>NC_137921.1:69490036-69510036 GCF_963457725.1 Sprattus sprattus | reverse complement strand
TTCAAAACTTAATAGTTGATCAACAGAGCCCACCGTGTCAGGTGGAACAGACGATGACGATGGTGTGAAGCTGAAACTAACAAAATGAAACGCGTCGAGATTCAGATAGTGTAACGATCGGCTAACTGCTGAACATTTAGCCAGAGCTGCTGTTCACACAACAAAATAATGTTCCGCCCCCACCCCAGAGCTGTATAGGAAACAAATGGTCTCATTCACCTCCGCTCAGGCGCAATATCCGTCTAATTTCCACTGGCTTTTCTTTTTGCTGCCAGAGCACAAACGCCATGGACCGAACTGCTTTGCTGTTCAATCACATTCTTTCGCGCATCGTTATGTAACTGCATTAGCGCAGTGGAGAGAGGCGCCAGCCACCACGCTCCAGCCAAACGGCGTTCCGTGAACCACCAGAAGTCCGGAGGCCGCGGCTACTGACTCAGCTTCTCCTCTCTCGCGCACCTGAGTCATGGCTCGGGGGGCGGAGGGTAATAAGGAATAACACCTCCATGCGCCGACACTGGCCTGGGCTGGAACCGTGCCGCAACGTTGACTCACAGCCTGGTCCGTTGTACTCTGTCATCCCCCCCCCCCACACACACACACAGACACACACACACACATCCCCCACACAGACACCCCTAAAAAAACAGTGATAATAATTGTTTGGCTGTGTTCTTTCGATGTAGATGAGTTTGGATTTGGATACATATCCCCCAATGGCGTACGTGCGTTTGTGTTTGTATGTATGGTGTGTATGTGAAGCAAACATGAATCTATTTTGTCAGTTAATTTCAACGCTTCCACCTTTTCCTGGGTAGAGAAACAGCTTTGCCATCCTCTCCCACCACACCACACCACACCACCCCACATCACAACCCACTACACGGCACCATACCTCAAGGGAGCTGGAGGTGTGTGTTGTCAATAATTGATTCCCCAACAGATGCGCTGAAACCTTCTGTTGAAGATGTGGCTAATACTTACGGAATAAACGATAACTATATTCATACCGTTATCTAAGCCATAACTGGGTGAGTGGATGTCTTCAGGGCACACTGAGGGGGGGGGGGGGGGGGGGGGGGGGGGGACGGGGGGACTCACAAGAAAGACCTCCATGAAAGGATGATAGTGGTCAAGTGAAGTAGACCAGATGATGTAAGTAAGTTGATCAAGTTCAGTAAATCCACAAAGATTGTCTGATTGTCTAGTATACAATCCTCCAGTGTGAAATATTATCTGCGTCTCAGGTTTTCCATGCTCTTGAGGCCAAAACAAATCAACAGAGTCAGGTTGTATTGGACTGATAAGGTAAGTACTTTCCTATTAGAACTGATATGGCAAGTACTGTTCTATTAGAACTGATATGGTAAGAACTGTTCCATTGGAACTGATATGGTAAGTATTGTTCCATTGGAACTGAAAGGGTAAGTACTGTTCTATTAGAACTGATATGGCAAGTACTGTTCTATTAGAACTGATATGGTAAGAACTGTTCTATTAGAACTGATAAGGTAAGTACTGTTCTATTAGAACTGATAAGGTAAGTACTGTTCTATTAGAACTGATAGGGTAAGTACTGTTCTATTAGAACTGATATGGCAAGTACTGTTCTATTAGAACTAATAAGGTAAGTAGCCACCACATGAATAGAATATTTAGTTTTGGCATGCGAGGGACAGACAGAGAGGACAAATTGGACAGCTCAGCTCACCGCCCTTGTCATGTTGTCCCTCACAACACTGTTTTGCAGTACTGGGGTCGATATCTGGCACTTTTTAATAGCTGGGCGTCACTGAAGATGTTTTACAAGGAGCTGCAGGCTTCTTTGCACCAGCAAAACGCCAGGGCACAGAGATGCAAGTCAAATAAAAAAGCTGCTGTTAGTGGGCTTTCCCTGGATCCGGGGAGAGGGGAATTAAATCAAGTTCAGTTTACAAGCATTCCTCATGGCCATAAAGGAAGCTCCACGTTGTAATGAGGAGGGGGGCGAGGTGTCGCGTCAGGTTCCGTACACAAAACACTGCCTGGGATATCATCGCTAGGGAGTGGCTGTTTAAGGACTAACAGCACATCTGCCATAGTGCTACCAGAAATGCAATGAAGGTTGCACAAATCAATCTGGCAGGCTGAATTATGGCGCATGGGTTGTATGCAAACAGCCCTAATTGAAAAGGATAGGGACAATATCATCAGGGATTCTCGCCAAGTAGTTAAATCTTGGATCCGGGCGCAAAAAAAAATCAATACCCAAACCTAATGAATCTTTCTTTTGTCTTGCCCCATCCTGGCTCTGCCACAGCGCAAGAGAGAGACCTGCTTCATGTTTATAAGTGGGGTAGGCAGAAACAGTCTGGTCCAATCTTCCCCACCCTTGCACCACCACTCTCTCTGTTGTTACTCAAAGGCGATGTTATACAACAACCGCCTCATCCCCAGTCAACTGTGCCTAATGATGACTGTCATGAAGCATCAGAGTTAGGGGCAGCTGCCTGAGTGTCAGCCATCGCTGTGGGCAAGTCACATTCAGGGCTCGTGAAAGAGCCACAGTGGCCTAGCTACACATACACACGTGTTCAGTTCCCCCCCCCCCCCCTCCCCCCCCTCCCATCAACTACAGTTCACTCTCTGCCAGGGGGTCTAGTGCTGAGGCGAGATCAGGCTGACAGACAGCCGGCTAGACTTCTCCGCTTTTTTTGTGCCTATTTTTGTCCCACAGCCTTCGCCCATTCAGTGTGCTTCAGCCCCGTGCGTCCCGACTCTTTTTTTTATGTGAGGAGAGAGTCTTGGATGTCATCAGATCGATGTGGTTCTCGCGTTACCCCAGGACCTGAGAACACACCTGGGACAAGACAGAGACGGCAACTGTGGGGGGGGGGGGGGGGGGGGGGGTAGGGGGGTGGCGGTGGGAAGGCGCTGGGGTTGTGGAGGTTAGAGGGACAGGAGCAGGAGTGACAGATGGGGGGAGAGGGAGGAGAGGAGAGCGGAGAGGAGAGCATACCTTGATGAGCGCCTCCAGCTCGGCTGAGGTGACACAGGGGTGCCTCTGCAGGAAGGCTGCCTTCTCCATGGTGATGGTGTCCTTCTGGTTGCTCTCGAACGGCTGCTCCAGCGCCCGGAACACCAGCCCGCCCCCCACCAGGTACAGCACCACCACCACGAACACAGCCAGCACCGTCTTCCACTTCATGACGGTGAAGGTGGCCGTGCCGTCGGCCACCGCCTCCATGCTAGCCACCATGCTGGCCGGCCGCGACAACGAGTGCCGGTGCGGCGAACAGCCCATGGGGTTCTGCATGGTGGCCACACTGGCCTGGACGAGGCTGGACTGCAACATGCTCGGCTGGACCTTCTTCGGCGGGATGAGGTTTGTCTGCACAGGCACTGAGAAGGACAGAGGACAGAGGGACAAAGATATCGAATTTTTATGATGCTCCAGTCACAACCTAATCAAAAAAGCTTTTGAATCTTTGCTTTGAAGACGTCATACGTTGAAATCACCGAAAAACACCCCCTTCCTTTGAAGACTGTTAACACAACCAAGCAGAACAGCAGAGTCTGTTTACACTACCGTGTGGTTGTCCACTTACATCTCATAAGCTAAGCACTTCACATGGCTCTAAACAGTAATGGAGCTTTTTTTGTCTTCCCGCTTCGATCACGGCAAACACGCAAGGCGACGGCAGCGATCCTCTAATGACTTTAGTGGGCTTCATAAAAAGCCGTTAAAGTTTCGAAGCATTGCTTCCCAGGGGTGGAGCCGGGCTTTGCTTAAAGGCAGCAACTGTCGACCCAGCTCCACAAAAACAACAAGAATCCCGACGCCTGAGGCTCATGCCAAACGCTCCCCTCTGTATCCACATTGATTCGCAAGTCCATTTCGTTTCCTTCCTCAAATAAGGCAGAAGAAAATGCATCTGCACTGAACCTGCTGTTTTGAACAGCGACTGCTTGGCTTGGCTTTGCTCTCGTCATGAGGGGAGGTGATGCTAGGTAGGCTAGAGAAGGGATTCGATGTCACATTTCAGGCATATCCTCTCACTGTGTGCCCTCAGTCCTCAAGTGTATATCACATTCCATGACCTGTTGTCAGCCATTGGGCTTACACACTGTGGTGGCTGATGAAATGTGTAACAGGTAGAGGGACCAAATGGAGGCTACTCTGAGGCAAAGAGACTGCATTTTGAGCATCTAAGCTGCAGGTTTCAGATCTGAAATTGATTTTTTTTTTTTTTTTACTTTGCACCATGAATCAACATAGTATTCTCCCAGAAGGTCATGATGCCACATATCCCCTAGCACAGAGAGGGAGTATGTGGCCATGCGTGTAACAACCCTAAGGACGTGCCTCACATGTTGGATGAGGTGGGGATCTACCCATGTTCCAACCATCACTCTATGAGGTAATACACTTCAGAACCAATAGAAATGCAGCAGCCTAAATCTTTCATAGAATAGAGATGGAATAGAACAGCCTTGTTTGCATTGTTTTCGCATACAGCGAAATTTGGAATCATGTGATGCCTTCAATTAGCACTTTGAATATCAAAATGACACTACGCTCAATGATTTACATGTGCCAAGAATGACGCAAGGCACGTTATTTACCAATCAAATCCAGGAAGTCGCTCCCGTTAATAAGTGTCTAACACAAGCCATGCGACTGCCGCAATGTATTGGTGGGGAAACACCATCGTGACACGGGACGAGACGAGTCGTGTCTGCTACACATTGATTTGAATTTTAATGAAGGGAAAGTGAAGTCTGCCACAACGGTGGACTGTCAAATGATACCAATGCTCTGCAACCAAAAAGGACTGCAGAGATAATGCGTTATCAACCGTTTTCTCGTCAACACATTCGAAATTATAACCCAATTTAAGGTATATTAATTTGACTGGAAATCGTGGAAATAGGGTATTTCTGTGAACTAACTTGAAAGGGTTTGCTCTAGAAGAACCGTAAACACGGGTGTGTTCGCGTCTCATTAAGAGTAACTGGGAGTCACACTACGGTGTTAACCACACTTACATCTGGAAAAATCTTCTGATGTGAATAACAATTACATTTACAAACTAGCTATGTAGCAAAACAAAAGCCATTCAAGACTGCAAATAACTATGAAGGGATAAAACAACATTAGTGTCTACCTATTAATACGATTGCAATTTAAAAAATCCAAGTATTCATACTGATAGCACACTTACCTGGTGGAGGGTTCCAGTTCCCTGGTTTTCTTGGATTTTCCGTGGGAAATTTCATCTTCGGTGGTGTGTTGATTTGAGGGTGTATATTTTTTGCCTTCAAATTATATGGAATCTGAATAAATAGTGTGTGTACACAATAAGCTGTCAAGTCTTCCTTTTAGTGCTTTTTGGCAAGACAGGGCGGTGAGCGGGAGTGAGCGAAACACAGCCACAGCATCATCTGTCGTTCACGTTGCTCTTGACACTGGAAAAAAGGTGCATGCCCAGGCGAACTCTTCTTGTTGTGTTTGGCTTGATGTCTTTTAAGAACGCTAGCGCAAAGCACCCCACCTATGGCTCGATGCACCATCGTCCATCCATCCAACAGTCCCTTTGTCTCAGTGAAAGGCGAGAGGCGCAGGGGGGTATACCCCTTACTCTGCAGACTATAGGACTGGCGAACCCCGTGCTTACATTTTCTACAACGGTCTGTCCAACAGCCGCAATACAGCACGACTTCAGTGGACCAGATGATTATACAATGGCACTGGGTCCAAAGATGCGTCTCACACCTGCTCGCCAGCTTAATTCTGTGCCGGTGATGCGCCAAGTGGTAGCGCAGCGCAAAAGCAGGAAGCTTTTAAGCACCTCGTGCCACTCAAAGTTCAGCCTGGAGGAGTGGGCTAGCCTGTTCTAGTAATTTTCGGTTGGCGTTGTTATCATAGTTGGCGTGTGACTGTATCCATAGCGCGCTCCCGCAAGAAAACGATTATTGTCAATACACCAAGCGGATGAAACTGCATAAAAGACATTAAGGTAGGAATGAAACGTATCGACTGCTCGCATAGAGCAGCCCCTGTGGCAATCACAATCGTCCCAACAATCCTGTTTACAGCATTACATCATCAAGACACCATGCTTCGATTACCAAACCATATCTACCCCTCGTGCGTGAACTACAATGGTCAGATTGAATTAAAAGATGCTTAAACCCTGAGCATCATTTTGGTTTGAAAAGTGCTGTGGACAAAGATGGGATTTTACACAGGCCATCCTACCTTTCACTTGCCTATTGTGTCCTGCCATAATGTTTCTAGTTTTGTCTATGCTATTGAATAGAGCGTAGCCCGATTACAAATGCAAAAAAATATATAGGTTAGAGGGATTCTGTAGATTCTGCTTTAAACCTATTTGTATTTATTTATTATTTTTTAAATAGGCTTAAGACAAGTGGAGTGTATCTGTCAATTTGTGGCCAGCAGATACGGAACACTGCAGTGAATAACCATCATTCCCCGAAACTATAAGACGTACGTAAGAAATTCATGTTTATTGATGTAGCGCAATTTATAGCACCGCCACCTCCGATGTCCCAGGGTGCGTCGGAGCGGGTTCGAGTCAAGAGCGGGACTGCACATATTGATGATATAATGATTATTAAAATAACTCATAACATGTATATGTCCACGAATGATGGCCAAATATTAACTTCTGTGCACTTGACAGCGGGGACTTCAGTGGGGTTCAGGCTCTGAAAAGCGACAAAGCGCCTTGAGAAAATGTTTATGGCGCTATATAAATACCATTTAATTGAAAAGATACTTTAAACCCACGATGTTATAGCCACAGACTATGCACTTAGTAATGTAATAACTCAGCTGGTGTGTATGTTCAACAAATAGCTATAACTATCTGCATTCACTTCGCCAGTGAACGCGCAAACAAAGCTTAATGATAATAAACCTTCTTCCCTTTTTATAGTCCACCGAAAGTTATCCACTTTTTAGAGTAAAGTGCACTGCTATTCCATAAGGATAATGTACACTAGACATTATGAACTACTACTGTAAGATGAAGAAACAAAATCCCAATAAGCTAATTGTTATCAACCCAGGGACCAATTCATCTGTGGAAGCTGTCATCTGCAACCTACAAAAGATGTTGTCTAGATATTCAACAGGTTTGTGCTAGCTTGCTCACACAAGGACCTTTCTAAGTGGAAAAAAGACTAAGATCTAGACTAGATCTGGACTGTAGAAGTTGTTCTCCCACTTTGTCTTTTTTTTCAGCACCTTCAGCATCTTAAATGTAACATTAGCTGACACAAAAGCACTAAAGCCTCTGAAACATAGGCCTAATCAATCAGAGGTTAGTTTAGCAAATAGAGACCGTTATGGTCTGGATCTCCATATGGTTAAGGCCCTGGTCTCTGTAGAGCGCCTTGAGACAAAATAGTTTTGGCGCAATATAAATACATTTAATATTACTCTCTTTATCTCTCTCTCTCTCTCTCTCTCTCTATTTATCTCTCTCTCTCTATTTATCTCTCTCTCTCTCTCTCTCTCTCTCTCTCTCAATGCGTGGATAATAGGGTTGGATGTTGTATGGTTCCGAATTACGCATGAAGACATGGACAGCATACCCGTTGCAGCCTAAAAAAATCGACTGCGTATCCTTTGAAATCTCTGAGTAAACTGCAATGTCTATCATTGAAATTAGATGCGAGTGGCGCCATCTTCTGGAGATTTGGTGCAAAACCAGTGTCTCCTAATTTTTTGGTTCAAAACACAGAATAGAACTATCACAGAGCATTAGTCAATCTGAAGAAGTTGCTCAAGAGGGTAATATTAATTTAATGTGCCATTCAAGAATTAGGCCAGCAACATTGTTCATATATAATAATACCGGTAACAATAATAATTATAATGAATTGTATTTATATAGCACACTTTAACAAACAGAGAAGTCTCAGTGCTTTACAAAGCAATCAATCAGTGTCACAATCAAAGACTGTTGATAATAATACATTCAAATCATAAATCAAAGACAGTTAATGGGGGGAAAAAAGAAGGCAATCAAAAAACAACACAAGAACCAAGACCTTAGTTGAAGGCAGAGATGAAGAGGTGAGTTTTTAGTTTAGGCTTAAAGTCAGTGAGGGAATCTAAGGCCCTTATCCTCTTTGGGAGGTTATTCCATAGGCGAGGCCCCAGTCAGGGGAAGGCACAATCTCCCATGTTGGCCAGCTTAGTCCGGGGAACTGCAAGGAGGTTGGAATTTCCTGACCTAAGTGTCCGGGATGAGGATTGAGGAGTGAGGAGGTCCTGGAGATGGTTGGTGCAGAACAGTTTATGGCCTTGTGAACTAACAGTAGGACCTTAAAAGTGTACGTTGGTTAATTGGAAGCCAGTGGAGGGGGTGGAGGACTGGGGTGATATGCTGAGATTTCCGTGTGCAGGTGAGAATCCGGGCAGCACTATTTTGGACGTACTGTAACCTCTTGATGGTTTTGGCTGGTAGACCTGCTAGCAGAGAGTTGCAATAGTCAAGACGAGAGCTGAGAGAGAGAGAGAGAGAGAGAGAGCGATAGATAGATAGATAAAGCGACAGAGAGAGAGAGAGAGGATTTAAAACTCCCTGGCTCCATAAACATAAGTGCGGAGCTCTATTATGCGGGGGCATTCTCCCCCAGATGGGGACTGATGGCGGCGGGGGCCTGATGATCCTGTTTAAAGGAGTGGACGAGCAGTGGCGCTGCTGGCGTTGGTTGGGTCCGCGGGCTCCGACCTTTCTGCAGCAAAAATCAAGGTGTGATCCTCTCTGGGATCAGCGGTTGTCTGGGTAATTTATTGTAACGTGGTCCACTTGGATTATGAGTTTTTGTTAAGGTTAAGTTAAGTTAATGGCAAACACGTTGTTGTTGGAAAAACATGTGTGATTCTCCATTCTCATCAGTGATTCTCCATTAACAAAAAAAATCTCTGTACAGTTCATGTGATGGCTGTGCGGCTGAAGAAGAACCTTTCATCTGTTTTTGAAGAAACTTTGTGTAAAGCTTTTCCTTTTTTTAAAAAAAAAGATTTATTTTTGGGCTTTTATGCCTTCAATCGGACAGGATAGTAGAGAGAGACAGGAAGTGAGCTGGAGAAAGATTTGGGAGAGGGATCGGGAAATGACCACGAGTCGGACTCGAACCGGGTCCCCATGGGTATTCCAACCCATTTATGGTATAGGGCTGCTGCCGCTTGCGCCTCAGGTCTCACCCAGCTTTTACCTTTACCATGTATTTGCCTATGGCACGACAGTGTTCCCGTGGATACATATGCTATATTAATAGCAAACATAATAAAACCACAGTATGACTCATACTGTCATTTGGGGGTGAATGTGATTGCTTAGTTACTATTTTAATCATGTTTCTATGAGCCTTCAAGTTCTAAGACAGGTAGTGGAAGCCACTGAATTTAGAAAGCATTGTTTCATACTTGTCAAGAAGTAGAATACTGTAGTGATTGGAGCAATGTGCCGGCTGCTCGTTTGACCCTTTGCTGTTTATTGAAGTACGCATAAGGAAATCCATTCGGTTCAATTCTGTTCATTTATATAGTGCCATGAACAATTGAAATGGTGTGAGAGGGTGACATTGTCTTCCCCTTCTCACTGTCTCATGAGGAGTTTGGCCCTGGTGTGGGGTGGACTCCCCCACCACAATGGTTCGATCAGGGCGCCCCCACCATAGTGGATGCACCCAGGAGGCCATATTGCTTCAATTGAACCCAGCTGGCTGCCCTGTTTAAAAGGGCGCCTCATGTTCATGAGGTAAGACTTTTCTGGAGATGGCCATGAGAGATCTTTGAAGAGGCATTTGTGATAAACCCTTACCTGTTGTGAGGTGGAAGGGAAGCTGTCTAGCTGTGTGGACACCTTGTGCCTTGTTTTGTTTGCTCTGCTGAACTGTGATAAGTAATTATTGTGCTTGATGAGAATCTAGACTATAGTTAACCTATGCGTAGTGAATTGTGAATTGAGCCTAGTGTGAGTCTGCGTAGTGAATTGTGTCTCATTTAAGTCTGTGTAGTGAATTGTACCTAATATTGGTCTGCATAGTGAATTGTGCCTTGAATAGTTAATCGTGCAAGTGAAATTTGCCTAACTTGATTCTGAAAAGAAAGTTCTGCCTACTTAAATGTAGCACTGTGAGTTTATTTTGTGTGCAATGGTTTAGGGTTGAGAGAGTGAAACCATATATATATACAACTACACCACCCAGTCTAGTCGCGACATCCCAAAACAACGTGGGGTGACCGCCGGTCCCTCACAAATGGTCTCTAGGCATTTTACAGAGCCCAGAGCCTAAACCCTGGCCTAGAGCAAGCCCTAAGGTGACAGGGGCAAGGAAGAACTCACTTTTAAAACGAAGAAACCTGGAGCCTCAGCTCGAAGGTGGGACCCATCTGCTTGGGGCCAGCCGGGTGGAAAGATAAGGATATAAAAGGGATTGGGGGAACAGAAAGGAAGCTTCAATAGCTTTAAAGCTGTCCGGCAGTAGGAGCGAGCTGGCCCAGGAGCTCCCTGTGTGGCTGCCTCATCTAGCTGGGGAGGGCGCGCCGGCTGGCATGTCCGGCCCCTGGTCCTGGCCGGGTGGCAGTTGGGTCCCCTCACTTCCTTCTTGTGGTCCAGGTCAGGGAACGCTGGTGCCATTAACTGCTCCACCCGGCTGCAGCTTGCTGAGAAGACCTTTGATGTTCCTGAGCATGGTCATGTCCTCGATCCCTCTTCTGTCAGCAGTGTAGCGAATGGAGCAACTGGCAGGCTGCTCTTTGACTCTTTATTCATCCATTGAAGAACACATAGGGAAATCACTGAATACAGACGGACCGAAACACTAGGGCAGGGGTTCTCAAACATTTGCAAGCTGTGCCCTCCCAAAGCCGGTTAGGTGTAGTTGGGGCCTCTTTCTCAGACTGGACCTCTTTCCTAAACATTTTTCTTAAATTTCTTCTTACGGATTCCGAGACCAACTTTAGAAAATATCTCTGCTAGATTCATGAACGCCTGGAAATATTTTCTTAAACCACCAAAGTGTCCGTAGCCGTGCACTGATTCTTAAATTGAACGCGCGTTCTCATGCACCTGCATTTTCATACAGAAACACCCCGCCAACTCCTTATAAGGGCATACGACTGAAGAGATGTGTGCACAAACCACAGACTCCAGAGTAACGCAAAATCAACTTCAGACTGATCAAAATCATGTCATAGGGGAAAGCGAGCACCGCTGGATTAAACGCAGACCTAACTTCTAGGGTCAGTGCAGAGGTGGAGGTACTGTTGCAGAATGTTGCGATGCCTTGTAGAATCATGAATATAAATGTGAAACGTAATTGTGAATATTATTAGAATTATTTAAATCAACGATTTCTCACAAATCCAGCCCTTAAGAACTATCTGGCTGATTCACCACTGCTATTTAGCGGTCTCAAATTCTGGTCCAAGTTAGGAACGATTCCCAGATGAGAAAACTTTCATGAATGCCAGAATTGTCCCGGGAACCCCACTGTTTATAAAGTATTGAATATATGAATGCTCGAGGAAAACGAGAAAGATCGCACAAACTCTGCAGGGTGTTGTCTCAGTGAGGCTGAGCGCTTACCACGTCTGCGGTAACTTTAATACACGGAAGCGTAGGTGCAACTCGCGTTCAAATCATAAGTCTCCTTCTTAATTCGTGTGTCAGAAACGAAACTGTGTATTTGATTTGTTTGTGTCAGTCCTGCCCTTTGCATTTCGCCACGGAGGGAGCTTCCACTAACCAGTTGTAGGTTGGCGACGTTTTCTTATTCTCAGTCTGGGACATCGCGCCCTCCGGGAGAGTGTGTGCCACTTTGAGAACCACTGCACTTGGGGGATCTCATCTCTACATCACACAATAGGTTTATGGTGGACGAACACGCTAAACTGACAGGGCACTACATACAGGCAACTTCACGTAACACACAGATAGTACATTCTAAAAAGGAACATTAGACACAGAATTTAACAAACATTCTCACTAACTCACACACAAAGCATTATGGGGTGAAACCACAAACACACACACACACAGAGGCGCATAATCCCCTTGCTTGCTTCATGCTTGGCAAGTCAATTTTTCTGGGTGAACAGGGTTGCCTAGCACACTTCTGACATAACTGTCCTTTTATTTCCCATCTACAAACAAATATGTTGAGCCTTTAGACTGCTAATGCTAACTGAATCTCGAGGAAAACCATTGAGAGAAATACACTGAAACGTATTGCTGTCTTGTAGACTAACACAGTGACCTACCTACTAAATTACAACCACAACAATATATCAACAAGTAATAAAGGTAAGTTCTGTGTTTTTGTGCGTCTCGATGTATAATAATAACATGTATCTGGAGGATAAATCTTAACAATTGTTGGCAAATGTTTCTGAGTCTTTTGTGCATGTTTTTTTGTATGTGTTTTTATGCCTTTGCTGACAATTTAGAAGAATTTAGGACATTTACGAAGGCAGAAACAGAGAAACAACAGTTATGTTCTGGAACATTGTTTATGTAATGTGCCTTGAGAGTTACATCACTGTTATATATTTTAACAAACAAAATGTCGTTAGATCACATGTTAATCATAACAAAAGATGCACAACATCTCAGTTTCAGTATCAAAACTAGCCACGCCAATCATAAGACACATCACATTCAGTTTCATCATCATTATTAAGAGCCACCATGATACAAGATGACAGATGAGGTCACATTTAAGACCACAAATGAGAAAAAATAGGCTTGGCACCGACCTCGTTGGACTGTACATTTCAGATATTTGACAAGCATGAAGAGCTGTTCACACAACATCGACTGCGTGAGAAGACATGTAACAGGACAAGGAAGGGGCTCAGCCTGTTGATATACAAGCAACAGGAATAACTGTGAATAACCTCTGTCACCAAATGTGCCAGCTTGTGATTTGGAAGTGTGTTTTTCTGTCTGCAAAAGAGGCGGGCAGCTCATCTGTGTTGTACCCAGATTTGTTGTGGGGTTTTGTTTGTCACATGAATACACAGCGCAGTCTGGGAAATGCCTGGTCTCGTTGTGTTCATGCTAGATTGGACCACAAATAGCTATAATGAGGACTGTAGTCTAAAGCTTACCTTAGGCTATACAGATGAGTTTGGCTGCAGTGTCACTCAGTCATCCAGACTCTGCATTCATTGTTCTCCCCCAAGATTTTTACATCAAGGAAATCGTCCAAATTCATGTCCATATGTCATTGTCCACAAATCGTCCAAATTCATGTCCATAGCCAAATCACAACATGCAATATAATCTGTATATTGTTATCATTGTAGGGAGGTGTCAGTGTATTTATATGAGGGAAAGAGATAGTGATGGGGTCTGTAAGGGGATGGCACTAGCTGGTTATCCACCCGAAAGGACATGTTTTAAGTGCATTTATCCTACTTTTTTTGTTAAGTGTTTATTTGATGTCTATTTTTGTGTGGATCGCTGTGCATGTAATTTGTTTGCACAAGTAATTTCTATGCTGTTAAGCTCTTCGAGCTGCTTTGTTTTGCATGAAAGGTGCTACAAATAAAGTGTATTATTATTATTATTATTATTTATGATAATTCAGCTGAAAGAAATACAAGTCTGTGCGCATTTGCATTCACTCTCCTGATCCACGGAGGACATGTGAGCAGCTGTGGGTTCTAAACATGACATTGTCAGCGCGACAGAAACATGTAATAAAATCTCGACAAATGCGTTTAGATGCAAATAAACCTGTTTCCATCAACCTTAGTTGCATTACACCTTATACGAATCGGGAGTTTATCGACTTCCCTCTATCAATTTCGATTTCTTATTCAGCTTAGATTTTATGTGAATTTCAAGCGTTTCCACTCCATTTGCATTAAAAACCCTTTAAATCTGGCATGCATGGACGTGACCCTGGGGGAATCTGTTGGTGTGTTTCTCAAGGGCTCTTGACTCTGTGGGGGACACATAGCTCTTCTATTAGGAGGTGTACCATAGCCAGGTTTGGCACTAAACCATGTTCTTGGAATACCCCCCCCCCCCCCCCCCCCGGGAAGATTAGCTGTGGGATCAGAGATCTTGAAATGGCCGTATAATCTTTTACCATATGACAATAATTCATAATAACATTATATAATATTTTGGGAAAAGATGGCTAAAAATAATGATAAAACTTCAAATGACAACATACTAACACAATGTAATGAATGAGTAGTTGAACTAAGAGATTTTTGAAGACTTGTGAGACTTTTCATAGGGCCTCTTCTCAGTCCTTGTGAATCAAGTCTGTTCCTTCCATGTACTGTTGTCATTGACTCATCAGTGAATTGAATCAACGTTGTCCAAAAGGCTGATCAGTGACCAGTCATCAGCGGTGCAGATGGGATTTTTAAACTGGGGGGGACGCTAACATCGCCTAATCAGCTGTGCAGAGTTATTAACTGATGATTGTCGCCTTACGTAGGGAAAGTGGGGGGGATGGATCGGGGTCACTATGAATCTGGGGGGGACATGTCCCCCCGTCCCCAGTGCTATCTGCGGCCCTGCCAGTCATCACTTATTTACCATACTAGTCAGAGTCACTGTGACGCTTTAATATCAGCTGATTGAAGGGACTCTTTTCAGTGACCATTACCTGAGCTACTCGTCTTTAAATGATGTCCAAACCTTCTGTTTTTGTTTCTTGGTTGCATCTGTTTGACAGTTTTCCTCAGCATCCATTGAGGTGTATAGAGGGGTGATGTGCTGTTTCTGTCCACTAGGGTGCGGCATACAGCCGAATGAATCCCCATCGTTACATATTTTGCTCATATCGACACCCATGCGGATTGGTCTGTTCTTTGTCATGATATAATTATGGTAAGAGTTCCGAAGAAGACCAGTTGGTTAGCAAGGAGCTTATCTTTTTACATAGCTATGCCAATCAAATGGAGTTGTTGAATTTCCTGTTTGTCGAGTGTAAATAATGTAGTTCTCCAAACAGGTAAAAACATCCATAGGAGAGGTGTTTTAGTCTAGTCTAGTTTTAGAGGTGTTTTAGTCAGGTCGGCATTGACAGTGAAACATTCAGCAGTCCTCAGGAACACTCCTGGTTCGACCTAGGGCTGTCGTGTGCATGTTAAAAAAATCTGGGTAAACCTGCATTTAAGGTACGGTGTTTTTGTATTGTGAAATTGCAATGCCCATAGACGTATAATAGTGGCAAACATTTGAACTGTGATAGTTGACAGTTGGTCCTGTTCATTTTTTACAGCTTGAAGAATTGATTTGTTGGGCTCCATGGGCCACGTCAACAAAATCATAATAAAAGATTTAGAAAAGAAAGAAAGAAAAGAATAAATGACACAGATACACCAAATATGTAAAGTTATAAATATGTAAATACAGTAATATTGTGCAACTCTGTTTATTTATCTTTTCCTCAGAGTTCCTCAGCATTATCACATTTTACAACAAAACCTTTCTGTACCTTTAATGTTATATTGCGGAACTATATTGATTTTTTATACTGTATAATTTGCATAAGTACATTTCATTGCTACAGGGTATTGTTTTATCAGTAATGAGCTAAAAGCTAAGTGGTTGTCCTTTCATTTCCACTGAGGTTCTATTTGAATAGATTTCTATTGTAGTTTTATTCTAGTTGTAGTTGATTTTCCTCCCCTTGATGTATGCATGTGTGTGTGTGTGTGTGTGTGTGTGTGTGTGTGTGTGTCTGTCTGTGTGTGTTTAGATGTGCGTTTGTGTCCATGTGTGCGTGCATGCATACTGGGATTATATCACTGTATTTCATTAGTGGGGATCATTCATGCTTGCCTTGGCACTCACAGGGGCCTGGGTGGTCACCCTCCGCCACTCGGTGACCCAATTACAGTGTCTGCCACTGATGGGTCAAGCCAAGCATGCTCCCCACCCACCGGCCCAACCCAGGGGTCAGAGATTGGGGTCAAGCATTCGCTTGGGTCCCTGTGACTTGAGCCAGGTGATGCCTTCATTACAGACAGGCAGAGGCTTTATGCTGTCAAACAATATGCTATGTCAGGGCATATGTCTGGGGTGAGGGGGGGGGGGGGGGGGGGGGGGGGGGGGCGTAATTAGAGAAAGTCAGGTTATCTGTGTGTGGCTCATAGTTTCCTGTCTTATGATGAAGGAAGTCTGGACTAAGGTTGTTTGGATACAGTTGGTATAACACACTCTTTGCCATTTACTTTTATATATAAACATGAACCTGACTCCACATTAATAACTCGTAGTGATAAGTACTCTGTATTACTATGATCCTGTGCTTTTCACAAGCAACTACATCCAAAATGACTTGCAAATGAACAACTGTCAATTCCACAATAACACTAACTAATTATCAAACAATGTCTTGTTTCAAAACATAGGCCTCATACGTGTTTCTTAATGGCCACTAGATGGCGTGATAAACCTTTGGGTAAACTGCTCCTTACATGGCTTTGGAGGGCACGCTTGTATCCACATGCCATAAAATGTAAATCACATTGATGTGGTTTACATAAAGCAGTTGACATTACACATTTATGCCAGTGAGCATGTCAGAGGGAGAAATTAATTATGGCCCAAAGGCATGGCATTTAATAAAGACAAAATGTCCCAATTAACCTTTTTTAAGAGCCCCTCGTATCCAGACACATACAAAAATGCGATATGTTACTTTAATTTTAAAAAGGGCTGTGGTCTGATGCTCAGGGCCAAGGGTTTCTTTACTTAAGGCCAAAGCCGTAGTATCGCATTTCATAAAAGATGTGACCTCCATACATAACATGGGTTTATGCAGATGCGTTAACGAGGATTTATATTATTCATGCAGTGAATTAGAGGAAGAGTAATTACTCTGTGTTATTACTTTTAGCTTGGGTCTGAAAAATATTCTGAAAAATTTCCATGAATTCTCCAGTTGGTTATTTCACACTTGAATATATGTGTATGTGTATACTTAATGGGGAGAAATATACACAGCGAATACTAAAGATGAGGGCTTCGAAAGAAAACAATTTCTTATTTCCACAATCAAATTGTGAATGACAATCACAATAAAAGAAAAAGAAAATGCCATATTATCATCTTATGATCGTACCAAGAATGTTACACAATGTCATCCAATGGGTGTTGTTGGGGTGTGGGCCCCTCTTTTACAACAACTACTCTATACTCCCTATTGTTCAATTTTATTATAAGAGGCATATTCTGGCGTATATGTTAAGATTTCCGTCATGGTATATGAAAAATGTACTATAATATGAAATAATTACTTACAGTATTATGTTCCCACAAGATTTATCATGTGTATGTGAAACTACAAGAAAACACTCTGTGTTTGATAAAAATGAACCTTCTTTTCAACATTGAGAAGTATACTGCCATGATTAAAACCTAGCCCTTCCATCACCCAGATCACACTTTAACTTTATGTACCTAACAGTCATATCTGGAAAATAATATTAATGTATCCGAGAGGCTACCGGTGAAGTCTGTCCCCTTTCTTTTATACCTCACAACAATAATCACTTTATATACCTTCCCTTCATTCATGTGTCAGCTTTGTGATGGTGTTAGCAATCGTAGTGATAACGCTGGTTGTTTGTCTAAGTACAGACTAGGTCACATAAACCCATTTCTTCAGCAGTGACAATTAGCTCAGTTCAATGGAGCCGTAATGAATGGGTTGGCTTCTGTCCAACAGTATCGAGAGTCTACAGAGAAAAAAAGTGGAGCATGGTTTTAGTAGTTAATGAATGACCTGATGTGGTCCAAACCCTCAAAACTCAGATATCACAGAACTAAAGTTGCCGTTGCACAACAAAGGCAATCAAAGTATAGTGAATTGGGTCCATTAGTATTTGCGACCTTTGAGATATGCTATTACATACAGGGTGTGTTAGAACATTAGTGCAAATATATAAACACAATGCATAGGTACTTTTTTTTTTGCATCAGGTTTTTTTTTTAAAGTCTTTCTGTTCTGTTCTGTTCTGTTCTTTCAGTTTTTTTTAGTCTTTCTGTTCATTTCTACATAACCGTGCACAAATACCATTTAAAGCTCTTTTGTTCTGTTCTGTGGATGAATTGCTTCACAGAAAATTCAAAGGTGTGCCGCACTTCTCCAGCAGTATTAGTGTTCTCAGGCCTCAACACCTCTAAGTAGACAGCAATGGTGTGATTCATTTCCTCTGCCTGGGGCTATCAGATCTAAAGGGGATTCAGCTGGCACCTCTCCTGGGCCTAACCGTATGTGTTTAAATGTACAGGTGTTGAATGCTGTTGAATACATAAACACCCTTTAAATGTACAGACAAGACACAGATGCAAAAATAAACGAGGTGTCCTTTATATCTTGTTCCTATACCTCGGAATGTTAGAAAATAAAGAAGTAAAAAAATATTCGCAATACACAGAAGTCTTGAGTTTTATATAGAATATTATTGTTATATAATCACCAACAGGAAGGAAGTAAAGATTAAGTAAGTAAATGTTTATGTTGTTGTTGTTTATATGCGCCTAATCTTTAATAAGGTAAATAAACATCACTGTACAGCACCCAACACAGCGAAGAATCACTTTTTAATACACACCAACAGTTTGATTGGGGAAAAAAAACAAATGAATGGAGTATGAAGGTGGCAGCGAAAGCAAGCTGGGCTTTGGTGGTTGATAAGGCTGTTTGTTAAAATATCTGCACTCTGTTTGCCTCACGCCCGTCTGAAGTGCTTGCAGAGGAAGGGCGAGGTCCGAGTCGGCGCCGTCAAAGCCCAGGATTTGGAGCACATTTAAAATGGCGTGCCAAAACTCTCCACGAGAACTCGCCCACTTCATCCACCTGAAGTTTTCCCCCACCTCACTGCATGTTAACTTCCTCAGATTATACTCCCTCTATCTCTCTCTCCTTCTCTCTCTCCCCCTCTGTCTCTCTCTCTAGTTCACACACACACACACACACACACACACACACACACACTACATACACATACATTGAGAGGGAATGCCATATTTTTGGTGTGTTACACCACAGATAAGAAATGAGATTTTGATACATCTCTGGGTTTCATGAGGATGATCTATGTATATGTGTTTTTAAAAGATATATATATATACAGTATGTGGCTAAGGGATGTGTGTGTGTGTGTGTGTGTTGTAACTTATCTCGGATAGATTTGTAATATAGTGTTGACTAGATGCTCTGCCTTCTAATGTCTTTGTCTGTGTGACGGCTAAAGGATGATTAATGTCTTCATTTCCTAT
This sequence comes from Sprattus sprattus, assembly GCF_963457725.1. Taxonomy (NCBI): domain Eukaryota; kingdom Metazoa; phylum Chordata; class Actinopteri; order Clupeiformes; family Clupeidae; genus Sprattus; species Sprattus sprattus. Next base: position 69,490,750 of record NC_137921.1, on the reverse strand, counting down.
TATTAAAGAGCAGAGCAGCACTGCAGGCTGCAGATACGGAGCCCTCTATAAATCTCGGCAAAATGAGCAGTCAAATAATAGCTCATCGCAAATGAAATCTGCACACATTAATACTGATGCTTCCACTGCAGAGAAAGGAGATGCATGCACAGACAGAAACACACTCTCTCTTTCTGCCTCTCTGTTCTCTCTTTCTCTCTCTCTCTCTCTCTCTCTCTCTCTTTCTCTGTTTTTCCCTCTTGTTCTCTCACACACACTCACATAGACACTCACAAACACACACACACACACACACACACACACACACACACACACACACACACACACACACACACACACACATACATTCGCCGCTCAGAGCATCTGATCTGCTTTCGAGGCCTGGAGTCACCGTTGAGAGCAATGACAGGGTAATTATTGCACAGTAATGCGCTGAGCATTGTTGTGTCTCCTGCCCTGGCCAAGATGGATGAGCACGTCACAGACTGATAGCACACACACACACACACACACACACACACACACACACACACACACACACACGTCACAGACTGATAGCAGCACTGACCTCTGAGCCGCTTCCAGCGCCACAGAATGCTAATGCCGCGCTCACTATGATGGGCCCTGAATATTAGTGCAGAGCAGCCCTAACCCTAAACACTGCATGGCATGTGTTTTACTGCCCCCTCCACCCCCAAACCCACACCCACCACC
>NC_137921.1:69455036-69482536 GCF_963457725.1 Sprattus sprattus | reverse complement strand
CCTTATGCCACAATGTAGCTTCTTGGGTGTGTCAATCATTCAGCTTGTCCAATGCAAACAACCGCAGGTTTTGTCGTCAGCCGCGATCTCCCCTCTCACTCGATTTCACTGTGGCAAGACTGGCTACACCCACCACGCTTCGCCTGTCTTCGTCATCAGCTTCTCCCGCCGATCAGAGACACATCTATTCTATAAGCACGCTCTCGAGCGACCCGCGAGCACTCTACAAGGTTCTCACACGTCGGAGAAATAAGATAGACAGAGAGAGAGAGAGGGAGTGTGAGCGCATGGAATGGCAACAAGGAATGGACAATCGGAGTAGTCTATGATATTTTCATGTAGGCAACTGCTTATTCCTGATGTTAGTGTCGTTATTTATACGGCGAAGAAAAAACACTCTCGTGGGGAATTAAAAGACAGGACCGAAGGCGTTATACTTGGAGCGTCACCTCAAGCACTTCTTCTACGAGAATTATCCTGACATACAAATTTCTCTGATTGACAGACGACAAGTTACACAGGAGTCCTTGGTGCATTCTTCTTAACCACTCCATCCGGAGTTTAGTTTTCCTCATCGCCTGTCAAGACCTCTTGATGTTTTAAGTGTTTATCATAACTTAACCATACATTAGGTTTTTCAGCTTTGGAGAATATTGCACTAAGTCTTTGCACAAATATGATTTAATAGTCCGCCAGTGTCATTTGGGATTATAGTCTTAAGTGCCACAGTTGACTTTTCAAAAGGATTTCACTCTTCAGAAGGAAAACACCCCTTTCTTTTGGACTTTGAGGGGAAGACAACCTCTTAACATTTTCAAGAGCTACGCATGCTGATGGCGCAACGGGTAACTTCAATTTTTCACTTATTATTTCTGTGCAATTTGCAAGGCATGTAATTCCAGTGTTAATATTTTAAATTTTACAGTGGTTCTCCAGACTCTTATAGCCTTAATGTGTTGCATTCGTTAATGCGGCCTGCAGCTTCTCAAAAGTCACCGTACCTCTCCTGAACTTCTCTTCCAGTACGATGAGCTGGCCCACTACGGGGGCGGAATGGACGGTGTCGGGGTTCCGGCGTCCATGTACGACCCACACGCTCCTCGGCCTCTACCTCAGATCCATCACTTGAACCACGGACACCCGGCCCACGCCAACCAGCACTACGGGGCCCATGCACCCCATAGCCTCATGTCCAGCAGCATGGGATCCCCTGTCAACGACGCTCTGAAGAGGGACAAAGATCAAATATATGGGTACGCGTAAAATGCCCTGATAATATCATGAAGGACATCATATTATAAATATTTGATGTAGTGTTTTGTAATATTGATTTAAAGTCTAGTATCATTATCCACGTTATTGTGTATTGCTATGCCTATGTTGGGTTACATATTTCCGACCAGTTATGTAGCCCTAAGTTAATCTAACCAAGGAAGTTGCTTGTGTGTTATTTATTTAGGGTCATTTTCAGAACTCAAACAATGCAAGGTGTGCAAATGTGTGCAAAACCGTTGTCATAGTGCCAGCCAGTTTATTTGGCCAGCAAATAGTATGCGTATAGAAATGCGTTTGAGGTATCCTAAACGGTAATCAATAACACAATTTTCCATCCTCAGTCATCCGTTATTTCCACTGCTCGCTCTTGTGTTCGAGAAATGCGAGCTGGCCACATGCACGCCCAGGGAGCCCGGAGTGGCAGGCGGCGACGTGTGCTCCTCAGATTCCTTCAATGAGGATATCGCCGTCTTTGCCAAGCAGGTCGGTGTCAGTCAGTCAACGGACCACATTAATTGCCCTCGCCTGTTTGTAAATGGCTTGTGATGTGATAAGCATGCCTGCACTGTATACTGACCCCCTACTTTTAACTGGCATTGATCGATTGCCCCACATGACAGGCATGCTGAGTGATTTATGAGTAAAGTGTTTTCTTAAATTAAACGAGTGGCCTGGCTTGGCCAGTAAATTAAAACACGTGGCCATGTGTGTAATTGTTATAGCATGTATTTGTAAATCTAAACACCAAAATCATAGCCCATGCTATTTCTGTTGTTATAGATACGTGCAGAAAAACCGTTATTTTCGTCAAATCCAGAGTTGGACAACTTGGTAAGTGTGTTATGATTATTATGTAATCATTGTTATGCCTATATGAATGCTGTCCTCAGCTAAACTCATGTGAGGGCTGCTCTTAAAGAAAAAAGACTGAGGGTTTTTTTTGGTCCTTTGCTATCAATTGCGTGAATTGATTTGCCCAAGGCAGCCTTAAAGCACTACGCAAGGACATATTTCCGGCCCAATAGCAACGATTTAAACGAGGGGAAGCCATACAAAATAATGCCTGGGCGTGTGTATTTTTGTATTCTTTATGTAAAAAAATATTTGTTAAATGTTTCAGGTTGAAATTGAAAGTGCAAGTGATCTGAATCGATCTATGGATCAACTTGCTAATATTTCCCATTACTTCTTTTACATGTAGATGATTCAATCGATACAAGTGCTTCGATTTCATCTTCTGGAATTAGAAAAGGTAAGCGGATGTTCAAGGTATTAAGCAAGGCGCACACATCGTTTTTTTTTTAACACCAACCAGAAGTTAGTTATTAAGAAAATGAGTATTAGTATTTTACTACATTTTCCATTGTTTAAATTAAATCATGCTTATGATGACAGATTAGCATATAAAACATATTTCTTTTTCCAGGTGCACGAACTTTGTGATAACTTCTGCCATCGGTACATAAGTTGCTTAAAGGGGAAAATGCCAATTGATCTAGTGATTGATGATCGAGATGGATGCAAGACCGATTTTGACGACATCTCAGGATCATCCACAAATCTAGCAGATCACGTGAGTGTTTCCCTTTCCCCAATGTTAACCGTTCATCAAGGACACAATGTCAGAACAGACATTTAAAAAAAAATAAAATAAAACATCTTCTTAGTTACTGGTGGTTCTGGGGACATTTGTTGTTTCGTCCAGTATTTTTTTGTGCTCTATTTCCATTTAAATATTTTTTTTGCCCACATTCTGGACAGTCTCTTTCTCTCAATTTAAGTAGTCCTGCTGTAAAGTCATTTTTACATCCTCTGAGACCTGCTTTGAGGTTTTACCTCATCCACCTTTTTCAACAAATTCTTTGGATTTTGTCATGGAGTAAGGTTGTGTTACTAAATAGAAAACACAAATGTAATTTTACTTAGCTTACTTAGCTCTTTATGTTTTTATATATAGTTTCTCCTTTTCTGACAAGAAACACAAAAATATTCTTATCTATTCTAATGAAAAATGTCTTGACTTGAACCAATTGTTTGGTTTCTCTTTAACACTAACTTCAATGGGAAACATTTCTTTAGGATAATTACAGTGATGGTAATAATGATAACATTGTCACTTTAAACAACCGTGATGATGATGATGATGATGATGATGATGATGACGTTTTGCTTGGTGAAGGGGCCAGGTGGCAGTGCTCTGTTTGTCCCTTTCTTCCTCCCGTCCTTCCCTCTTAAGGCTTCTGATGATCTGTGTTTTATTTGCACGTGAAAGCTGCATTGTCTTTGAACTGATTGTATTATTATTGTCAGTGGGGAGGGGGGTCTTTGTAAACACAGCGCACCATAGTGGGTCCCTTACAGTTGCACTTCCCTTGACCAACCGCCCTCCCCCTGGAACTCAGTTAAAAAAAATAATAATGAGGCTACGTAAAACTTTAAGTGTTTTATAGGATGTGTCTGACTTCCATTACAAAGCCAGAGAAGAGAACATGGCTGCAGTCTTTCGGTCGATTTTTAAAGAAAATTAGGAGTAAAGTTAAAACTTTATTTAGGGTAAAGTTAAGGTTTGAGCTTTTGGTTTGATAAAATGTCAAATGTTCTTTCTAGAAAATGCCGGGCTCTGCGCTGATTAACAAGTTACGTGGGTAGAGCAAAAAAAAAAAACACACGTCACTCGTCACCTTTTCTGGTTCAGAAGCCAAAGGAATATTTATTGCCTCCCTCCAGGCCTCTGCCAAATGTCTGCACTCTCCCTTCCCTTAACTCTCTCCTGTGTTTGCTCTCAAAGACGTATTCAACCGCTGAATCATGCGTGCAGTGGATTACTGTGTATGTGTGTAGACACACACACAGAGAGAGAGAGAGAGAGAGTGGGAGAGAGAGAGAGAGAGAGAGAGAGAGACACACAGCTGTGTACGCGACTGAGAAACCTGGTCTTAGTGAATGTGAGCCAGAGGGAGGGAGCTGGTTATCGGTGCCTGATCCTGAGGCACATTCTCAGGCAGTGCATCATCCGCCTTGTTGTCCTATGCAATAGCTCATGGATCCCTTGTAGTTAGGCGATGGAAAGCTCTAGAAAAACAATCTTTTTTGTGGCAGACCAAAAAAGGGGTGTGTGGGGGAAGGGGGGGCAAAAGTGCACTGAATTTATGTGTGTGCTTACGTCCGCTCATGATGTGGGGAGCATTTGCGAAGGCGGTGCGTGCGATTCTTAAGCCGACTGGCATTTTTACAGCCCTGTGATGGCTTTACCCAGTAGTGTTTATGGTCCTCCTGTATTGGTCATCTTAAATCCAAAGCTCTTTTCAACCTGGACTCGCTGCAGCTGTTGATGTTGCCTCGTTGATGTTGCCTCATGGTCATAATATAGTCTTTTTAGGAACTGCCTTTCCAATTTGTCAATTACAGCCAGACATTTATTAACTATTTCCTCAACAAAAAAAGTTTTGTTTACTGGAATCGTCTCAAATGAACTGTTTTATTTGGCAGTTTAACTGAATGCTGCATTCGAAACTGTGTCATTCCACATTTTGTAATTTACCCATTTTCCCATATTGGGTGTGATTCTTCTTCTTTTTGTTTTGTGAGGAAGGATGCAAATGAGCTTAATAAAGAGACAGAGAGAGAGAGAGAGAAAGAGAGAGAGGGGTGAGCACCTTTGTGGATGTCCCATGGAGACAAGCACACTGTTTTCTAATGAGGATTCAGTGAAGGGCACGCATTCATGCCGCTCTGCATTGTTGCGATGCTTATTCTGGAGGCTCTCAGGGCCCCCTTATCTGATCGCCATCCGGCAAACAGCTGACGCTAAGAGCCTGAAGAGGGAGGCCGACTGTTTGTCTTCGGCTTGAGCCCGTCTAAGTGCCCTCGCCCCGCGCCCAGATAAAACAGCCCCATGCCCGACACAGGAGCCTCACATTTACCAGTCAGACACCGCTGCAAGAGGAAGGAGAGACAGAGACAAGCAGAGAGAAAAGAGAGAGGGAGAGACAGAGACGAGCAGAGAGAAAGAGAGAGAGGGAGAGAGTCAGAGAGCAGCGACTGTACTGTGTACTGTACTGTACGATTGAGCCATCTTCGCTTCCTATCTGCACGTCTCTCGTTTCCGAGACCCTTCTCGCCTTCTCTAGGCCGGGGCACGGCTGAAATCTCCTCCGTAAATCTCCTACCAGTTGAGAGGGGCAGCAGTTGAGCTCAGGGAAAATGGTAACTTGTGTGTTTTTTTTTGGTTGTAAGCGGGTGGCGGTGACAGTTGCATTAGCATACGTTGCTCTCTGTTGGGTGGGTTAGATTGTGTCGATGGTCATGCTGCAGTTTGACTTCTTTAGGGGTGCATCAGTGTGCCTGTGTGTCGCTTCACTGGTTCTGTGTGTGACGTTTTGACGTCTTTCTTTTCCAGCCAGTTTTTCCAGTGTCTTTCAGCCTCTAGTTTAACAAATGTGTACTGAAAAACAGTAGGCAGTGCTGTCTAACCAAATGATCAGTTTGTTTGAAATAATGCAATTTAAAATGCGGTTCATAATGTAATCACTGATGATATCAATTTTTCCTTTTTTCATGTCGATTCATCCACCTTTGGTCGTTGGCACATGGGGATCTTCTGGTGTGTGTGTGTGTGTGTGTGCACCTCAGAATCCCGCAACATGGAGAGATCTGGATGATGCGCACTCCACACCATCAGTGGGAACCCCAGGGCCCTCAAGCGGGGGCCACGCATCTCAGAGTGGAGACAATAGCAGCGAACTCGGTAAGGAAAAAAATATTGTTTCTCTTTTTCCTGATTTTTGTGCTAAATGTAGTAAATAGAATTTGTACTTCAGCAATTTCTGAAATTTAGTTTGGATGGGTTGTTGTGTTAAAATGTCCTGAATTTGTTGTTAATTTGTCTTAAAAATTAGATGCGGATAGTCATTGTCTATAAAGTGAAAAATTAAATTTGGTTAAATCTAATGACTGATTGCTTGAGAGTGGACAGATTCTAAACTGTGAATTCTGTAGTGGAATTGTAAAAAAAGAATATTTATAAAGTAAACATTTAAACAGTAAGAACTGGCACGGCCTTGTCTTCTGATGACTTGTGGTGACTTGATGAACCTATCAGGATCAAAGTGCATGTTTTGGCCCCTTTTTGAAGCTGCCTGTGATCAAAGAGGCCAAGCTGAAACATGCCCTCTCCATAACCCCTACATTTGCCTTTTGTTTTCCCCACATTAGCATTTCTGTTTTGTTAAGCTGTGTGAGCTAGCTGTGGCTAGAGGCTAGCTAATTAATTTCACCACTTCTACTGTAACCTTACCATTTGGCACCAGTGGAAGTGTTTGGCTCTACAGGTCCACAGGTTTTGTATTTGTTAGAGGATAGGTTGTGTGTTTTTTTATGACTTGTTTTTGTTTTTCCCCTCTCACTGCTGCAGTAAAAATAGAGTTAAAAGCAGTGTTCCACTCTCGGTCCATCAGGCAACAAAAGCCAAGGCACCGAGAGGAACAATAGGAGGATGCTTTGCACGACAAGAGAAATTCAGAGGGAGAAAAGAATTGCGATGCACACATTCTCTCTCTCTGTCTCTCTCTCTCTCTCGCTGTCTCTCTGTCTCTCTCTCTCTCTCTCTTTTGTTCTCTCCCCTTCTGTAGAGGAAGGGATCCCATCCCTAACTTTTTAGCAGCTAGTGCACTCACTGTTCCTCATTGTCTCCGCTGTACAAAGTGAAACCGTGTTTCTGTACTCAGAGATATGTGTGGTATGAAGGCATTTGGGGGTGTTGGAAATGCGGACTGTGCCCAGCAAGAGAGAGGAAGAGGCATGGGGTGAAAGGGCTTTTTTTAAACAGCAGCGGGGTGCGAGGCTGGGTCCACGGCCTTTTGACCTGGGGGTAAGGGGGGGGTGTGTGTGGTGTGCTCACAGGAGAAGGGGAAGGAGGGTGGGTGACCCCCGCCAGGCCTGAAGGACAGGGACACTTTAAATACGAGTCACAAAAGAGTGGCTAACCCCGGCATGATCAGAGGCCGGACTCGCCACTGGGGAGATCTGAGGGCCAGCCTACCTGCTGCTTCTCCTGGGGTCTCTTTGGCTTGTCCCTCTCCCCCTGCTCCTCTTTATCATTCAAGAGGTGGTCAAAGTAAACGCTTTTAGCATCGGAAGTGAAAAGAGGGGAAGGTGGGCTGGAGGGGTAAGGGGGGGGGGGGGGCGGGTTGACGTCAGCAGCCCTCAGTCGAGTTCAGAGGCAGTTCGGAAGGGGGGGGGGGGGGGGGGCTGCTTCAAAAGCACCTGCTAGCGTTAGGGGGGCTGCTTTTGTTTTACACACACATACACACCCATGACCCACCCACACCCATACACTCACCCACTGGGTCCTGCGCCGGTGAGGTCCCCGTGTTGCCTTCAGGCTGAGGGAGAGCTGCAGAGCCTATGCACTGGCTTCCTGGGACGAGGGGTGGACTTTCTTCCCATGGAAACATCATCGGTGGTTTTCCTGTGGTCAGTTGTGTGGTGGTGACAGTATCTATGGTTACACAGCCCCTCAACCCTCCCTGGCTTCTCTCTCTCTCTCTCTCTCTCCCTATCTCTCTGTCTCCCTCTCTCTCTCTCTCTCTCTCTCTCTCACTTTCTGTCCCTCTCTCTCCCTTGTGGCTAGTGGTTTCTGTTTTCTCAATCAACGGTTACATCATTGATTAGAAGTTGTGTGTGTGTGTGTGTGTGGGGGGGGGGGGGGGGGTGGTGAGCTAACAGGGATCGAGCTATGCCAAACATTTAAGAGCGGGGGTTGCAGTGTCAGGGGGGGGGGGGGGGGAAGGAATGCCCATCACAAAGGCCAAAATAAAACAAAGAGAGAAGAATGAGAATCTTCTGCCTCTGCACACTCCTTTACAAGTTAAGAAAACAAATAAAGAAACAGGAAATCAGCTCCTTTCAGCCTCTTTTCTCCAGAGCCAGTTTGCGGAGGAGCGCAGATAATACCTCTCTCTCCAGCACATGGCACTGCATCATGATGCCACAGACTGTAGTAAACAAGCCTTTGGAAGTGCACCCCGGTACCCGTGTGGTGGGGGGTGTTGTGGCGCCGTGTGTGTTGGCGTGTTGTTGGCGTGTGTTGTTGACAGAGTCAGGTGCATTTTCCAGGCCACGCGACTAGCGGGATAATTACCATATCTGTCACAGCCTGTGGAGTGAGCGGTGTGCGATGTAAAGAAGCATCCCCGGTGATAGATTGAGGTCGCGACAAGCTCATTAGACAGGCAGAGAGGGTGCGCCCGCGCTCAGCACGCTGGGTGGCACTTATCAGGTCTGCTAGCCTCCGTCTCCTACGTCTCCAGGACATCTTGCCACAGGCGGCACAATATTGTAGCTACAGCACTACCAGTGCTACCTTACCCTGCAGACAACATGGGGGGGGGGGGGGGGGGGGGGGGGGGCAGAGGGGGGCTGGCGGAGGGGGAAAGCCTCTATCTGACACACAGAACATCACTTTACCCCTCTACTGAGGAACACTCTCAGGTTCCCTGTGACATTACACACATGAGACACCAATCTATTTTTTATTAGAACGGCATCATAATGTGTGTTGTCCTGTGTGTGTGCATCTTGAGAGGAAGAGAGAGAGAGAGTGGAAGGAGCAGAGGAGGAGGAGGAGGTGGTGGTTGTGTGGAGAGAGGCTCTTCTCCATATCTTAGGGGTGCTGTTTTTTCCCCCCTTACTGCCTGGGGGCACAGTCCAGCCTTGCCTGAGGCGGTGGCGGCCCCCCTCTGCGTCACACGCGAGAGAACAGGGGAGAGAGAGAGAGAGAGAGAGAAAGAGAGAGAGAGAGAGCGGCCGGTCGGCCGGCCAGCAGGCCATGGGCTGGCAGAGAGAGCCCTCCCCAGCCGCCCTTCCAGAGTGCACAGTCACACAGGCTGGATGGGCCGAGTTGCCAGGGAACAGTCAGAAGCGATTAGCGTCGGGGAGGATCTGCCCTGCGGCCTTCCCTCTCTGGAGCACCGAGAAGGGAGATGGTGGGGGGGGGGAGGGGGGGGTGTTACTGTGGCTCCTCTGCAGATGTAATGAGGATCTTTCTTTTTTTCTTCCTCTCTTTCTTTCTGACTCTTTTTGTCTTTCTTTCTTTCTTTCTTTTTCTTTTCATTGTTTCTTTCTCTCCTTCTTTTTATCTTTGCATCTTTTTTTCTTTCATTTTTTTTGTCTTTTCTGTCTCTCTTCTATTTCTCATGACTTGATGTTCTTTAAGTTAATGTCAGTTGAAAATCCTTTACTCTTTACGTTTTAAGCTTTGATGAAACAGAGCTGATCATGATGAGCAAATGATGCATGATTTGCTGTGTACCTCCAGTGTTATTTTCTAAATAACAGAGTTGCATATGTATAATGTCAGAAAGGTCTCAATTCGGCTAGAGAAAAGTCCGTATTGAACCACTAGCGCTTCCAAGTAAGGCCTACATAAATAAAGTTACAAAACTATTTTTTACATGCGAAAAAATATCTGACATGCTTTCAAATGTCGGACGTACTTCGTGGATCTCCTCACATTTTAAGACAGAAGTAAGAGCGTAGTTATATGTTCAGACATGGGACATGTTCTGTGGATGTTTGTATATAGTGCAGGAGAGAGGACAGAGATATCTGGCCTGTCCTTGACTTGATTACACCATCATCCAAGCCCAAAAGCACCCCCCCCCCCCCCCCCCCCCGCCCCCCTGTCCCCGTCTTAAATCCCCCCCCCATGCCCCCTTGCCCCATCCAACTCCGCCCCTGCCGATTTGAATGTCATTATTCATTAACTGAAATATTTATGCGTGAATATGGTGCATATAGGCTCCCTTTGATTGATGCATCGCCCAAAACAAGGAGACATGCCAGGGTGAGTCTTAAGAAGAGTAGGGTTCCTGTCACGCCCTCAGGGAGGAGGAGGAGGAGCCTCTCTGATGCATTATTCACACGCCCGCCGGCCAGGCTTTCAAGGCATCTACGCCCGCAGGGCACGAAAAATAACCATGACTGTTAAAAGTAAATCATCTCTGCTGATGCACAATTAATGGTGGGATGAAAAGATAGAAAGGAGAGAGAGAGAGAGAGAGAGAGAGATGAGATGGAGAGATGGATGGAGAGTAGATGGAAAAGAAAAAGAGGCACACGGATAGGGAAGAAAGAAAGTGCTCTGGTGTTAGAAGGACCTCCTGTCTGGGTGCAAGGCCCCATGCAAGTTTCCCTGCCGACATCAAAACAAGGTCAGGTGGTGAGTAGTGTTAGGGTACAGATCTATGAAGGTCTTTCATATGCTTCCCATACATAGAGAGAGATAAGAGTAGTGTTAGGATACAGATCTGTGAAGGTCTTTCATATGCTTCCCATACATAGAGAGAGAAAAGAGGGTACAGATCTGTGAAGGTCTTTCATATGCTTCCCATACATAGAGAGAGAAAAGAGGGTACAGATCTGTGAAGGTCTTTCATATGCTTCCCATACATAGAGAGAGAAAAGAGGGTACAGATCTGTGAAGGTCTTTCATATGCTTCCCATACATAGAGAGAGAAAAGAGGGTACAGATCTGTGAAGGTCTTTCATATGCTTCCCATACATAGAGAGAGAAAAGAGGGAACGGCTGGAGTGAGAGCAGGGGCTCTGAACCCGGGTAGGAGCTTGTTCTGGTACCGACCTGGCTAGGATGTGGTGTGGATCCGCCAGTTCACCGGCCTATCCCTCACGGACTCACAGATTTCACTACAACAGCGTGGAGGCAGAGACTAGCTAAGAAGTGTCTTAACCCATAACAAGGGAAGCTGTGTTGTGGTTCACCATTTTACACCATCTCGTAAAGTCTGCCTCTGTGTTTCAGTTATTTATTTATTTATTTATTGTTTGTTTGTGTGTTTTTTTCTCCTTCTTCGCCGTCTTCCTCTGCCCTTTTCTTCTTCCCGCGTTTCACTTCTGAAGAGAAAAACCCTTTTACGCTCTCTCGCCATCAAGCAACAAGCGAGCACGCACATCAAAAAATTGCCCTTGTTATGTTCCCGTTACGAGTCTTACACGAGGCCGCATTATGTCAGTCGCTCAGGCTCGACGTTCATTACCTCACGTCAAACACGCCGCTCACATCGCATTAATAAGACGAGAGTGTGGAGCGCTAACCATCGCTAAGCAAGAGGCCTGGAGAGAACGCCCATTTTCCATCCCATCCATCCTCTCTTTCTCTCTACTCTCTCTCCCGTCTCTCTTTATCACCCCCTTCATAGGGCTACACTAGAAAAAAAGGGGGGGGGGGGGGGGGGGGGGGGGGGGGGGGGCAGGGTTGGGGGTTTGGCGGAGGAATGATTTTCGCTTCTTGTGGGGGGGTGTTCCGGCACCCTCGCAACTTGCTTGGCCCCTTCGGTGTGCGTTTGTTGTGATGTGGAGTGATGGCGCCATATCAACAGGGCCTATTCCAGAGGTGACCTCTCTCTTACTCTCTCACTCACACACTCTCTCTCTCTCTCTCTCTCGTTGGCTGTTGTTTACCTCAGGAGACGGTCTAGAGAACAGTTTGGCGTCGCCGGGCACGGGCGACGAGGATGACCAGGACAAGAAGAGGCAGAAGAAGAGAGGGATTTTCCCCAAGGTGGCCACAAACATCATGCGAGCATGGCTCTTCCAGCACCTCACGGTAAACAATGCTGCCTCGCGTATGGTCCAGCGTCTGTCTCTCAGTTTTAGGGTCTTCTTCACCTAACGCCTTTGTTTGTGTATGTGTGTCTCCATCCCTCTGTTTCTACCTCTTCTTTCCCCCTGCTTCTTTATTTTGCCTCATTCTCCATCTTCATGCCCACTATTTTACAAAACTTTCGGAATTTGTTTCTTTCTATCTTTCTTTCATGTCTTTCCATCCTTTTTCTTCTCCCTTTCTATTCTGTTTTTTCTTTCTTCTGTCCTTTCTTTCTTTCTTTCTTTCTTTCTTTATTCCATCTCTCCTCCCTCTCTGAACTCCATCCTCCAGCGTGACGCGTTCCATTCTGTCACTCTAGTGGCTTCTGCCTCATGATCCAGGGGAAGGGTAGCGGAGACGCTTATCTATTCCTGTCCCCCTTCCTCCTACGCTTACAGAGGAGCGTGGAAGAACTAAACCTTTAGGTGCCCTGAAATGATGCCCAAAGCTTATGGCCAGAGCAGGAAGTGATCCTTCGAAAAGGAAGCACCTTTTGCTTTTTAGTTTTAAGCATCTGCGCTGCTATTAAACACTTACCATATTACTGTCTCGGTCTGAGTAACACCGTCCATCCCATTATCTGCAAAAACATAGCACTGGTGCTCACTCCCTGTCCATTTCCTTCTCTCTCTGTCCCTCTATGTCTCTCTCTCTCTCTCTCTCTCTGTCTCTCTCTCTCTCTGACTCTCTCTCTCTCTCTCTCTCTCTCCATCTCTCTCTCTCTCTCTCTCTTTTTTTTTTGGAGGGAACCTGGTCTCAGATGGTTTGTTGAATGGTGCCGGGCCGTTGAAAGGCCCACACAGGTCTTGTACACCACAGTAATCCCTTCCCTTTTCTGGCCCACCTTTAGATTCTCCCCACAAAAAAGGGGGGCTAATTGAATTATCCCCTCTCTGTTCCCCGGCCCTTTTCACTCTAATTTGTTAGACAGAAGTGTGTTTTCCATTGCAGGATGTGTTGCTGAAAAGTGAGTGAGGGGACTCTGTGCACCCCTGAATGGCCCATTGCAACACCCAGGCGATCAAGCATTCATTTGGGGGTCTAGGGAGAGCTGAATGGAGCGGGATTACGTTTTGTCTGACTCCACTATGAGCTACGGAGGCGAGGCTAGGGGTGCGGGGTTGCTTTCAACATATGGTCTTAGCCCCGCTGCTTTTGTGAACTATTCTGAGGTTTAGTCGAAAGAACTAACCCCCCACACCCACACCCTCCCTCCGCCTCCCACCCCAATCTACGAGCACCATCTCCTTAAATAACCCCCCAAAAGAAAAATAAACTTGGGTGTGTGTGGGTGTTTAGGTTCAGATTAACACAGGTTTGTGTCACACATTAAAGGGGTTGTCCTCCACTCTCATGCCAGTGTAAGGAGAATGATGATGAGCCATGCATAATTAGGATTGGTTACAGTAATGCAAATCAGACCTCAGTGGATGAGAAAAGACAGAGAGAGAGAGAGACAGAGAGCCCAATTCAGAAATGCATTATTTCTTTTCTCCTCTGCCTGTATCATAAGACTAAAATAACTCAAAAAGCTTAAGGATAGAATATATTCTATACAAAGGGGCCTGGAATGAATATAGCTCTTCAGACCAGTACATTGCTGTAAAATTGATAGCTAAAAAATCGTTCATTAGAGGGTTTCTGTAATGCTGAGATACTGAGACTACTTAGTATGCTGTTCTTGGCGATTTCCTTGATGAAACCACCAAAGGTTTCTCGTTTTCGTCATCTTACATACTTGGAAGGATGTCTGCAAATGTATTTGTTGGCTCACAGAAGCGACATGACCGTGGTGAAATTCCATCTTTTTTTTATTTCCACCCTCCGCTACAGTTAGTTACTTAACACACCCGTATGCTCCTTACCGTGATCAAATAAACACAATACGGAAAACAAATGCTGAGAAACACACTGGTTTCTGGGATCAGATGGAGTGGTATGTTAGGTGAGCCGAGCCGCCATTGGTGGAAGTCTCCGTGGTGTTAGTTTAGTCGCCGGGGTGCAGGGAAAGGGGGCGGGGCATAGCATCATCCATCATTCCAGTGACAGGCTCCAAGCTGGGAGGCCATCATTAGTGGCGGAGCTGGGCTTTGTCACCCTATGTGTGTGTGTGTGTGTGTGTGTGTGTGTGTGTATGTGTGTGTGTGTGTGTGTGTGTGTGTGTGTGTGTGTGTGTGTGTGTGTGTGTGTGTGTGTGTGCGTGTGTGTGTGTGTGTGTATGTGTGTGTGGGTGTGAGAGCAAGGGAGAAGGAGAGAGAGAGGGAGAGAGAGAGAGAGAGAGAGAGAGAGGGAGAGAGAGAGAGAGAATGGCCCCTGTTTAAAACGGAGTGCTCAGAAGCTCATCCCTCACCGGTGACCGCAGGAGGTGGCTACGGCCCTGACAGCGCCAAAATGGGCGCACGCCCACGACCCCGTGCTCGGAACACCGTCACCTCTGTCTGCCATCTGCCACCCCCAACACCCCCGAACAACCCCCCCCCCCCACCCACACACACACACACACACACACACACACACACACTACACCACCAACCCCCTCCACCCTCCTCCCCAGGGTCACACAAGGCTCGGGGGCCGGGGCCATGGTAGGGCAAGCCCCATTTGGGGCTACGACAAAGCCCTCCATTGTCCTCCCATTGTTTTTTATGTATCATTCGTCAAATAATGTCAAATAATGTCAAATAATGTCAAACAATACCACACGCTCTCAGCCAATGGAGCGCCGGGACACGGCCGTAGCCGCGGCAAGCATATGTGAAGCCTGGAGCGAGAAACGGAGACGGAGAGAGAGAGAGAGAGGGTGTGGATAGAAGCCTGTCACCGTGGCCACCGATGTCATTTCCTGAGACCTGTTCTTCTCAGCTGCCAAAGACTCGGTTTCCGCTCCTTTGATACACTGATTGCGTGTTATGTTTTTGTGGGCCAGAGAGTAGCATAGTTGTTGAGATTGTCGAGGAGGCATTATTTGGAGCGGGGCACTTTATCCTGACGTGGTTCTCCTTTTTCTTCTCCCCCCACAGCACCCATACCCTTCGGAGGAACAGAAGAAGCAGCTCGCTCAGGACACCGGCCTCACCATCTTACAAGTGAATAACTGGTGAGTGACCTTTGAACTTGTGACCCTTCCTTCACAGCTACCCTCCAACCTCCCCTCGCCTCCTGGTCTTTTATCAGCTTTTATCATGGCACACATTCTCTCACCCACACACACCCCCTCACCCACCCACTTGGCCCTCCCACACACACACCCAGAGCCCAGAGTCAAAAGGCAGTGTTACTGCTGCTACATAAGCCTCTTATGAAGAGGTCATTCACAGACCAGAGACCCGGATATCAATGAAGCTACTATCAGTGATCCTAACAGAGACTTCATGATAGAGCCAATGGCTGCAGTTCTGAAGAAAAACATCGTGTGTTATCTGGAAACGGTCAAGCAACTGGTATCAGTGTTGGTATCATTCTCAAGTAGAAAAAACAAAACAAACAAAACAACTTTATGTATCTTGAGGCTTCATGGGTTTTGGCATCCATTGTTTGCCATTTTTACTGGTAAGAAAGTGTCTAAACTGACCCTTTATTGAGGAAGAAAAAAAAGCTTAGTTGTGGAAATTTATGTTTAGACATTATTATATCACAGACTTTTTTCTAAGATAGCTCTCCTTAAATTCTCCAGTGACTCAATTTATGACCTTGTAATGAATTTCAAAGATTGGAGGCTGAATAGTAAATCACACAAATGAAAATAAAATCATCAATGAAATGGCAAGTTAACTGTAACAACTGTACGTATCAGTGAATGATAAAACACACAGTAATTTCCACGTAGCATTAAACAAGCCTGCCATGGTCGAGTAACCTTTGTCAAGTCTTCACTGAAGTGTCTGTCTTCTGGTAGAGACGCAGCGTGCTCTTCCCTTAGAAAATGAGTTATTTGAGGAGCCTAGGAGCTGTCTAGCCCTCAGGCCATCAATGTATTTAATAACCATTTTATAATGTGAGCATTAAGCTAAGTTCACTGAGGGTGCCGTATGGTAATGAGGTAAAGGTCTCTGTCTGAAGCGCAATAACCCCAAAGGTCTAAGGTAGCAGGTCTGCGGTTGAAGAAGCATTATTCGATTGACATTAAAGACTTCCCGAACTGTGGTTGAATAAATAAATTGAATTGTATGACTCAATAATGTTCTCTTGTATCTACCCAGGTTCATCAATGCCAGAAGAAGAATAGTCCAACCAATGATTGACCAGTCCAACAGAGCAGGTAATTCCTTTTTCTCTGATAAGCCCACTCTGTTGGCTTTGCCCAGTTCCTGCCAAATGCGCTCTCTAAATACCCACATTTGTATTGATTTTAATTCCACTGGTCTTTACTCCTGCAGTAACCCAGGGGTCCGCGTATAGTCCTGACGGCCAGCCCATGGGGAGCTACGTCCTGAGTGACCAACAGCACATGGGCATTCGACCTGGTGGTAAGCTCATCCCTTTTTTATTACAAGTCTCAACTAGTTTAAGGTCCTAGATTATAATCAGTTACACATTTCCTCAAATTCACCTCAAATCTCCTCCCGTTCTTTTAACTGTCTGTGGCTATACCTGTTAATGGCCTTTCTTAGGTATAGCCATCAGGACTGGCTTCTTTTGTGGATGTTCACTTTTCACTTTCACTTTCACTTTAATGTGCCGTATGTGTTCTTAATGTGGGCTCTGGCTGTGTTTACAGGACCGATGGGAGCCATGGGGATGAACATGGGGATGGATGGACAGTGGCACTACATGTAAACCCTCCCTCCACCCTTCCCAAGCTCCATGTGAGGACCTGGTGGAGTACGTATTGCCTCGATTACATTTTCAATCTCCCCAGCATTACTCTCTTCTTCTCCTCCTCCTCCTCCCCCTCCTCCTCCTCCTCCTCCTCCTCCTCCTCCTGCTTCTTCTTCTCTGCCATTTATACCCGCATACACTCTATTCTATTATATATATTTCCTGAATTCCTCCCTATTTCTTTCTCATCTCATGGCCTCCCTGTCTACCTCTCCACTTTCTTTCTTTTCCTTTTTTTTCTTTTATTTCGTGTGGGCACACACTACAATCTTATTAAGAGTCTGGTAATCCTCCCACGTGCCCCCCCCCCCCCTCCCCCCCCCCTGCCGCCTTCCCCTTCCCCCCCAACCCACACCTCCAGCCACCACTACCACCACGAGCACCACCGAATCTCCCACCCACCCCCCCTCCCCAACCATTCCTATCAGTCGGCTCGGCATTGCTGACAGTTCACAAATCAAGACGTATGGGCCGCCAGAGGCACCGGGCCATGGAGAATTTTATTTAATACCCACACTGCACTGCTCAATGAGCCACAGTATAATGACACTTACCTTGATTAATAGGGCTCTTTATATGTAAATAGGTGCTGCCTTCGTTTCTGCCGTGCCCTCCTCCTCCTTCCTGTTCCTCCCGGTGCTGGAGCTGGAGCTGGAGCCGGTCGCTAGCGTAGGCCCTTCCTGATCATAATTCTCGGCATTGGCTAATGAAGTCCCGAGATCATGGGGAAGAGAGCGGCACAAGGCCCCCGTTTTAATGCAGACGCATAGAGACATCATGTGCTCATCCTGGATAAATGCAGACTAAATCATTTTCGCAGACGATTGAATCGTTGGGTCGTTTTTATTGGATTATCATTGACCAGTTACTGTAATGGCCTCATTCGCCAGGGATGTTTTGCGCCACCTAATTTGATCTTTGGCAACACCATATGCTGATTGTGTCGCTAAATTATCACAATCATTAAAAGCTGTGTTTTTTGGCGTACGCAGTGGCCCATTCAGTGATGAGCTATTCACCACTGGCCTGCACTGAAGCTATCTACAGATGTGAGCTTTGTTTGAACAGTTGGGCTGGAGTTCAAGACGTGTTAATCTACTGCAGTCCGCTGCCATAACCGGCTTACTGAAGCATTATATGATTACACCTGTGAATAAAAAAAGTATTCTGTGGGCCGTTAACCCCATAATAGCAATTGTAATGTAAGCTGTGCCACCCATTCTACCATCAATATCAACATCTATACTCACATACATCCTTATGCCATCCATACCTACATGTATATATCCACATACCATAAGGGCATACCTTGCATTCTTCAGATATAGATGTATCAGACATTGTGAAAATGTCCACTGTACCCATACATGGATGGTTATGGGGTAACATATCAGTAGCATTTTTCCTGTGTGCATTTTATAACATTAGTGGTTATGATGTAACACCTCAATGGCGTGCTTCCTGTGTACAGTGTTTAACATAAGTAGCTATGGAGCAGGGTGTCTAACTACCGTACGTCTGTTTGGTTCCAGGTGTCCGTGGTTCCCCTCAGGGAAAGCTCCTCCCACCGTGGCAAGTGGCCCATTGAGAAGCCAGATCATCTCGTCACGACCTCCGCCGATTCGACCAAGCTCACAGTCAGTCACTTTCTTCCTGGAGCACAGCGGCAGACTTGACCCGTGTCCCCACTTCCGCTCCCACCTCCACGGAACCACCACCGGACCACCACCGGCCCTGGAGCCCTTCCCGTCCACTGACCCCGCTCCTCACTGTCTCGTCTCTGGGCCCAGCAAGAGGACCCCTCCCTCGCTCCCTCCCTCCCTCCTTCCATCTTGCCTCCTCTCCGTTGGACATTCACAGCTACTGCAGCAGCACAGAGCCCAGCTAGTAGCCATAAGCGTACAAAACGTGTAAAAAGAGAAGAGAAGACTTTTCACTATGAAAATATTCCCTCAGAAAAGAGGAATGAAGGATGAAATGACCTCTGGCGATTATTTTGAAAAGGAGGATTTCTTCTGTTTTTTGTTTTGTTTTGTTTAGTTTTTTTGTTCCCTTTTAAATTATTTATTTATTTTTTTACTATAAGACAGAGCATGAGGACCAGAATTTCCTTGCACTTTTTTTCTCGACCACAGACCAGCTAACACACAGCAAGCTCTCTTTCTCTCGATCTCTCTCTCTATCTCTCTCTCTGCTTGACCTCTTCATTTTTTTATCTCACACACACACACACGCACACAAACAAAAACAATGATACCCACAGTCACACTCACATACACTCTCTTAAGGGAACCACTGTGGAATACTAAAAGAAATGCCCCAAAATGTATGATAAATGTTAAAAGTGACCTGTGTTTCTTTTTTTGAATGTGCATATATTGTTTGTAAAATATAATAGCCCTTAGAATTTCTCCTCTATCCAACCCTGACAAAGGACTAACGTCAGACCGCAGAGATGGCATCACTGTTGTCTCGAGAGGACTTGTGTGTAACTGTATTGCCCACACGCAGGATTCACACTTTATTTTGATATTGTTTGGTTTTGTTTCTGTCTGAAAAAAAGTTAATAGACAGCCATTGTGACAGACAGGGTACTGATGGACTAAAAGTGTAGCTAGCTTGGGCTAGTCATGTCAAAGAGGTCCAAATTTGAGAACTCCGTGAGAATTAAAGTAAATGGTGAAATGCTTGGGAGATGTGTTAGTATTGATGTACATTTTTATCCGTTCAGTCTAGTTTTATTTGATCGTTCTGTCAGTTAAATGTTTGTTGATGTCAACTCCTCCTCCCGTCACTGCACACGCTCTTTTTATTCTCCCTCGGCAAAGAGAGTTTGTCTTTTAAAAACATATTTCTATGAATCCATCTGTGATTTTTTTCTTGTAATAAATACTTCGTTTTACATACTGCGGATATCTTTTGGTGCTAAACGAAACGGTGATGCGATTTTGCCTCATTCGAAACTTACAACACCTTCAACAAATAAAAGGAGGCTGGCGAATTGTGTTTCTCATGCAAGGGGACAGTAAAGTAAATACAATATTAAAAAAATAGCCCATGACAATTTTGTGACCCATTTACGCTCATGGTAAATTAAACTCCCGTCACTTTCGAAATTAATTGGCAGGCTGATTCGCATGTCTAAAGGCATAATGGGGGGAAAAAACATAAATTACTAAATGTTTTCTCTTTTCGGATATTCAGCCTTAATGGTCATGTAAAAACAGTAATGTTGAGATAAGAAAAACAGGCCATTTTCCGTTCCGTTTTCCTTGCTTTGTAAAATACCAAGGCGGATTTGAAATAGCAGCGCCCCAGTGGTTTGTGAACATCACTATGCGGGGAAAAATTCAGTTTCAGCAGACACTGTAGGTGCTTTTGTCAGACTCAAGCTGACGGACATGATGAATGAGAAAGGAAAACTAAAATAAGACACGTAGATTTAAAATTAACCAAAAATAACACGTCATTTTACATTCCTGCAGCTAGGGTCCTTTCTAACGGTGCATGAGTTACTGTATCCTCGCCAAATTAGGCCTACATCGGATGAGGCCGTTTTAAAAACGAATTATCCGATTTGAAGCAGACAATTTCTCAGTTATACATATAAGGCAGCGCAAAGGCCTAAGAATACAGAAGATTCATTTATTTAAGAATAATTCCATTAGGACCTTTAGCTGTGCCATAGGCTTATCTGGTTTTAGGTTCTTTTTGTTTTTCAGGTTGTGAATTGCCACCCACTTCCAATCTGCTTTCCACAAGGAAAAAAAGTGCCGCATATCGGTGATCATTTATCAATGTCAGCTGCATAACGATCTTCTGTGCAGTATTGATGAGAGGAATTACATTAGCGCTAAAGGAGAAACCCATAGGCACAAAGAAAATGTGTGCAATAACGCCAGGGCCCATGTGTTATGCTTTTTCTCCCCTATAATGCAATTATTTTCTGTTCTCTTTCTTTCTCCCTTTTTCTTTCATTTTTTTTTCTTTCTGTGCGTTTTTTTTTCATAGACTTAGATTAAGGCCCAGTTTCACCCACGAAGACAAAAGCAAATTTGAAGTCGTCCAGTTACATAGTCTGCATTTTTATATATATAAGATGGAGAAATAACCTCTCTAAATTAAGTAAAATGGACATTCTTCTCAATTTTAAAATAGCTTACAGTTTTATTATTTGTATTATTTGCAAAACGAAATGGCATGACTAATTAAAAGTTATAACATGCGCAATTAACGCTTGGTCCATTGTCACGTAATATGTTCGCTACGTCCAAGTGATGGCTACACAGGGAGCCGCTAATAGATTAAAATAGAATCTAACGACCCTTTTTATTTTATCCTTAACATTTTCAAAGTTTATGTCAAAAAAAAATGTAAATAGTGAATTCCTCTGTCTGTTATACCCGCGCCTATAATAACCATAATTGAATTAATGATCATAATAATCATAAAATAGGGTATGTCAAGAGAATACTTTTGAATTTAAAAGGGATGGGTGACACAATAAAACCACAAGAAAGTGGGGTCTCATTTTTGTATCGGATACCATTAGTGATGTATTTACATTAACACAACGTTAAACCAGTGTTTAAAAGCCGCCTGGATTACTTAAAATGCTTATTATTCGGCCTATATCTATTTTAAAAAATTCTGAGCTTAATTTTGCATTAGGCTATTTTGATATGAGCAAGATACGAGCTGCACCATAATGTAAAATCCTTTCCATAGGCTATTCGAGTGTATTCCGTTTCAGTATAATGCATGCAGGCTATTTAGATGCACAGAATCTCAAAGTATGGCCTCGGTAGCGGTCCCTGAGATAAATGTGTTTTGAAGGCTGCCGGAAACCAGCGCATATCTACATGAAATATGGGTCATCGTTCCCGCAGTATACAGAATCACGTGGGAGCAGCGGTCCTCTTTGGAAGCCCTTGCAGTCACGGGCTTACAGACCATGGTGAAGAACACTGACCCTGGCCGTGTTGTCAACTGTCTGCCCGTGGGATGCATGTACAGAGCACATCCATCAGTCATACTGGCAGGTATTGATCATCATGTCTTAAATTTACATTGATATTTACTTATTTTTGTCTCACATAGGAGGCAAGCCCTGTTTTCTTTCTTTCTTTCTTTCCCTGTCTCTCTCTCTTTCTTTTTTCGTTCCCTTTTTTCCTTTTCTTTTCTTCTTTTGTGCATTTTTTTATCGTCTTGTCTGTCCTTTGATCATGTAATTTTCAATTACTGTCATTGTGTAAGGTCTGCTTATTCAAATATGCATGCCAGTCCAAGTCTGTCCACTTGACTGACAGAAAAAAGTGTGTGTGTGTGTGTGTGTGTGTATGTGGGTGAGAGATAGACAGATAGATAGAGACAGAGAGAGAGAGAGCGAGAGAGAGAGAGAGAGAGAGAGAGAGAGAGAGAGAGAGAGAGAGGGGGGGGGAGAAAGTGAAAGACGTTCATTTCTACTGGAGTTCCTTTCAAGAAGAGACACATCATGTGTAGGCTGCTGCTTTTGAGACCCTATTCCAGCAGGAGGGTAGTCATGTGGTCAAAACCATGGAGATGGACAACAAGACCATAATAACCACAGCATGTTCCCAACACGGCCACCATTATCACCATGGATACCTGCTGCCCTGCATAAGCCATGTGATTAATGCAAAAACAGTTTTCTTTTATGGTGAACATGACAGTCATTCAGACTAGCACACTATATAGTTGCACCAAATACACACGTCTCCATTGTGGGAGTCTGAGTGGCAGGCCAAGCTGAAACAGCTGAGTTGAGATTGTCAAACTCAATCTGCTCTGTGTATATCTTTTTTCTCCCTGAATCTCAAGGCGGTCATTCGGCGAGCTGGAATGCAGTCGATGGATGTTTATTCCCCTCGTTGCAAGGCTGTCTGGGAGCGATGGCTGTTTAAATTTGGGATCGGGGGCAAAAAAAAATCAGGTGGAGAGGCTGGCGCTAGGCAGACTACTCGTCAGATTTATTTACAGCAATACGTGCGCCAGGAGGTCAAAGGGCAAAGTTGAGTAAGGGGCCAACAGAAGAGCTCAGTGGATTCTTGCACTGATTGCCGTGTTTAACATGCCTGGACCCTTGAGGCAGGGTTTCCCAGCGTCTTTATAAGTCTTCTGATACTTTGTGCTTATAATATAATAATAATGTGTGTGTGTGTGGGTGTGGGACTGTGTGTGAGCGTGAGTGTGTGTCTGTGTGTGTGTGTTTGTGTGTGTGTGTGTGTGTGTGTGGGTGTGGGACTGTGTGTGAGCGTGAGTGTGTGTCTGTGTGTGTGTGTTTGTGTCTGTGTGTGTGTGTGTGTGTGTGTGTGTGTGTGTGTGTGTGTGTGTGTGTGTGTGTGTGTGTGTGTGTGTGTGTGTGTGTGTGTGTGTGTGTGTGTGTGTGTGTGTATGGTATTATGACTTCATACTGGAAAATTTGCCTCTGGAATTAGTAATGTACTTACTTTTCTAAAGTATATTTACTTTTATAAAATGCCGTCATCTTGAGATTTTTTCTGTTGGGAAAAAAAGACAATGCAAAAAAAAACACACAATTTGACACCAGCGATACCACACATTTTATTATATGCAATACCAAAATCAACAATACCAAAATAAATAAACAAACAAAAACAAACAGACAAATAAAGACTGGTTTGGATGGAAGGAGCCTAGTGTTTTCTCCGTTCTGACGCCTCCAGATTTCACTTCCATTGAGGATCATCTGGAGCCGGATCTGGACAGTCACGCTGGACAGTGGGCTCGTAGTACCGGTCTGAGCATGGGGGAATTGAAGTGACACATGTCGGTCCAGGTTTTTTCACCTGACAACATCATTTTCACTTTTCTACAGATGCCTGACAACCACAGACGCCTTTCTTGCTGCACATCGCAGGGCCCTCTGATAACTGCTTGTGACGACTTATTTACTTACAGCGCACTGAATCTGTGAACGACCTCAGATGCTTTGGTGATGGGGGGTGCTGTTGTGTTTGCCATGTCCATCAATAGCAAAACTTCATCTTGTTTCTGAAGAGTTGAGCAGAGGTACCATCCACTACCAACTTCTCTTTTGTCAGACAGTCATCAATATTTTTTAAATGTCAAAATGAAGTGGAAAGCTATTTGAGAGTTATTGAAAGTTTTTTCAGTGTGTCTTTGTATTTGCGTACTATTTATCCCTGTGTAGCTTAAATGGCACTGTGTTCAAGGACCTATTTATCAAGATATGTTTACATTAGCAAGCAGGGTAAAACCTAATTGCTACCATGTGTGAACCTGTTTAAACGGACCATATGTTGACAAATTAGATATCGTGTATCAGTATGAATTAATGATAAATTATGGTTCAAAAGGTCGAGCTCAATACTCACAGCTCAAACATGACTTTAATTATAAGAATATTTTGTTTGGTTACAACTGTCAAAAACACTTACGCTTCAAGATGGAGAGGTATTGGATGTGAAATTAATTTACTGTTTAAAGCATCATTACAAATCTAATTGTTTATTCTTGCTATTCACAGTTTACATCCCACCTACTTCACACAAGGCCTTGAAAACAAACATTACTCAAAAAATAAACAACCGCAGATATAAATCCTTCTAGTTTTATTTGCAAATAATTTACTTCAACATACAATCATTCAAGGACCTCTCACTATGCTCTACAATAAAAGCTAATATCATATTTACACATATATCAATGAAAAATAAACAATACAAAAAGGACGGCACTCTACCCAGACCTATGTGACTCCGTCTCTGATCCGGAGCGGGGCATGAGGAACATGGGGGCAATAAAGTGGAAAAAGCCCCAGACGTAACATAAACTCACTCAGGGGCCAAACTGCGACCTGACCTCTCCCTTTCCTGTCCTCCCCTCAGGTCGAATGCAAGTGAGCAAGAAAGCGAGCACAGCGAGTGTGTGTGAGACCTCACCCACACATCTGGCGCTGGCCTGGGAATAGCTGATGGTGTGTGTGTGTGTGTGTGTGTGTGTGTGTGTGTGTGTGTGTGTGTGTGTGTGTGTGTGTGTGTCATCGGGGATGGAGTGAGAGGGCTGGAAACGTGAGGGGGCATTCAAAGGTAAAGGGGGCCCCATGATAAGGGAGAGTTGAGGCAGGGGGCGTGATATCATAGAGAGCCTGAGTAAGTCTGGATCACTCCCAGGCAGCACCCTGGTGTTCTCCACCTGTACACATGAAAATAACACAACACAACGCTGCACTTTATACTGAGTACATCAGTAAATTAATGACTTATGTGCAATAATGACTACATACAGGGTGCTTTGTTTGTTTTATTAGCATGTTGCTACATGATGTCTTAAGAGATGAAGGTTAAATGTAGGGTTAGGGTTATGAACACCTATTAAAATGTACTTACTTGATAAGTACATTGTATTTTGTATTGCCTGTTATCAGGAAAATACATATTATATGGGTCAAAACATTAAATTAAAACCATATCCTATTTTCTTTCTGCAATTGATGTGGATGATTTTGGCTGCACAAAAGTATAAATTACAAGGCTATGACTGACTGTACTGTATGTATCCCCCAGCCTCTTCCTCCAGTCGTCATTCCACACTACTGCAGGGTGTCAGAAGGGGCCACAGAATGTTTAAAAAGGTTGGGCTCCGTCTCTGTCTCTTTGTTAAATCGGATGAAATCCTCCAGTGAGAATCTCACACAAATGACAAATGCATCTGCCCTCCCCCTGCAACGAGATCCGACAAGGTCATGGCGGGGAGGAAACACACCAAGACCAGTCCCATCATATAAATCTCGCCGACTGACAAAAAAATGTGGAGCGATCCACTTCAGAGTGGCCCATGACCAAACAGGCATTTATTCAAATGGCATGCCTGTGCCTCAGTTTATTTTATTTTAATTCATCACTGGCCTTTTCATCTTTTGCTTTTTCTCTCTCTCCTTCACCCTCTCTTAAGAGCGGCTGAGTTTGTCTTACGCTTCGTGGAATGCCAGAGAAAAAATGTTCTATGGTTCTCGGGGTCTCGGAACGACCCCACTAAGTAGTTCATTTCATTTTGGGGCCGAGTGTTTGTGTCAGGGAAGAAGCCAGTCATAAGAGATACCACAACATTCCAATCGCTTTAGTGTTAAAAATGCATAATAGTCTGCAGTAACCCCAACTGAGTTGCTGTGATCATTAGTTTAAGCATTGCAAACAACATTACAAATTCTGAAAATATAAAAGGACACAAGACGGTCATTATATTTTCTACTGGGATTGAGAGACCCATGCTCTATTTTAAAGCTGTTAGATCTATTTCAGGCTACAGGGGATAAAGGGAATGCAGGGGATCCCTTATGTAAAAGCGACTGTGTTATCCATGCTAGTTTGCGAAGAAGAAATGGGGGTCGTCGAGAACGACGACGGAGGAGTATCATGCTTCACCCTCAGGTGTTTATGTTGATCTAATTGCTTGTTTGATCACCCCAAAGTAATGCATTTGAAACAGACCTTTAAACCGTGTGTCTTTACAGTGCGGTTTACAGTGCATTGTGGGGATGGGGGGGGGGGGGATTTTCAATTGAGCACTCTGGGTTTTTCTTGAACGTCCTTTGACGAAAGAAGCAGAAGGAAGAAGCCGTAAAGGCAGTCAACCAAGCAGGAACAGTGGCAGCCCTGGATCACCCTAATGCATTTTAAATTCAGTCCAGAGAATGCTGCGACCCTCCGCAGTCACCGCACGAGGAAAGAAAACAAACCATTAGAGTTAATGGGTGTGCACTACAGTGCGAGAGCTGTATATTTGGGGGGCCTGTCAAGACACAGTCGTTTGATTCTGATTACGTCTATCGTGCTGGTCGGACCGCCGCAATTATCCTCCAAAATAAACACGGATGGAGGTTCACGCGGAGTCACAGGCGACGTCAGAGGGCCTCGGTCACTCGTTCGCAGTGGGTGATAAATAACGCACACGCACCATTTATCTCGCACCTAGTCATTCAGGAGTTTCCATCGGCAGAGGAGAAGATGGGGCGAAGAGCCAGAGAATTTATGAATCACACCTCGCCTCAGAGGACGAAAGGAAACGTGAGAAGGCACATGTCCCTGTGTGCGTAATACTGGGATAGGGCCCAATCATTCGCTTTTTGGCTATCGCTCGAACTTCATAAAAACGAATCGACAGACTTAAGACTTTACGAAATTACGAAAGAATTAGCAATTTCTTTGGTGGGTGTATATGTGTGTGTGTGTGTGTGTGTCTCTGTGTGTGTGTGTGTGTGTGTGTGTTTGTGTGTGTGTGTGTGTGTGTGTCCACAGCACACAAACAAGTCACGAGGGTGATGAACGAGCTGGTCCAGGACTGGGTCATCCATCACCTTCGCTGTCCGCTTGGCAGCGGGAACGTGACAGGAACGGTCAAATAACGTTTAGCACACGGGACCCTGTGTTGGGTGGGGGGGAGATTACTACTGTCAGAGCGATAATGGATTAGCCCTGGTCCGGTGGGCTCCAGCCAATCGGCAGCCAGCCACGATATTAGCATAGCTATCAGGAAGCAAGCCTCTCAGGCGGGGGGGGGTGAGGTGATTGACAGATGGAGGTGGCCGCCCAGCAGACACGCAGGCAAGCTACGGCCAGGCAGAGAGAAGCCAATTATGGTGGGATGCAGGGACATTCATCATTCCGTTAGACACCTGTCCAGCGCCTCACAAAGGAGAGAAGCCTCCATCCCCGGTGTAGGGATAGAAAGAAAGAGAGAG
>NC_137921.1:69412536-69447536 GCF_963457725.1 Sprattus sprattus | reverse complement strand
CATTGAAAATGATGGACTTGCCCCCTCAAAGTACAGACCTCAACCCCATTGTGCAAATTTGGGGCAAGTTGGAAAATAAACTGGACAGATCTATTGTACATTCAAAGGAAAGGCTTGAGTTGCAGAAGGCATGGGATAACATTGGTGTTGAAGTTCTCAAGAAATATATTGACTATATGAAAGAGAGATGTGCTGCTGTTATTGCTGCAAAAGGTGGACAAACCAAATATTAAAGTTAAAAGTGGCAAAAACAGTAGGATTCACTTTACCTGGTATGTGTTGTGCTCAGTGCAACCATCTGCATGTTTCATGAAAGTTATGAAATGTAATCATGTTTTGGAGGCAAAAAAAAGGTCAATATTTTCAGATATATTAGGTGTTCTAATAATTCTGGCCACCACTGTATATATGTGTGTGTGTGTGTGTGTGTGTGTGTGTGTGTGTGTGTGTGTGTGTGTGTGTGTGTGTGTGTGTGTGTGTGTGTGTGTGTGTGTGTGTGTGTGTGTGTGTGTGTGTGTGTGTGTGTGTGTGTGTGTGTGTGTGTGTGTGTGTCTGTGTGCATGTAATTATTGTTGGCCTGATGTCAATAGTGATAATAATTGTTCAGAGAAGATGGCCCTTTAGGCTTGAAAAGGCTACACCCTTTTACATATTCCAAATAGTGCAGAACATTCAAATCGATATGCTTTTGCATAATGATACTACTGGCTGAGTTTTTACAATGTACACCCATGATATACGATAAAAACTACATTACAATAGCCTACACCAAATGGGTTGTTTTGTTGTTTGTATTCTTTCGCCAGCCAAAATATTTATTAAAATCACTGATTCTGTATTTAAAACGTAAATAGTGTCATCCTCATACACAAACGAACATTGCATGGCTATTCTTTTAATGCTATCTTCTTTACCACCTTTATTTTTCTAAACAACACGGAAAAGTACAGGGGAATGCCCTCAAGTGTTTGCATGTTTTAATCCAACGTGCAAGCCGAAGACCACTCTCCACACATCGCATGGTTTCCGGAACCAATGCCACTGAAGAAATATTCCCCCCCGTGCATGATTTGCGAACGGATCTGTGGGCTTCCTTGTCTGGAAATGTGAAGTTGGCTAAGTGCTAATGGAGTGTCTCTTGAAATATAGTGAAAACAAAGGTTGTGTTCTGATGTCGTGACATTTAACTGGCTTAAGGTATGATATTTCAAATTATGCAACGAACTAACGCTGTCTGTATTGACAGGACTAGCTTCTTATATGCAACACACGTTTCTCCCTTGGTATAGGCTATCTGTTTATTTGTTAGAAATATTACACACGAACGACATTTTTTTACTGGTTGAAGATGATCGACTGGCAGATTTACTGTCATGCGGTTGTATATGACCTTCGCTGTCCTTAAAACGTGCCACTCTTTTCTTGTGTTTATGTGAAATTGTCTACATAATTTAGTTGGTGTCACTTGTGCTTCAAGTCTACAGTGTTTCTTGTCAAAACCTAAAAATACTCTATAGCCTTACAATAACAATACAGTTCTGAGGAAACAGCAAAAACATAATGATATTTTGACTGCTACGTATCTTCATTATTTAGCCCCAGTTTTTATTTCATGTTATGATAAGCTTAACATATTTCAGGACGTGGAGTCAAAACTACTGCAATAGAATGCTTTTAGCACCCAACAATGTA
Organism: Sprattus sprattus; assembly: GCF_963457725.1. Lineage (NCBI taxonomy): Eukaryota > Metazoa > Chordata > Actinopteri > Clupeiformes > Clupeidae > Sprattus > Sprattus sprattus. The sequence continues at coordinate 69,445,844 of NC_137921.1, read as the reverse complement.
CAAGCCTACCGATAATGTAATAACTGCCAATAACGTAAGAATTAAACAAAAACCTATAATGTAATAACTTACCAATGATGTAATAGAATTTCTGAACCAATAACATAATTACTTATTTGGCATAATGCAATAGGTTATGTAATAGGTTATTACATTATTGGCAAATTATAACATTATTAGGAATAATTATGTTTAAATTAGAGTTAAAAATCGAATAATTGGAGCCGATAATGCAATAACATACCTATATCCCTGTATCCACAACACCTACCTTTATTGTTGCTTCTGTTTAAATACCTGCCAAAAACCTGACCAACCTTGACATACCTATTCTCTCTCTCTAGGAAGGAGTGTATGACTTATTTGTTTGTGTAACTTGATGGTTGGACTAATTCAATTAAGATACTTCATTATAATATTCAACCTGTACCTCAAGCAAAATACTGTGTTCTCAAACATACCAACCAATATACCAATACCAACCAGTCTCTTCATAAAAAATATATGTTTAAAGGAGCTAAATGTGAGCCTGACAAGCTGTAGGCTAGCAGGCTACATTATTTTTTTCAGGCTACTTCCTGTCCCTTCACCAGGAATAAACAAAAAGATAAGCCAATGTGGGGAAGGCTGAAGGCTACATGTAGCATGGAAGCATTTATTTGATTGAAAGACGCCTAGGCTACCATTAGTGTTTCCATCAACATCAGTTGATACTTGTAACTTAGTCGAGGCAAACAAACCATGTAGGTCTTTCATGTAACCTTTTAGGATTCAGGTTTGATGACGTGATGACACTCTTAATGAAAAAAAATGGTGGTCTTTGTATTCAAGGACAAAACATCTTAAAAGATGTGTAGACAGTATTGGGGAAGCTTCTTTGAAAGCATAGCTTTGAAAGTTACTTAGTACTTCACACTGGTAGAAGTTGAACTACAGCAGAGCCACACCAGGGAGAAATCTAGTTTGGTGAACTTCTCATGGACAGTAGTTCAAACTACTCTGTTAAGAAAATGATGTTAAATTGACAATGTGCATGTGATTTGAAATTAATACAAAATATAATACAGAAACATCACATGCCAGTTTATTGCAAAAAAAAGTGCCTACCTGGTCATACATAAATCAGAAAAATAATAATAATCCCTCACTATTTATGGAAAAGTGTAAGGAAGGTCAGCTTAGTTAACTACGCAAAACAATTACAAAAAAAGTAATTTAACTGCTTAAATCACAATGCAAATATGAATGTAGTTGGCCAACCAACAAAATGTGTTTACAAACTTGTGCGTGCACTTTATTTGGTACTCAAATGTTTCCCCTCCCAGAGAGACAGAGTGTTTGTGTGTTTGTGTGTGTGTTTGTGTGTGTGTGTGTGTGTGTGTGTGTGTGTGTGTGTGTGTGTGTGTGTGTGTGTGTGTGTGTGTGTGTGTGTGGGTGCACTTGTGCAACAGTAAGGGTAAGTTATAAAAGTGTGACACTTTATAGCCACCAAATAAAACTTAAATTAAGTGATGTAAGAGTATGTCAATACACTACTGACTGCAGCCGTTACATTTGTTATGAATTTTTAACCCAGCTAAGAGCTAACGGCTAAGAGGGCAATAAGGGTCTGTATCAGAACGGCAGAACAGCGACGAGGTCAATACGCGGCTGGCATGACTACCCATTAGCCAATCAGAATGCCTGTACTGTCGTTGCCATATAATAAAGTAACGTATTACATTATGCACAGTAAGTTATTACGTCATTGGTAAGTTATAACATTATCAGCTTTTATTGTATCAAGAATGGATCGATTATTACAACATTGGCAGTTATTCCATTATTGGCTTTTAGAATACCTTAATTGCACTGGAATGAGGAAATGTAACCTTTTATTCCATTGTCAGTGTAGGTGAAGAAGAATTAGATTTTTGACCCCAGAGACAGGCAGCCTCTTTTAAATTTGTAAAAATGTTGTCTCTGTCCCCGCAGGGAGGAACCGTCCTTGAAGCAGGTAGCCGTCCATAAAGGGAGACTGACCGACCAGTGTGAGGTTCTGTAGAGCAGGACGATGGAACAGCAGTGCCCATTTTGCCAGAAGCAATTTGCCTTTGCCTCCAAACTCCAGCGCCATCTTCTCACACACACAGGGCAGAGGCCATACTCCTGTGTGCTGTGCTCAAAAGATTTTTACCAGTCTGCACATCTGAAGAGGCACTTGGAAACCCACTCAAGTCTTAGCCCCATTGCAAGAACTGACAACGAGGTGGATGTATACCTACAACGCATGGCTACACATGAATTGTCTGTCCATAACAGCCACCCTTTGGAATCCAGTAACGATAATTACCCAGGTTGTTTGAATCTTAATGAACAATTAGAGATGACTGAACGTTTGAATACAACTGACCACTGGAGCAGTTCTAGGTGGGATTACACAGAAGTTTTCAATGGAGAGAGTGAAAATGTGAGGGAAAAGGTTTTCAATGCTTCCAGGGATCTGAACAAACAACCCAGGCAAGGCACTGTTGCTAAGCGCAAGCCTCACCAGTGTCTAGTCTGTTCAAAACATTTTGGCTCTCCGTACAAACTAAGGAGACACCAGCTCATTCACACAGGTGAGAGACCATTTAAGTGCTCTCTCTGTGACAAAGCGTTTACGCAGCTCTCCCACCTCAAGCTTCATATACATTCCCATGGCAAAATGAATTCTGTGAGAAATCCAGGAGTCGTGTCGTTAGATCACCTGGAAGGTCCAGCACAGTGTGATCCAGGTTCATCAGCTGAGGTATATCCCAGCCAGTTAGATGGTGTGAATGCTATTGGCAGCCCCACACACGCAGATGTGCCTGAGTTTGCAAAGCTTCCCGACTTCACATTTGTCGACAGCTCGCCTTCAGAAGTGTACGAACAAGCTTATGTTAAGCCCGCCTTTACAGTAGAATCTCCATTTGAAACTAAACAGATGAGTGAGCAGCATCTAACTTTTACTTTCCCAATAAAGGCCTCATATGCCTGTGACGACACACCCTCTCTGGACCAAGCCATGGCTTTTAAACTTAATGACTGTAAAGATGAAGAGTCAAAGGTATCCCCTTCCAAGAAACTTGGCCAAAGCATATCTGAAGTAGCCACACACAGGAATTCAGATGACAAAAATCAAACGGTACCGTCTTATGTTTCAATGTCGCCCAAACCTATTGCATTATTGGACCCTGGACAAGAAGAAAGGTCATCCCAAAAAGAAAGGTCATCCCAAGAAGAAAGGTCATCCCAAAAAGGCGCTTATGAATGTCAGAATTGTTTCAAGAGTTTCTCGGTTCCTTCCAAGTTGCACAGGCACATGTTGACCCATACTGGGCAGAGGCCCTTTGCATGTCATATTTGTGCCAGATCATTTAGACAGCTCTGCCACTTGAAGCTCCACTTGCGCACCAAAGCTTGCCTAAAGCAAACCAGCAAGCCAGTCAAGAAGAAAGCAAGGAACATCTCTCGTAAATTCCCTAGAGATAGTGGATCTTTGACCGTTGCATCCAAAATGTTCACTCACAAAGATGTAAATGATTGCACAACCGTAGCCCAGAGCTACTCTAGTGTGCCAGACTTCACAGCAGTCGATAGGGTCAGAGAAAAACCATCAGATTCAAATGAGCCCATGTCCCATCACATTGGATGCCGCAGCCAAGATGGGCCAAAACATTCTGACCAGACATCAGAAAGGAGTCACCCAGATTTACCTGAGCCTGTCAATTTAAAAATATGCAGAATTGTCCATGAATGTCCTGTTTGCTTTAAATGCTTCAGTTCTCCCTCCAAGCTGAAAAGGCACTGTTTGATTCATACAGGCCAAAGACCCTTTCAGTGTAACATGTGCCAGAGTGCTTTTAGGCAGCTTGCTCATCTGAAGGTCCACTACAGGGTTCACGAGAGATCAGGAAGGAAGACACCCTCTCTGCAAAGGCAAGGGCTAAAAAACCTCCTCAGTCGACCATCGACCCCTCGGCAGAAAGCCTTTACGTGCCACCTTTGTGGATGGAAATTCAGACATCAAACACACCTTGGTGTTCACCTTCAAAATCACAAGAGCGTAGTTGGAACTCCACCTGTCAATACCCTAACCAAAACATATGAACACCAAAAGCCAATGTCTTCAAAAGTGCACAGAAGTTATGAACCTGCTCAAGAGCTTGTCCCTGGTCAGAGCATGTCTGATGGAAGAATGAATTTAGATCATATCCCAAGCAAAACTCAAAATTACTCCATGATTAGTGATATCAGTGGCCACAGACAAAGCCGCCACTGTTGCTCTGTGTGTTTTAAATGTTTTAATTCTCCATCGGCACTACACAGACATTCCCTAAGCCATTTAGGGCTAAAGCCACTTAAGTGCCTTCGGTGCTCCAAAACCTTTAGGCAGAAAGCTCACTTGAAGGTACACAGGTGCCTGAGCAAGGAAGGAACACAGCTTGTGATGCACAGGGAAGACTCAAATATGACTTGTAATGAGGTTCTCAATAGTCAATCTGCCACGTACTCTTACACTTCAGAAGGACACGATGCCGGACTAGTTAATGTAATCCCAGTTCAAGGATCTCCCAGTAGAGATCAAGTGGACCGTTATGCTTCCTTGGATTTTGTTAGGGAGAAAAGGCACACTGCAATCATACCTGAACCCACATATGTCCCTCACAAGAGTACACTAAAACCGACAAAACAAAAGGGATACCCTTGTACGAAATGCCAGAGGCACTTCAGTGTTCCCTCCAAACTTGCCAGACATTTATTAATTCATATGGGTATAAAGCCTTTCACTTGTGAAGTTTGTGGCAGGTCCTTTAGGCAATCATGTCATCTGCAGACTCACCTGAATATTCACAGGAAGAGAAGGTTCTCTGGAGCCCTAAGTAGCGGACCGACTGCTGCTTCCACATCAAGGCACCTGTCTGCACCTCAAAATCTCCTGAAAGGAAACACAGTCACAAAACAAAACACGATCCGGAATAATCTGCCTCAAATCCATAGCTTGGAGTCCCCGGGAACTGTGAAGAAAGCTGGTAAAAGCGAGCACTTGGGTCCGTCAAAGTCTTTTTTACCAAAAAATGGGTGTGATGTCAGATACGTGGAGAAGACTGTACATCAGTGGTATGGAAACACGTCATTTCAGTCTCACAGTATCCCAACTGGTTGTGAGGCAAATGGGGGAATACTTACTGTAAGAGAAGTTAATAACTATGCCCCTGACTTTACAAACATAAACCCAATTCCACAAAGAGAACAGAACAGCAATGCTGATGCATATCCTGAAAATCAAACATTAATTGACCCTTCCTGTGATGACTTTACCATTGCACCACAAAAGCCTGCTTCAAGCAGGAGTGTGCAAGCATACCGTAAACCGGGGGGCATGCAAAATCTCATTAGGACAAGAGGGAATTGCTGTTCGGTTTGCCTCAAGAAGTTTGCATCCCCGTCCAAGCTGGCAAGGCACTTCCTTATCCACATGGGTCTCAAGCCTTTTAAATGCATGGTTTGCTCCAAGTCTTTCAGGCAGCTCTGTCACCTGCAGACTCACACGAAAGTTCACGACAAGAACGCTCAAAATGCAGCCTCTGGTGGCACGCAAAGTCAACCCACTAGTGGAGAAGTTGAGTCGACAATTAACAGACATGATTCCGATTCAGGTCTTCACCGAGGCAGCCCAAGGCAAGGCCTACATATTCCACATAGGGCACATTCCCATTACAAGGATTATAATGAAAATAATCAACCACTTGTCTCTTTTGTGAATGAATCTGGCCATTCAGAGATTGAAAATTCAGATTATGGTTTTGCTAACATCAGTGATCAGAAACAAGAGGTAAATCCTTTCACGGTACAGCCGTTGACCCAATCCTTGTCAGCCCAAGACAAGCAACATTTAAATGTCTCACAGCAACATGTAGTAAGAGAGTTTCCAAGTCAACCACCTCAACACACGCATGATCGCCTAGAGATCAAGCAAACCAGTGTTTCCCCTGGCTGCCCCACATATACAACTGCAAATGCCACATTGGAAAGTGATGAAAAAGTACGGAAAGAGGCGAAAAGTCCTACTCCTCTCTTGGACTACTTGATGGAGAAGGGGGAAGGTTCAGGAGATGATGGTCTAGGTTTGACTGAGGGCCCCCTCGTCCCCATCACTCACCCTGCCCATGCTCAGCTCAAGGAGGAGGTTTTTGAGCTGCAGTTTGAAATGGAAGGGGTGGATAGTCGTCTGTCTAAGCCTCCGAACGACCTGCTCATCTGCCCGGACTGCAGTCAGTGCTTCCCCACAGAGCGTAAACTCAACCTCCACAAGTGCATCTCGGGGCAATTGGAGGAGCGCGAGCGATCAGGAAGTGGTTACCAATGCGCCATATGTTTCAAGAGTTTCCAGGTACCTTCGAAACTAAAGAGGCACTACGTCATCCATACAGGACACAGGCCCTTTCAGTGCTCCCTGTGTTCAAAGACTTTCACACAGGCCAGCCATCTTAAGACTCACCTTCACACCCACAAGTAGGAAGAGGGGTTAAGCCTAATTTATACTTAGGTAGACGACACTTTTGAAAAGGTCGCCGACACAAAAAAAGTGTCGTCCTGGCTTGTGTGTTTAAACTTCAGGCGAACAGTCGCCGAGTTTGTCACAATGGGAGAGGCACTTTTTTTTAAAACGTAATCTTTGTTGAAATCAGCGTATTTTTTGTCGCCGACCTTTTCAAAAGTATCGTCTCCCGAAGTATAAATTAGGCTTTAAAGTCCATCAGAGGACTCAAACATGTGCTCACTGTTACACTGTTTGTTCATTATGGTTATGTTATAAATTTCAAAAAGATGGTAGTCACTGTGTTTGTAAATAGTTGGTCCTATGTAAGTGTTTCCAAGAAGAAGAAAAATAATACAGGTGGATGTTAAAAAGAATCTTCGAAATGCAAGCAGCGGTTTTTGAGCTTCATATTTATACACAGCATGTTCTCTCAACCCTGATATTTATTTTGGTCTGTTTTCCGTATGGGTACATATTTTAATAGAATATAACTTTACTGTAATAAACTTGTAAATTGAATAACATATTGTCTCTATTGTATCTTTACTATAGATACAGTGTGATTGGCTAACTTAGTCCTTGTAGTACTTTTTGCATTGTTTGACTTATTGGTATATTTAAGACTAGGAATTGTGGACTGAAATTACGTCTTTACATCTATACGTCACTTTTTTGAGTGTTGCTATTACTTGTCAAATGCTATTACTAAATATATATATTTATTTGGAAGGAAAAGAAGCATATATACTAACATGTACAGTGTACACACTGATGTGCACATATACATACATATGTTTTGTGCATAATCTGTAAATCACTCCGTATTGTTCCAGTCATCTCCACTAGGTGGAGACATCTTACTAGCTCAAATTACCAGTTCCATTATTTCGAAAGTTATAGACAGTAGTGGTGGACAAATATACTAAATATACTCAGTATGTCATGCTGTATGTCATCCAAACTATGGGCTTTTAGTCCCATAAAGCATGCCTTATGCAAAAAGTGTCTTTGAATAAAAACATCAAAAAATGCAAATGTGCCTAATAATAGTCTAATGCAATAAACCAGATTTTAAGTGTGTTCATTCAGAAAACTCACAATATTTTTCTTAATTATGTCATAATGAAAAATTATGACTGATCACAGTTGGCCTCTGGGTGCATATACAGTGCCCTCAGGAGTGATTGGCACCCTTTAGTAAAAATAAGCGAAACAAGATGCAGAAAAAAAAATCTTTATTGTTTATCCTCATGATCTTTCGTTTAAAATATTCACAAAAATAGAACCTTGAATTTAAGTAACATAATTGAAAGAAATATTTAATTCATACTATTCATTCAAACTAATATTTTTCTCAAAAATATGTGTGCCACATTAATTGGCACCCCTTCATTTAATATTTTGTGCAGCCTCTCTTTGCCAAGATAACAGCTCTGAGTCTTCTCCTATAATGCCTAATGAGGTTGGTGAACACATGGCATGGGATCTGAGACCATTCCTCCATACAGTATCTCTCCAGATATCGAGGCTGACTTTTATGGACTCTCCTCTCCAGCTCATCCCACAGATTTTCTATTGGGGACTGTGATTGCCATGGCTAAACCTTTATTCTATGGTGGGCACTTTAGTTTGTTGTTGATTGACAGCAGAGGCCTTTTTCTGGCAACCCTCCCAAACTACTTTTTGGACACTTTCTGACCCCAAGACTCAACTGACTTCTACAATTCTCCAGCTGTGATCCTTGGAGATTCTTTTGCCAGTCGAACCACCCTCCTCACGATGCGTGGGGTCAATGTACACACACGTCCTCTTCCAGGCTGATTGTTAACCTCTCACTTTAAACTTCTTAATTATTGCCATGATAATGGAAATAGTTTTTTCAAGTGTTTAGAGATTTTCTTATATCCATTTCCTGATTTGTGCAGCTCAACAACTTTTCGCCGCACATCTTCACTGTGTTTAAGTGATGAAAGACCAAGGCAATGACCACTTAAGAGTTCTTATTCAAACAGGTGAACTTAAAAATGTAAAACTGACTGGCTGGAGATATGCTTCAGTTAAATTTTAATTAAAAGATTTTCTAGGGGTGCCAATAATTGTGGCACACGTGTTTTGGAGAAAAAATATTTATTTTAATATCAAAAATTCAAAACATTCTTTTTTTTGTGTTTTTTGTGAACATTTTGAGTGAAAAACCAAGAGGAAAAACAGCAATGACATTATTTATAAGCCTTCATTTTCTGATATTCACTAAGGGGGCCAATAATTCTAGAGGGCACTGTATCTATCTAGCTGTTCTGTAATGCTGTGAATAAGCTGACACTCAGGCGGCTATTGTTTGAGCTGGAAACATATCCTCTTACACAAAGCCCATCCTTTGAGATCTGAGAGGATATTATAGTTATTTATGTAGCTCCTTATTTGATTAGTGCAATGTATGTGTCAGCCTAACATTTTACATAGATGGAGAACATTATTCTTGTGCATTTCATTGATCTGGGTTGTTGCTTTCAGGTGATTTGCCTCAATTTTGTGCGACTTTTACAGGGACAGCTAAATGTAAAACAACCTGCATAAAAGGTTTGAGACAGTCATGCTAAGATATATTAGGAAACATTGTATATTAGATAATAGTAAATTATTTGTTTGTTTGTTATGACAACAAAAACTAAATATTGCTTCTAAACATTAAACAAGAGGCATTCTTTTTTTTTTTTTTTTTACTTTTAAACTTACCATATATACTCATCCTGAAAAAATGATAGACAACCCTTTTGTTTATTCCTGAAAAACAGAAATGATCATAGCCGTTGGACTGGACTGGCTCACTGACATCAACACACATACGTAAACCCCACCAGTGACCAATCTGATTAATGCTGCAAATAGACCACTGCCATCCTATGAAAATAATAATGCAGTGTTGCTTTGAGATAAATCAAAGAAATATGCTGCAAGCAGTCTATCTTCGAGCCAGGAAAACAGTCCGAGGAGTACCAATGCATCACTGATAAGCGCCTGGTAACTGAGTCCGCAGAGAAAGTGAATGTCTCATAACTCCCCTGTCTCCAACCGGTCATTTCATGTGAGGTGCACGGAAAGCAAGGCAAGTTTCATAGACATTCATCATTTCACCACACTTTATAAACCGTAAGGCCGCTAGTTATGAAGCACGGTCTAATCACTCCCTTTCCTGTGTTATTGCAATAAGATAGACGTTGGCAATTCAAGTGTGGAAAGAAGAGCGCAATCCGTCTATTCTGTTTCGGTGTAAATCTACTATCCCAGGCTGTGGGTGTTTGGCTCGCTGCTGAAGGTTTCCTTGTGTCCACTATCGCCCTCACCGCCGCCTGCCATCATGCCACGGGGCCTGGGGAAGGATTGAGCCGAGGATTAATTTTGGTTATTGTGGCAATCTAAATTAAAATCTCTCCAAATGAAATGTTTTTCGTCTTTAGTCAAGGCCACTAGAAATTGCAATCACTGTAATGGGACAGTTTAAATGTGTGTATGCTGTGTGTCTGTGTGTATGTGTGTATGCTGTGTTTATGTGTGTGCGTGTGTGAAATGCTGTGTGTGGTGTGTGTGTTTGTGTGTGCAGGGTGCACCTGGGACCCATATTTCGGCAAGTCTCAAACAGCATTTCACTCAAATGACATCTTGTCCTCTGTGGTTCCAACAGATTGAGCGCAAACGAGTCACTCTTCATTTCACCACACTTTATAAACCGTAAGGCCGCTAGTTATGAAGCACGGTCTAATCACTCCCTTCCCTGTGTTATTGCAATAAGGCAATTGGTGTTGGCATATCAGAAAATACAGGAGCAGAAAAACACAGACCTCCATACCATTTGTGTGTGCACTGTGTTATAACACTGATTGGCATAACCATGTTAAAATTGTGTCAAGGCAGATCAAATGGCCTGATGTTACCAGCTGGATGTTAGGTCTGTTCACAAGGGACCAAAGCTTGGTAACACATCAAAATAGAGGTATTCATGCGATTAAAACGGGGCGCTGAGTAATGAATGAGGGAAATTAAACCAATGTAGAATGCAATGCATTAGCATTGGGAAGTTCCATACGACTGTGTTATAAGGTGTTATTATTAAGAATGACTGTTGATGTCTAAAGATGACAATGTCATGCTACGATCATCAATATGTGTAATGACAGGCACTAATTTTGTCAGACAATGTAAAAGCCATTCCATGCCTTTATGCCGTCATTGCATCAAGTATTATAAGAGACATCATGACAGTAGCCGGTAATGATGACATGACACTGTTATATCTTTGAAAATGTCATGAATACTTACTACAGAACATGACATCTTTCATGGTATGTGTATAAGTCAAAGTCAAAGTAGCTTTATTGTCAATTACTCTGTCAAGACATACAAAGTAATCGATAGAACGTTTCCCACTCTCCCACGGTGAAACATATAAAGTGCACAGGCACAACAGATAAGACAAGGTATTACCTAATACTAAGTAGAACTTACAGATACACGTACAGCAGCATACGTTTTCTTTAAAGTGAGATTATGGTAGTGCAAAAAGAGGCAATACAGTAGCCTAAGTTTTCTTTAAAGTGAGGTTATGGTAGTGCAAAAAAGGCAATTTGGTAATGGCAACAAAAAACATCCTGTAAGATTAGCAGTGCAAGTAGAACAGTAAGTGGTGGTAATCCTAAGTGATAAAAGTGCAAGAGATCCCGTGCCATGCTTTGTTTTGGAGTCCTGAGTGATTTTAGGGGGGGGGGGGGGGGGGGGTAGACTGGCAGATATAGCTGGGAGTCGGGGAGAGAATTTAACTTCCTGACAGCTTGGTGTATGAAGCGATTTGTGAGGCAACGGAGGGTCCTATACCTTCTTCCAGAGGGTGGGAGGCTGAACAGGCTGTGTGCGGGGTGGCTGGTGTCACTCGCAATCGAGGTAGCTTTTTCGGGTGAGCCGGGTGGTCTATGTGTCTTGCAAGGAAGGGAGTGGGGCACCAATGATCTTGCATGGTTAACATGGATAACATGGCTATGATAGTTGTATGATGGACAATTTAAGTTAGGTCTCCTTATCTTTTTCCTGTTAATCATCACTGGAGGTCATCACTGAAGCAATGAGGTGAATTATGATGTGCCCCTTTTGGTTTTATTTAATGCTTTTTGGGGGCATAAGTGCCTGAACTTTATTTTGCATTTGACTCATTTCCCTAGTTGCACCATAACAGTTACTGCTCCTGTGTATTTTATAGGTCAGCCTCTGATTAGAAGACCCAATGTAATCTCTCATACTTCTCTAGAGGATGGAGATACAAGTCTAATCCAAAGAGTAACTCTGTTCTCTGGGTACACACACACAGATCCCTCCTCGGTGGCCAGAAAGCACTGAGCCCTTGATCGCTTTTGGATTAGTACTATGGCCTTTTCCGAGACATCATCTGTAATCGTTTGTCACGACTGCAAACTGTTGTGTCATATGCCCTAACCTATAATATCGGTAATATCAGCACTGACACATTATGTTAATCTGCTTGAGGTATCTTGTGAAATTCCTCGTTGGTGCGTGTAAGGCTGTGGCGATGCCCGGGGCGATTTATTTTCAGCTTCTTATAGGCCATTTAACATCGTTAAGGGCGGAATCTAAACTAGCCATTTGCCAGAGGAACAGAGCTGTAAAAGTAATATGTTTGTTTACCCTTTTAATGTCACATCCAGGAACAGGGCATGCCGCTGGGGCAGTCTCATCGCACGCTGTAACACAGAAGCATTACATCACTGTGCATTCCGCGGATTCATATTGCTTGAAGCTAGTTCTGTTGCATGAACTAATATTTATCTCCATGAACTCATTATCTCTAAACTTGTCAGTTGGAGGCAGTGTGGTATCGGGCACGGCCTTATCTGAAACTATGACTGGATCAGTGAGATACTTAAGGGATTTTACACTCCTTTGCCCTACCAACCGAGTCCCATTGTTTAACTTGTATCCCTCTTGCTGGATGCTTCAGTGATCACCCTTGCCAGCGTGTGTGTTCCAGTGCTATTCTCATCTATATAGATACGCGGATCACCTCGCAGCTCCTCCATCCTTCCGAGACAGCCAATAGCCGCACCGTGTCAAACCAGACAGCTCCAAAATAACTTCAGACGGATTCGGTGGGATGAGGAGGGGAGGGCTTTATATTTTTATTATGAGTGTGGAAAAAATGGCACTGCGAGTTCAGGCGAAGGGCAGCTCTCAGCGGGTCTCTCTCCCCTCTGTCGCTTGGAACACTGGTGAGGATGTCAGGCCCCCCGTGGGTTCCCAAAAATCTTAAAGGTTTATCCCTCTTTCAACACGCAAGGCAGCTCCGCCGAGAGATCAACGGGCTGCGCTTTGATCGCGGCACATAAAAAATGCACATGACTGAGTCTCGGAGTGTAACTTCTCAGATATGAGAGTTTGTGATAGGCCTCCATGCAACTTTTTATTTATTTTATATTTCATTTTCTGCGTGGACAGCAGGTCACAGGCTCAGCGAAAGTGCCATTTAATCTCACAGATCAGGGAAGGGAAGAAGGCCAATTTATGAATAGGCTATATGAAACGTTTTTTTAATATATTTTCGAATGTAAAGTTGACATTGCATTGCTTTCTATGTTGAGGCTTCTCTACATGAGATCAGTATCCAGGCTGCACCAGAAAACAAAAAAAACTGCTCTGACCCCGCAGTTAGTGCTGGTTGGACTGGAGAGGAGGCAGCTCTCATGCTGAGCCCACATCCCCTCCTGTCTGACCTTGTCTCTCTGCCAAGGCCCTGCCCCCCCCCCCCCCCCACACACACACACACACACACCCCACAGCCTCACTGCACCCGACCACACACACCTTCTCTCTTCTCCATCAGCAGCAGACATTCCTCCTGTCATGGCCCCTATGGGTCCCTCTCAACACAACAACAACCACCACCACCACCACCCCACGCACACACACACACGCACACGCACACACACACACACACCCACACCCACACCCACACGCACACGCACACGCACACACACACACCCACACACACACACACACACACACACACACACACACACACACACACACACACACACACACACCACCCCCACCCCAGGCCAGTCGTGTTGTTTGGGTTGGCGGTATTAATAGAATGCTAAGTGTCCACTGATGAGCGAGACCCGATCCTTACACCAGAGTTCAGAATGAGAGGCATTTCTTAGGGGAGGGACAAGCCAAGGTATTTTGGACTGACCCAAGCCAAGGGCTTCTGTGGGCTTTACCGGGTCTCTGGTTTCAAGGCTGACGGGCGCACTTTGGAAAGCAGCACAGAAAACTCTTCACCGGATGGATTGTCCTAGTGTGACGTGTCATGCCGAATATCGCTAAGCACCATAGTGGGTCAGGAATGCTGGATAGGCGTGTGTTCACTGACCACGTGTAATGCCTCAATTGGTCAGTCTCTTATCTATCAGTAGGCAATTATTACTATAACTAGGCAATTCAATATAATGGAATATTAAAAACATATTTTTGTTAATAAGTTTATAGGTTTGTACCATGTCACACCTTTACCTCACAGCTGAAGCCTTTGTCAAAGTTCTATGTCATGTAATGTCATATCTTCATGTTTCTTAAATTCATGAACAATTCAAGAATTCACAAATCATATTGACAGAAACATCTGAGATCTGGCCTTTGAATCACTCAAATCTAAATATGTAGATTGAATGTGTGTGTATGTATGTGTGTGTGTGTGTGTGTGTGTGTGTGTGTGTGTGTGTGTGTGTATGTGTGTGTGTCCTCACACAATCACTTTCTTGTGCCCCACCCTCTGTTTCTGCCCGGCTTCCCTCACTCCTATTTGGGAAATGGCCGCCACTTTGTTCTCTTCGGCAGATGGTTTACCTAACTAGGCTCCGCTCCCTGTCCTCCTTGCAAATGGCTCTCACTCGCTTCAAAGGAGAGAGTGGGAGGAGTACATGGCAGTGTCTGTGTGTGTGTGTGTGTGTCTGTGTGTGTGTGTGTGTCTGTGTGTCTGTGTGTGTGTGTGTGTGTGTGTGTGTGTGTGTGTGTGTGTGTGTGTGTGTGTGTGTGTGTGTGTGTCTGTGTGTGTGTGTGTGTGTGTGTGTGTGTGTGTGTGTGTGTGTGTGTGTGTGTGTGTGTGTGTGTGTGTGTGTGTGTGTGTTTGTGTGTGTGTGTGTGTGTGTGTGTGTGTGTCTGTGGGGTGTCTGTCAGCTGCCTATTCCTCTGTTTCTGTCACTTGTCCCAACACCCCAGCAGCTGTTACACCCCTGAGCTCATAGACAACACACACACACACACCCCCCTTCAGCCATGCAACAGGAGGCACCGAGACAGGTGCCCCAAAAACTCTACCTCCCCTCTCCTGTTCAAACAGGAGAAAATAACTAAATAGCTCACCATTAAACAAAGACCGCCTAAGGCCAAGACCACACACACACACACACACACACACACACACACACACACACACACACACACACACACACACACACACATTGACAAATCAGGGATCTTTGACCACACAGACATATGTTTGCATACCAAAGACCAGTGCACGCCTCGTATCAGAACAAACTATTTTTTCTTTCCTTTGCATACACATGTTTTTTTGAACAAAATATTTTCTTTTTTCCATGAAAAATAGTCATGTTAACCTCCTGTAAAGCGAATGTGGGACACAGAGTACATCTTTATCTTGACGAGTGTGCTTCTCTGCCGTGCTGTAACATATGCTGAGCACACGCGCGTCAACACGGGGGCAGTCTGTAGCAACAGCTGATGATTCATGATCTCAGTGCTGTCTGCTCTACAAACCAGTTGGTGGAGCCGAAGTTTTTATTTCACAGCTGAACTACACAGGGAGTTTCATTCAATATAGTTTCCATTTCACCTTTAGATTTTTTTCTTGTATAAACTTCCTTTCTTTGCTGATTTAAAAACAATCTTTAATGCTATTTCAAGAATGTCTCTGTAAATATATATTTCCATTGCTGAATTTACTTTTCTTCTTGTCACCTGTTTAAATGACTGAGTGCTCTCTTATGTAAGCACGCAAGTGTGTTTGTTTGCATCTAAAATTGAGCCTTGAAGGGTTTGTGTAAGCAAGGGAGAGAGAGAGAGAGAGAGAGAGAGAGAAGAGGGGCAATGACATGCAGTCTCCCCAGTTATTCTAGTATGAGCTCCTTGGTCCCCCACCTCTCCTGCAGACAGATATAAGATTATCTGCCTGGCTGCTACCCAACATTCCTCACCACTATGACACACCGGTTCCCTGGACCTGCAGCCTGAGCCATACATCTCGCATTTCTCCCTCTTGTACACATTTTCCGTCTTTTCTGACACGATCTTTTGTTGCACAGATGAAACAAAAGCCTGTGCAATATAGCAGCAATATAGTATCAATGTACATCTAACACCTTCTTTTGACACAAATATGATACATTTTGGGCTCACATTTTTTACACCTCAGTTCTTTTTTAGTTGGACAATTGCGTTTCTGAATGTGAGATGCTTCCTTCTGTATTACACTGACGTATCTCCAGTGCAAAACATTTTCACTGTAAATGCAATGTTCATTTCTAAAACATCTATTTTCAAACATTGTTTTCCCCCGGATAACTAGGCTTTTATTTGAATAATTTAGTGTAGAAAGTACTTTGCACGTACAAGACACCAATATGATACACTTTCCAAAACCTCTCTGTATTTTAATCACAAGCGACCAATGGCCTGTGAAGTAATACAATCTAAATTGACAGACTCTTAAACGATGGTGACAAATCAATCTGGCCTACTTTATATTCACAGGGAGGCAAGCTGAAGCCAGAGCAGCCGAGTGCTGAGATCAATGTCTTTTCCTGCTTTAGGGGAGTAGGGTTTTCCCACCAGCTGAAAGTGCAGCACAGGTTAAAAAAAGTAAAAATGGGCAAAGTGTTTGTTGTATTCCATTATTTATAGGCTCAGAACTCACTCACAGGCTTCTCTCCGCTCTCAAAGGCATCGTCAGAAGGCAATGCAAGGGGGCTGCTGTGAGTAAGAGAGGGAGGCTGAAACACCAGAGAAATGGCTCTGTGTGTCTGAACGGCAGCAATGGACAGTATTATGGCTCTGTGTGTCTGAACGGCAGCAATGGACAGTATTGTGGCTCTGTGTGTCTGAACGGCAGCAATGGACAGTATTTCCAAATGTATCCCAAACATAGAGAATGCTCAAAAGGATCTGGCCCTGTTCTGTGCCAGAAGGGGACCAACTCCTTTCCAGAATCCAGCCGTAGGTAGTTATTAATCCAGCCATAGGTAGTTATTAATCCAGCTATGTGGATAAATACTGCACCTAATACGTCATATTGTGTTGGAGTGTATGCAGAAACATACTGTGCATTTAAATGTGTGAAGTGATAAATGGCATGAAGACTAAAATGATATGAGAAAGAGAAGGAATCAGAGGGTTTGGGGCGGAAAACACACACCTACATACACACACACACACACACCTACACACACACCTACACACACACACACACACACACACACACACACACACACACACACACACACACGCACACACACACACACACACACACACACACACACACACACACACACACACACACACACCTACACACACACACACACACACACACACACACACACACACACACACACACATTCCTGACAGTCTTTGTTTTGTGTTTAAAAAAATGCACCGAATGTCTTTTGTCTTCCCACTCAGTTTTCCCCATCATACTTCATGAATATGCATGTGGGTGAGAAATGTATTCATGTATTCACAGTCATCAGTATTTAAGAATCAAATGGTCCTTGAGCCGATCGGGCTCCTCTGTAAAAGCCAAACATCTTTCCTGGTGACAGTTTTCAGCCTTGATTAATCAGACGTGGAAACAAACCGCCCTCGATCTGAGCATATAATAATGATAATTGATTTAATTAACCCTGACATTATACTAAGTGGGTGGATCAAAGGGATTTTTTTGTGGGTCTAGTGAAAATCAGAAAAACCCTTTTAGCTACGCAGTTCTGCAAATTTTTGGATCAAATGTTAATATTGTGCTGATCTGTAACTGAAATCTGGTCATTTCTGTGTTTTTTCCTGTGTGTGTTTTTCTTTTTTCTTTTTCTTTTTTGTCAAATAGTTCATTTACACAACTGCAGAAACAGAAAGTATTCCATTCTCTTCTATTTGTGTACCATTGTGCTTGAAGTAGAGGCTCTGATGCTCTCATCTTTCTGTGCATAATGCAAAATGTATAGACCTTACGGGAGTGCAGTTATCCATGCATACGCTACCATTAAAGTTCATGCTGAGGCCATTTACATACTCTAAACGTCTGTGACGGATTAAGAAGAGTTGGAGCTGAGTAAAGAAGATTATCAAAGTGAGGAAGAGCATGACACTGTTGCTAACATTCATAAGTTACTAAAAGGACACGATATACTGAAATAAGTACGGTCTAAATGGAGAGTTCAAAATCAATGAACCTTGAATTGTTTTATTGCAATCTTACAGGTTATCGTTTAAACCAAATTTACGATCACAATTCAGGCGTGGGCACTTATTTATTTTCACTATAGATATTACTTGTAATACAACAAAGAGCTTGAAAAGCCATCTGTAAGTAAAAAAAATGACAGAACAAAATGGACGCTTTTTAAATTCCCTTCTTTATAAGCTCCACTGGCTGAGGTTCAAAACTGCTGGAGTGCAGCAGCTGATTACGGACAACTGTGTCACCCCCCTCTGCCTCCTCCTGGAGCCCCAAAGACCATTCTTTACCAAACGACAGCTATTCCTGTGTGCCCACGACCATCCCCCTCCCCCATCAGTGACCAGTGTTTGCTCACAAGAAGCCCTAGCCAACTGACAGATGCTCAGACAGTGAATGTGGGGATTATGTGTTAAAGCACTGGCGGTGGCTCGTTACATCATCTGTGTGCCCGGTCCATCACGTGACATCCGTGAGCCCACCCCCACCCCCCCACTGCAACTCCAACCCCCCCCCCCCCCCCCCCCCCACTGCCCACCACAAGTCCCCCTATATGACCAGCAGAAGAAGCCTTTGAAGCAGAGCGAGGCCACATAACACATCCTGACATGGGCAAAAGGAAATATTAGCATTCCGGTGGCAAGCGGTCGTCCACCAGCATAGCCTACCTGTGACCACTGCATGCCAACGGTGTCTTATCCTTGAGACCATGTTGTGGAAAGGGACATGGTTATGTTTTCTCGTTATGGTTATGTTTAGTTACTGAATAGACTTCAGGCATTTAGAGAAACTCTACAACGACAAGATTAATGTGGAACAGGCCTAGGCTTCAAAATACTTCAAAATACAAATGAACGCTGTGTTTTCTTTAGTAATATCCATTTCGTAAACAAACAATACTTAAATCATCTCACTTCTGTGCTTGTCCTGTCATTCTGCCCATGATGATAGGCAGCTGACAGTAACCATCATTTCCCATAACCCTAACCATTTAATTACATGAACTCTTGATAGATATAAATGAATGCCTTTCCGATACTGAAATACCAACTTATAAATATGTGCCTATACTCACACAGATGTTCAGAACTCAAGTTAACCTCAGTTCATTTCCTTGACCTCCGGGGGTTCAAATTGAAGTCTAAGTACAACAGAGATCCTGCTAAATTCAGCGCTGAGAGAATGTATAGCTGCCTTGAACTCTGGCACTCTTTATTGCTTGTCAAGTTGACAAAGTTTACGAATATAGAACACATGACCCAAGGGTCTGGAGATACATTCCCCCACTAACGCCAGACATTTAAATGAATACAATGAACAAACGTGTCGACCATGCTCCGTCAAAGAAATGTAAGGCCATCATCATTAAACATTGATTGGTGACACGGTCCCTAAGGTATCAACCGGAAAAAGAGAACTCTTTCATGACATCATTTGGCATGACTGTACCTATGACTCACAAGAAATGTAACCCAGTCAGAAATGCATGAACTAATCATAGACCATATCAGGTAACTGCGCTAGTTTAAAAGGCGAAATAATTCTTAACCAACATTTTTCAACCAGAATGACTGGAGTGGCATACATATTTACTTAAAATAATGTTTAAGCGGGTCAGAGAAGCAGAAGAAGGTCTTTGACATGAGCCTCGGTAGTAATTTACAGCTGGCCTGCCCATCTGACGCGATGAAAACACAGGAATCCCGCTACGCGCCCCCGCTGAGATGACTGGGCTTCTCCCGCCCTCCTTCCTTACATGGCGTCGGTCCAGGCTGTCTTCGTGGGGCTCTTCGCTTCGGTCCCTTCCATTAATGGCCACTTTGTTCTCAATGGCGCAGGAGCTACCAAATAAGGAGAAGGAGGTCCACAAGTGCCGTGCCACTTGTTGAGTATATATTGGAGTGGGCCCCTTGCACTTCTACCACAGTTTACCCTCAGGAACCAGCTCTTGGTGTTGAACTGGTGAGTAAATAGACCTGATGTTTCAGAGACGTCAGCTTGGTCACCGGAAGCCAATTCCAATACCAATAGACTCGACTGGATTTGCTTACAAGATGCTCTGAGGGAATACTGGTTTATTCGCAGTGAACGTCTAAAATAATACTACTTTTGGAGGCACCTGTGAAACATTTACCTAATTTCATCTCGTAAACTTAATCTTTTAAATGTATCCAATTGTCGGGCTGTGGAGTTGTAGTGTAAACTGTATTCTTTTACGTTTATGAGCGTTTTGGAGAAGACAGCACTGTCATGAAGAGAGTAAAGACAATTGTGGAACAATCAATATTTATCATCTTGTTTTAAAAAATCGTGTTCTTTACTCTGTGCGAAATGCAAACATTGCTCTAATGTGGATCAGGGTGTCTGACAACAGCAACTCTATTTTCTGCTCATTTACTCGCCATTTGTTCAAACAGCTGTGCTCTCTGTTGACATTAGATCCCCATCCGACACCATGTGTGACGACGACGAGACTACCGCTCTTGTGTGCGACAACGGCTCCGGTCTGGTGAAGGCCGGCTTTGCTGGAGACGATGCTCCCCGCGCTGTCTTCCCCTCAATCGTTGGTCGTCCTCGCCACCAGGTAATACTCGCGATATTTATGTGTTGCAACAACACACTGCATAGACTGCAAATATGAACAACGACAACATTTGAGTTCAACGCATGGCTTTAATTCATTATTTTTCAATTTGTTCTCTAGGGTGTGATGGTGGGCATGGGTCAGAAAGACTCCTACGTGGGTGACGAGGCCCAGAGCAAGAGGGGTATCCTCACCCTGAAGTACCCCATCGAGCACGGCATCATCACCAACTGGGACGACATGGAGAAGATCTGGCACCACACCTTCTACAACGAGCTGCGTGTGGCCCCCGAGGAGCACCCGACCCTGCTCACAGAGGCCCCACTGAACCCCAAGGCCAACAGGGAAAAGATGACACAAATCATGTTTGAGACCTTCAACGTCCCCGCCATGTATGTGGCTATCCAGGCTGTGCTGTCCTTGTACGCCTCCGGGCGTACCACTGGTGAGTGTCTATGAGACTGGTGTGATTGTTTTTTATATTTTTATTCATGTCTTCTTAGATATTAACTGTGGCATTATTTTATCTGAATTAGGTATCGTGCTGGATTCTGGTGATGGCGTGACCCACAATGTCCCCATCTATGAGGGTTACGCTCTCCCCCACGCCATCATGCGTCTCGATCTGGCTGGTCGAGATCTGACTGACTACCTGATGAAAATCCTGACTGAGCGTGGCTACTCTTTCGTTACTACTGGTAGGTCAGACACACACAAATACTTTTTTTTAGAGTCGACATCGTAGTTTCAGTCCTCATCGATTTATCATCTATTCATTTTACTTGACAGCTGAGCGTGAGATCGTGCGTGACATCAAGGAGAAGCTGTGCTATGTTGCTCTGGACTTCGAGAATGAGATGGCCACCGCTGCTTCCTCCTCCTCCCTGGAGAAATCTTACGAGTTGCCTGACGGCCAGGTCATCACCATTGGCAACGAGCGTTTCCGCTGCCCTGAGACCCTTTTCCAGCCCTCATTCATTGGTGAGTTTTGTCAACAGCAGACGGGGCCATTGCATGTCAAACCTAGACTGTTAATGTACAGATATAGCGATTATAAGTGTAATGTTAACAAATGAAACAAAGTAGCTCAAGATATTCAATTCAAATGGAAGTTATTCATTTTATTTTCCTTTAATTCACTCTAAAAAGAGGCAGTGTGTTGGGAGCTGTCCAATTCAGCACCACTTGTACTTTGTTGAAACTGTGTGCACAGCTCAGTCACTCTGACCTCACTCTGACCTCACTCTGACCTAATTCCAACAGGTATGGAATCTGCTGGCATCCATGAGACGACCTACAACAGCATCATGAAGTGCGACATTGACATCCGCAAGGACCTTTACGCCAATAACGTTCTGTCTGGTGGTACCACCATGTACCCTGGTATTGCTGACCGTATGCAGAAGGAAATCACTGCTCTGGCCCCCAGCACCATGAAGATCAAGGTGAGCCTCGTCTGTCAGTTCAACATTGGCGAATGTGTTTTATTGTTAATGAGTATTTCTGGCAAGCAAAACCATGATACTGAGCAATACTATGTATCCTCTAGATCATTGCTCCCCCTGAGCGTAAGTACTCCGTCTGGATCGGCGGCTCCATCCTGGCTTCCCTGTCCACCTTCCAGCAGATGTGGATCAGCAAGCAGGAGTACGACGAGGCTGGCCCCTCCATCGTCCACAGGAAGTGCTTCTAAACCACTCGACGCCGCTGGTCTTCACCGCTTACGAATGCCAAAAACTCGCACCATTACCTCCGCCTGTTGTTTCTCAGGCAGCCCTCCTTTGCTTGTTGTTCTTGTACAGTATGTTTACACCCAAGTGCAATTTATATGTGGTTATTTTCTGGTTCATAAATGAATTTATATGTGGATATTTATTGCTTTGTAAAATAAACAAGACCCGGGACTTGTAACACAATGTGTTCCTTTAAATGTGTTGTGCTTGAATGTGAAATCACATCAGCGCATTTCATATCTCCGGTTCTAACGGCTGAGGAAGAAACGCCACCTGGAACAGAGCCCACCCTCCACTGATTCAATTAGCACCAGTTCTAAAAATAGATACTTTCTAGGAGTCGATGGAAACCAATGTGAGCATACGAAACGTTAATGAGGAGAGGGTGCAGTTTGAATTTGGAAAATGTGGCGTTTCATCAAAAATTGCAATTTAGCAAACAACGGAATGCATGTGCTTGTGCTCAGCACGGAGATAAACAAACGAGTTGTTTCTATTTTTAAAGCCACTAGGGCAGCCATGTAAAGCGATTACTCACTTGGGAGACTCTCACTAAGACAAGTTTATCTATGTAATTATCGCAGGACCCCTAGACAATAACTGTTTACTTGAGGAAAAGATAGCTGTTTAGTCAGAAAAGATACTAAAGTCTGAAATATAAATACCAAGGTTACCGGATGGGAGATTGTCTAAGCAGTCATAGAACACCACCACGCTCATCACGAGATGAAACCTAAATCCATAGATGTATCAATAGAGAATGTTTTCGATTAAATCACACCCACAAACGAACTCTCAGTGTTTGTGCGAGAGAGAGAGAGAGAGAGAGAGAGAGAGAGAGAGACAGATAGAGAGAGAGACAGACAGAGACTTTGACTTTAATCTGTCTCAGAAACCGTGCTGTCATCGGTTTGTCATGGTCTTGCGTGTGCAGTGGGTGTTGAACCTCCGTAGTGATTTGGCTTCATCTCCACTCATTTTGTTACCAATTAATCTAGTTCAGTTTGGCACATTCGGAGAATAAAGAAACCGTGAAATCCTAGTGCTCTGGTTAGCTCTCCAACAACCTGTCTGCGCGTGACGCGAGGGAGGGGGTTCTACTTAAAGCAGGATTAGCGCGAGCCAAACATTATACTGAAGTCCCCGTCCATTCAGGCTCCGCGCGACCCTATCGTCCTCCACGGCAAATCGAACATAGGAGGGCTTTTTTTTTTTTTTTACTAATCAGCACTTCAGTCTTGAGCGAGCAAAAGTGCAGGGTCGTCGTGCAAGCATCTGTTGGAAGCGCGAGAGACAAGGGGCCAGCATCCGCGCGTGATCAATGCATTCGCCAAAAACAACAAGAGCGTGTGGAGAAGAGGACGGGGAACAAGAGTAAAATTATTCATTTTGCAGTGAATTTTACAGCTTCCGAATGACCATGGGGGAATGGACCATACTTGAGCGGCTTTTAGAAGCTGCTGTGCAGCAGCACTCTACTATGATAGGAAGGTAAGAGACAAACTGGAAAGACGCGCATAAACCACCGCTGTGGAAACACCTGGTCGAGCCTAACACATAGTACACCTTCAAATCCAGCTCTTTACCTTGCAGCGCCTCGGAGTAGTCTTTATGGATATTACAGTTTTAACATTTAGTGTGACCAATCTTGTTGGATGAAGTGTATTGGTATAGATTGGGCATTACTATTTATAATAAGAGAGTAAAGCATCTTTCAAACATTTGAGTGCATGTTGCAAACATTTATGTAGCATGTTTCTTACGACTGAGGTTAGACCGCTACTTCTGAGTGCCCTCAAGGTGAGGTTCTTTTCAGCACTGGACAGCTCCTATCACTGAATTATTGTTGGCGTAAGGCGTCTGTTGAATTACTTCCAGCAAAGAGTGTAAATTGTACATGTGTTCTGTGATGCCATACCATATCCAAATGATGAACTGACTGTTGCAATCCTTGTTTGTTCACTTTTAGGATCCTACTAACAGTAGTGGTGATCTTCCGGATTCTAATAGTCGCTATAGTAGGGGAGACGGTGTACGACGACGAGCAGACTATGTTCGTGTGCAACACGCTACAGCCTGGCTGCAACCAGGCTTGCTATGATAAAGCGTTCCCAATTTCCCACATCAGATACTGGGTTTTCCAGATCATCATGGTGTGCACCCCCAGCCTCTGTTTCATTACCTACTCCGTGCACCAGTCAGCGAAGCAGAAGGAGCGGAGGTTCTCGACTGTTTACCTTTCCCTGGACAAGGACCAGGATTCTATGAAAAGAGATGACAGTAAAAAGATCAAGAACACCATTGTGAACGGAGTACTACAGAACACGGAAAACTCAACCAAAGAATCCGAGACAGATTGTCTTGAAGTGAAGGAGATGCCTAGTTCAGCCATGAGAAATACCAAGTCTAAAATGAGACGGCAAGAAGGCATATCAAGGTTTTACATCATCCAAGTCGTTTTCCGAAACGCGCTAGAGATAGGGTTTTTAGTGGGTCAATACTTCCTCTACGGATTCAATGTCCCTGCCGTGTATGAATGTGATCGATACCCCTGCATCAAAGATGTTGAGTGCTACGTTTCAAGACCTACGGAGAAGACCGTGTTTCTGGTCTTCATGTTCGCCGTCAGTGGGATATGCGTGGTTCTGAACCTCGCGGAACTCAACCACCTTGGCTGGAGGAAAATCAAAACAGCCGTGAGAGGTGTGCAGGCTAGGAGAAAGTCAATTTACGAGATCAGGAACAAAGACTTGCCGCGTATGAGCATGCCCAATTTCGGTCGCACTCAGTCGAGTGACTCCGCCTATGTGTAGCGCCCATCAGGTTGCTGGGTTCAGGCACGGTGGATAACATCTGTATTGAGACAAAGCAGAAATAATGATGTGTTGGGTAGTTTATCTCACCGATTTCGTTTGAAGTGGGTGGGGTAGATCCATTTTATTTGTCTTTTATGGACAAAAAAAAAAAAACGAACGGACCAAACGTTTGTTTGTCATATTTATGAAAAAAGGCACTGATGCAACTTTTTGGTATGGTTTATATTTTGTAATGTCTAAGATGGAGAGCCTATGATTTACGTGTCCACCTTGGTTCGCGTCATCAGCTGAACGTGGGGGGTAAATACGTATTGCACTAAATATGACGAGCCAAACGTACCTGATTTATGAGATGAAGGTGTTCTTACAGTGATACCACCATCCACTAGTGACACAAACCACTCACACCATACATGTTTTCGTGACTTCTTATTTAAAAAAAAATCCATTTGGTATCAAACTTACAGTAGCTTACATATATAGTAGCTTATTTTCATTCTCTATGTTTTTTTTTGGTTGCCTGTGCTCACACCATCGACCTTAACATACGTTTCACTCCATTGCTTTAAAGCCGAGTAACAGAACGGTAGCTGGGAGACACACTGCACATGCTAACGTCTGTGACTTGTTAATTTTATTTTATTTTTATTATTTTATACCAAAGCGTCCATTTTGCTTCCATTTGTGAAAAAATGTGTTATGTTGCTTTTGTGTATTCAAGTGCCATATATGTACATAGATATATACATATTATATAAAGAGAATATACTATTCATCATGAAAGATTAAGTCCATGAGTGAATGGCAACAGATGCTATCTACCTTCCCTTTAATTTATATTGACATGGGTAAAACGGAAATGGTAAGATAATATTCATATTTTATATGTATAACTGAAGAAAGCCATAACCTTTATGCGTTCTACAAGTATATCTATAAGAAATGAACTCGAAAAGAAAATAGCACAATTTAAATCTGATTAAGTATTTAGGTAAAGGGGACCGGGTGACACGCCCCTGGTGCTACCATTTTCCAGAAAAAAAGAGTAATGCAAACTGTTGATGTGAAAAGAAACAGAACAAAAAAAAACATATATTACTGTCCAAAAATAAAAAGAAGTGGAATTCATGTACCCAACTTTGGTGTGGCGTGTGTTGCCTTTGATTCCACACCTGTGCTTGACAAGCTTTCTCCCTTTAGTCTACCCAAGTCGTGTTAAGTATCACCACCTCTCCTTCCCACACATCAGGTCATAAACCAACCACCAGACATTCTGACTCCTCAGTGCATTGCTCCTGAGCACCTCCAAAGATAAAACACCCCCCGGCACATGCCGTCAGTCTGCAGCACCAACCCTTTTCGCACATTATTCGTCTCGCGTTTCCGTCCAGGAGCTTAAAAAGCTTAGATCCTCTCCTGGCTTTCTCCAGCGTCAGCAACGGAGGGGATGAACCTGATACAGGTACAGAAAGCCGTGCCTTTCACGGCCTTCCGTGCCGCATGTAGCTGACACTGTGTTTATGACAGCGCCATCCGCTGGGGGAGGTGAAGGAAGAGGAGGAGGAAGAGGAGGAGGAAGAGGAAGAGGAGGAGGGCAGAGCCCTGGGGCTACATTCTCCTCTGGGGTGATCCTGTCATTTGGCCTAGGATGCATCCGCCAACCCCACCCTCTCCCCTCCACCCTTCCACTCCTCCGCACCCCCACCTCTGTTATGTTCCCCAACCCCACACTCGAAGGTGAGGCGACGAGCGAGGCCTGCGCCCCGACAAGGTCAGGGACAAAAGTGCTGAAGGCTGCACCCCGCAGCCCCCCGGCAGCGTTCTAAACCCCCCCCCCCACCCTCACCCAGCCACCCGTCACCTCCAAACGCTTTTCCTTCCTCTCACCAACCCCACACCCTCTCCCCTCCCCTCCCACCTCCCCCCCCCCTCCTGGGACAGCAAGATGACTCTGCAAAGAGCAAGCAGGAGCAGAAGTGAGAGGAGGAGAGGAGGAGGAGGAGGAGGAGGAGGATGAGGAAGGCAGGGGATAGAGAGAGAAGAAAATCGAAGCGCACGCGCAAGAGGATTTGACAGATCAATCTGGAATTCAGCAGGGACCTCTAGCTGCACGCTGATGCCAGGCAAGCACCACCAAGTCCACCCTGAACCACCCTGCACACAGAACACACACACACACACACACACACACACACACACACACACACACACACACAGAACACACACGTACTCCACCTTTTGTCTTTCCATCAGCCATCCCTATCTGACCTACACAGGACTACTGTTGTAAACAGCACTGTGTAGAACTGATTTCCCAAATCACGGACTCATGTTCATTGAAAGAGGTATTTGATCGGGACACAATGAGAAGATCAAACCTATACAAATATACAAACTATCTTTAGGTATTTGACCAGGACACAATGAGAAGATCAAACCTATACAAATATACAAACTATCTTTAGGTATTTGATCAGGACACAATGAGAAGATCAAACCTATACAAATATACAAACTATCTTTAGGTATTTGATCAGGACACAATGAGAAGATCAAACCTATACAAATATACAAACTATCTTTAGGTATTTGATCAGGACACAATGAGAAGATCAAACCTATACAAATATACAAACTATCTTTTGGTATTTGATCAGGACACAATGAGAAGATCAAACCTATACAAATATACAAACTATCTTTAGGTATTTGATCAGGACACAATGAGAAGATCAAACTTATACAAATATACAAACTATCTTTTGGGTTTTCAGGGCATGACCGTTATGGCTCACTGAGTGATCTTCAACAGTGAAGGCTTCAACAGTTTCAACAGTCTTGAGTAGAAAAGTGTTTCAAAGGAAATCTAAAACTGATGTTACATTAATAAACTATTTAATGCCCCACGTGGCTGCCTATAACGCTTCAGATACATTATGGATCATATATATTTACTGCACAAAGCCCACGTTTCTCTTTTTCTTACTATTTTGTGCTCCCTCCCTCCCTCCTCCCTCTATCTCTCTTGTGCCCCTCTATCTCTCTCTTGTCTCCCTCCCTCCCTCACTCTCTCTCTCTTTTTCTGTCTTTCTCTACCTCCCTTATTCCCTCTCTCTCTCTATCTGTATGAGCAAAGAGAAGGCAGTTATACATATATACATACATTTACAGTACACTCATCATAAATATTCATGCTACACATGCTGTGGGCTGGCTGAAGGCCAGTGAGTTGTCTCTCAAGTCGCCCTCACAAATATTTGATGCATGGCTTTTGAACAGAACCCAGCATCCTAGTAGCCCTTCATGTACACTATAAGGCATAAAGCACTAGCCACACCTGACGGCTAAATGCTGTATTTTCATGCTGTTGATTAGATCCATTAACATACGACTTAAATGTTTATTAACACATTAATGTGTTGGTTTTGGTGGTTTTTGTTTTTTGATTCATTTATCCAAATGCTCCTGAGTTTATTTATAGTCTCTGGTCTCTCGCTCTCCACTGGAACAACATACATCTGTCTTGAGAGCTTTTTGTATAATTGAGTGCTTGACATAGTGGCATGTATTTATTTTTTTCAAGCATGGACTAGAACCGCATCAAAGGGGATGTTAAAAGCCCCTTTCCCCTGCATGCAGCTCTGCGCGTCTATTCTCCTGGAGCTCAATATGATTGTTTTGTGCCTCTGTATGTGTGTGTGTGTGTGTGTCTGTGTGTGTGTGTGTGTGTGTGTGTGTGTGTGTGTGTGTGTGTGTGTGTGTGTGTGTGTGTAGGGGGGCTTTCTCATGGTATGGCAGATTAATGAATCAAAGCACCTGACAGTGGATGGGAGAGACGTGTGGGCCCCAGCTCTCAATCCCACAAGGCTTTGTCCTCCATCCGCCGACAAACCTGCAACACAATGACAATGTGAGGAACTTCAAAACGATCAAAATACCTCTATGGTACATTTATGGAAAATACCTCTATGGTACATGTCATTTATTTGATGAAATATGTTTCCTTGAGGGGTTTTGCAGTAGAGCTCAGATATCTGAGACATTGACCATATAGAGGGAAGTATACAACCAACACATTGGCACATTTATTCCTTATGTGTTCTTGAAGCTCAACTGTTACAACATGGAGGCTATAACCAGCCACACAACACAAATGCATATGCATACAGTACTGAGATGGTCTCCGGGGAAACCACCCAAACCAGGAAATAGAGGAGTGGAAAACAGGAGACACATGGACACGAAATGGCAAACAAACTATACCAAAACAAAACAAACCAAACCAAAACTAAACTAAAACCAAATACCAAAAACACTTTGGCCTCAAGCATCTTGTAAATATCATGTAAAACGTATTCGCTGGATAAAGACTGAGGTCCTCTTCGGCACCTTGAGTCGTGTCCGTACAAAAGATTAAAACAGAGAGCTTGATGACTAGCAAACGGAGCAATAAGCGGTCTTCACCACACGGGCATGGAGCCTGGCGGGAGTCCTCAGTGCCAGCTGGGCACCATGCCCAGGAGATTTCAGGGGTTTCCGAGGTCGGAGGGACCCACTGTGACGCAGATGTATGTGGCCGGAGCGGAGCAGCATCAAAATGACAACTCACTCGTGGCTTCCTGTAATACTGTGGGTGATAATAACACAGCACCACCCCCACTGCTCAGCGGTGCAGATGGGGTTTTTAAACTGGGGGGGGGGGGGGGGGGGGGTTTAACTGATGCTAGTCGCCTTACGTAGGGAGAATGGTGGGGACGGATCGGGGGTCACTATGAATCACCCCTATGGTCACCCCCCCGATCTACAGTTACATGTCCAAGAACTCATCGCTTAACAGTGTGTGTGTTAGTGAGAGGGCTTCACACACACACACACACACCACAGAGAACGCACTCCCTTTGAAAAGCCTGGAATTACCTCAACGCTCATTGTTAGTGTCAGTTTCAGTGACATCTGTTCTTCTACAACCGAGTGTCCCAGCGCACCTTCGGCATGTGCCAGCCCCTGCTAGCGATGGCTAATTAAAAGCCCATAAAGCTCATGTGAGCCAAGAGCCTGAGCTTGAATCACCTGCCAGTGGACTCCTATACTCCTGCCTACTCCGCCAGCACCCCCTGCGGGATTAGGGAACCCTGCTGGGGTGGAGAGGCCCCCCCGTGGGGTTCATTCTTTTCCTTCCTCCGTTAGTTTTTCAAGAGCTAAGGGCTCCGTTTGAAGTGCAGCCTCGAAAGGCATGCCGCCATTTGCCACACTGCCGAGGCTTAATCTGTGTTATGAGTCCTATCGTTAGCGTTAGCTTTTTTTTTTCATAGCGGCAAGCAGTGGCAACATCAAAAGGTGTTGATGAGAATGGCAGAGAAGCTTTGGGCCCAAATAGCTCAACAATTGTTATGCAATGCCTTTCCCCCTTTACTTGTGTGCTTATGAAATGTGAGATATAGCACTTAAGTTCATGTCTTATGAGGTCAATTTGAGATATAGCACTTAGTTTCATGTCTTATGAGGTAAATGTGAGAGCCTGCACTGATGCTGGATTTACGGCATAATCTGCCAAGCTAATCTAGCCCAGCATCCATCCCTATTCTCCTACTCCTAAGGTCATCAGTAACTCATCAGGGTAATTGCCTTGTAGTGAGTCATTGCCTAATTTAGAGAGAGAGGCCATTAGGGCATTTGGGATCACACTAAAAAATCTGTTTCGTGGTTTGGCTCCTTTTGCTACTGGGAGAAAAGTTATCACAGCTAAATTTAGAAGCTGTGTATCCAAGAGACAAGGAAACATGCTGAGGTCTACAGGGATGGGAATAAAGCAGAGAAAGGCAGAGAGAGAGAGCGAGAGAGAGAGAGAGCGAGAGAGGAGACTGAGAGATTGACACTGCATGTGCATTGACACTTTTGCCCCCTTTAGAATCTTGGCGTTTCAGAATTCTGAGAGCAGTGCAGTTCAGATATCTGAGGCCACTGCGGGCGTGAAGAAACAGGTGTGATCCTAGCGGGCGGGAAGTTGCTAATGAACAGCTAGCTCCACTGTATCTGTCAAAACGTGTCCTTACGAGTTGCGAGTGTGCTGATGGAAAAAAAAAAAAAAAAAAAACCAACGTTGTTCCATCTGCACAAAGGACTCCGAACAGCATGAGACTGCGGAGAAGAAGCGCCATTTTCTCCTTCCGTTCGGGCGCCACAGCCCAGTACCTGTCACATACGTATGTCAAGATCATTTTTCAGCAGTTTTTTTCTCACCTGGTTAAACACATGCTGTGGCAAAGACCCACATCACGTCTTGACAAAATAGGTCCTTGTGTTGTAGCTTTATAGGTGAGAGGGATGTTTTTTTGGGTGACTGCTATTTTGAGAGGAATGTTTGTCTTTGAAGCCCATCCGCGTGAAAAGACATAATTGTATATTAACAGAACAAGCTTTGTCTTTGTTCCATTACACAACATCATTAGCCTTATCACGGGGCTGGGTCGGAGTCTTTCAAACGCACTGATGCAGAAAAAAAGACCTGGACTGATGAAACAGAAACATTTCTCACTTCAATTGAAACTGTTCATTTTCCGCTACATTGCTCTCAATAAAGATCAATAAGAGAATTGATGTACGTTCATGTGCTCTCTCTTTCTCTCTCTCTCTCTCTCTCTCTCTCTCTCTCTCTAAATCCGTAACTAATGCCCAGCATGATAAGCATCCAATTTAAGGAACCTATAGAGCCACACCAGGGCTCCATTTTGCCCCGGTGACAGATGATGGCTGGCTGGCACAGATTGCTCATGCCCCTAGTTTGGCATGGACACATGTGTGTGTGTGTGTGTGTGTGTGTGTGTGTGTGTGTGTGTGTGTGTGTGTGTGTGTGTGTGTGTGTGTGTGTGTGTGTGTGTGTGTGTGTGTGTGATCGTGCCCCTAGTTTGGCATGGACACACTGGCCACTTCCTCTTCCCAGTGACATTCCCGCCGCAGTAATTCCCTGAGCTGGGAGCAATAGGCAGGCGGGCCAGTCTATCCTGGAACAGCTGTGCATTCTTGTCCTGTCATTCACCCCCCGTTTCCGTTGTAATCCCTGCCACATGCCACTATAGTGCATCTGATCACACGACTCCCTACTCTGTCTCTGTGTCTCATAGTATGCGTGTGTACATGCTTGGATGGTCGAATTGTATATTTGCAAATACTGTATGTGTGTATGTTTATACTGTGTATTGGTAATATTTTTGTTCCACCTCATACACACACCAGTATGTATGCATGCTTTTATGTATATGTATATATATATATACTGTATAAATATAAAAGAGATCATGTAATTATATATTAACATAAAAATATTATATATATATATATACACATACACTTACACACATACGCCCAAATACACACACACCTATATATATATGTGTGTATGTGTGTCTGTGTGTATTTGGGCGTATGTGTGTAAGTGTGTTACATACATGGGATATTTTTTCCTCCTCATGCTCCTAGGTGCCGTTACACTGGCTGCTATTAGCAGTAGCATCCTGGTCCCTGTCCTTCTCTATGTCTGGCCCTTTCATTTAGAGCCCTCCATAACACTGCGACAGTCTGTGCCATCTCTCTCCCATGGTCACCCCCCACCCCCAACACACACACACACACACACACACACACACACACACACACACACACACAACACCCCACAATATCCACTACCTTGCTTCCCTACACTTTGCTTACTGTCAGGGCTGCCACAAATATAGTTGCAGTCTCTGGGCCGCGGGGCGGGTGGCTCTTGCGTCCCCGCTGCGCTGCTTGATAGATTCGTCCCTGAGGCTGAATGAAGATTGATCTCCACTGTGCAGGGATGTGCCCGGTCCGGCCTCGGTGTCGGGGGAGAGAGAGAGAGAGAGAAGGAGAGAGAGAGAGAGAGACAGAGAGAGAGAGGGAGAGAGAGAGAGAGAGAGAGAGAAGGAGAGAGAGAGAGAGAGAGAGAGACAGAGAGAGAGAGAGAGAGAGAGAGAGAGAGAGAGAGAGAGAGAGAGACAGAGACAGAGAGAGACAGAGAGAGATAGAGAGAGAGACAGAGAGAGAGAGAGAGAGAGAGAGACAGAGAGAGAGAGAGACAGAG
>NC_137921.1:69400036-69407536 GCF_963457725.1 Sprattus sprattus | reverse complement strand
GAGAGAGAGAGAGAGAGAGAGAGAGGGAGAGAGAGAGAGAGAGAGAGGGAGGGAGAGAGAGAGAGAGAGAGAGAGGGAGAGGGAGAGGGAGAGAGAGAGAGAGAGAGAGGGAGAGAGAGAAAGAGGGATGAGAGAGAGAGAGAGAGGGAGAGAGGAGAGAGAGAGAGAGAGAGGTGAGAGAGAGAGAGAGAGAGAGAGAGAAGAGAGAGAGGCCAGGAACAGGATGATGTACGCAGAGTGAGAGGAGGGTACCTCTCTGTCGTCTCTGGAGACTACCGCTGACTGATTCATCTTTTTATTTCAACGTCAACAAGCAAGTAAAGGATCAGCCTGATTCTTCACTCTGTGCACCTTTGCCTGAATGAAACATGGATACACTAGCATTTTCTCTGTCGAAACTTTCTGAACATAGTAAGCTATGAAGAACTGCTCAGGCTTATAAATGTACTTAGGGGACCCATTTTATACTAAGGATATTTCACTGACAGCAGTTCAATTTTATTGAAAAGAAATAAACTCTAGAGTGGGTTCAAAAAGTATACTGAAAATCATAGGGTTCAAAGTAGTACAGCCATTAACGGTTAACCTTTTCATGAATTATGACTTAAATCATTCCGATTTTTTTATAGAATGCAACAGAGAAGTAAACAGAAGGCTATGAATTCACATCTTGAAATAAAGGATGTCATGTCTTTTTAAGCTGATCTTGACTAGAAATTAGATATGTCTGTGTATGCATGTGTGAGGTTAGATTTAATGGAAAACTGTGATAGTCTGTGTTATTGTTGTTAATTTGTTTGTGTATCGTCTGTTTAATTGTAATATAAACGTATACAAATCATCTTTGAAAAAAATACAGATTACACAAGAAGACTTAATATAGTCCACTTATGAATCCACTGTTGCATGATGTCAACATACATGGACAGTTGGTATAAAGCCTACATTTTAACTTCAGTTTAGGTTTGCAAAACAAAGACACGTTCATCACAGTTTTGAATGCATATTAACTACATTTGTTTACCAGAGTTGACCTCTTTGAATGGAAGTTTTTGACAGATTTTGACAGGCTACCACTATCTGCCATCTTGGATTGAGAGTGTCAGCAATCAAAAAAAATTAGGAACAGAAGCTAGTGCTGCTGTTACAACATGGCCACTGATCTACTGACACCCACTGACTTCATCATGATAAACTAACCCAAAATGGAGTCACTTAAATGACACCGTGCATGAAAGGGTTAAAGGACCGTTTCACCATTTTTCACAGTCATTTCCTAGCCCACTAAATTCAGCATCTGGTTCTGTGGTGCAGAAGCTTGAAAGCCTGCTGCTGCTGTCTGAGCCTCAGCATGGTTCCTGGGCTGAGGTTTCAGGGCATGCTTTGACTCCAGCAGGAGGGAGGGAGGGAGGGAATATGCCTCCGTCCTTTCATCCGAGAGCACGCTGGAAGGAAGGTGTGGATGTCTAATTATGCTTTCACACAACCTGTGAATAGATTCTGTTTGCCTCAGTCTTTTACACCCCCCGCTCTCTTCATCTCTCTTTCTTTCTCTCTCTCTCCCTCTCTCTGCCTTCCTCCCCTCCTTTCTCATCTCTCCCCCTCTCTCCTTTTCTCTCTCACTCTCTCTCTTTCTTGATCACTCTCACTTTCTGTCCATTTCCTCTCCATTTCATCTCCACTTCCTCTCTAGACTTTGGCGCTTGTTTACCTCAATCTCTGACTCTCCCTCCCTCTCTTTGTTTTTGTCATTTATTCCTCTGTTCTCGCTCAAGACTCTTTTACCTCACTTCTATTTCCCTATCACTGCATCTCTATCCTTCTCCCTCTCTCTCCCTGCTTCTCTATCCCTCTCTCCCTCTCCCTGCCTCTCTCTCCCTGTTTCTCTCCCTCTACCTGCCTCTCTCTCTCTCCCTGCCTCTCTATCCCTCTCTCTCTCCCTCTCCCTGTCTCTCTCCCTCTCCCTGCCTCTCTCCCCCTGCCTCTCTATCCCTCTCTCTCTCTCTCCCTGTCTCTCTATCCCTCTCTCTCTCTCCCTCTCCCTGTCTCTCTCCCTCTCCCTGCCTCTCTCTCTCCCTGTCTCTCTATCCCTCTCTCTCTCTCCCTGCCTCTCTATCCCTCTCTCTCTCCCTATCCCTGCCTCTCTCTCCCCCTGCCTCTCTATCCCTCTCTCTCTCCCTATCCCTGCCTCTCTCCCCCTGCCTCTCTATCCCTCTCTCTCTCTCCCTGCCTCTCTATCCCTCTCTCTCTCCCTATCCCTGACTCTCTCATACTGTCTCTCTATCTCTCTCTCCCTGTCTCTCTAACCTCTCTCTCCCTATCTCTCTCCCTCTCCCTGTCTCTCTTCCTCTCTCCCCCTGCCTCTCTATCCCTCTCTCTCCCTCACCCTGACTCTCTCATACTGTCTCTCTACCTCTGTCTGTCTCTCTCAGATAAAAAGCAGCCCTGCATTTAGCCCCATGAGTATGGTATGGCATGGCATGGCAGCAGCAGCAGCGTTGGCGTAGGCAGAGAGAGACGAGCTCTGCCTGCGGGTAACACACACACACGCCTGGCATGCAGACACACAAGCCACAAGCCCTCCGGCCCTCGCAAAGGCTCACTTCACAGCACGCCTGCCAGCCAGCCAGCAGACGTGTCTTCTCTGTGATGAGTCTGAATAGTCAAGGAGCTGTTATTCAGACTCCTTGTTCAGAGGTTCCTTTTAAGTGCTTGGAGTCCCAATCATCTGTGCTGTTTAGCTAACACAGTAAGTATCCGTCTTGTTGACTCACCCTCTGTGCAATCCAGATGGAGGAGGCCAGCTTTTGAAAATGCTTGATTAACAGTAGCTGTACGCATATGCAGCTTTGCACAGTCAGATTAGACACCTGCAGACTGTTTTCTGTTCTCTTTTCTTCTACTGAGTGCAAATAAACTGTGAGATTTCACAAAGATCCTCTTGGCTTTGCCACGTATTTTCTGTTTTGGGAATACTGGAGGTTCTTTTTCATGCACATTTTACCGTGCACGTGTCTAGTGTGCTTTGAACATGGTTGAACAAGTATGATGATAGGATGCATGGACCAGAACACACCTAGAACATACCTCTGAACCAACTGCACGGTTTCCACTGTCTGCGCCCTCCCATATGTTAGGTACAGTACGGGTGGCGGAACAGTAAACAGGGAGAAAATCTCTCCAGTCTTGTCCTCTAATATCCACTCCAAGCTGATTTAGTCATGTCAGAAAATGATGCTCCACTTTCATCCCATTTTCCCTATCCCTCTCTCTCGCTCTCTCGCTCTCTCTCTCTCTGCATGTGAGTCCATTAGGAGTGTTTGGGCTTTGTCATTATTTAAAATCGAGTGCATTATTCCATCGCGGCTTTTTAATCATCTCGGGTCCCAGAATGGGTGGATTATGAGATTTGTGGCCTCTTCTTCCGCCCTATTGTTTTGCAGGTGAAGTAGGCCAGTGGTTTGGGGACGGGTCTACGCGTCGAGAAAAAAAAAAAAAAAAGAGAAAAACACCCTCCCTCCTCAGATGAACCCTGATACTACCCACAATGCACCACCAGCAGCACTCTGTCCCTCCTGTGGGAGCCTGAAGCCCAGGCATCGTGCATTGTCAGGACGAATTCCCCCTCTCTTCATCTCTCTCGCTCACTCTCTCTCTCTCTCTCTCTCTCTCTCCATCTCATCTCTCTCTATCTCTTCATCTCTCTCGCTCCCTCTCTCTCTCTCTCTCTCTTCATCTCTCTCGCTCCCTCTCTCTCTCTCTCTCTCCATCTCATCTCTCTCTATCTCTTCATCTCTCTCGCTCCCTCTCTCTCTCTCTCTCTCTCTCTCTCTCCATCTCATCTCTCTCTATCTCTTCATCTCTCTCGCTCCCTCTCTCTCTCTCTCTCTCTTCATCTCTCTCGCTCCCTCTCTCTCTCTCTCTCTCCATCTCATCTCTCTCTATCTCTTCATCTCTCTCGCTCCCTCTCTCTCTCTCTCTCTCTCTCTCTCTCCATCTCATCTCTCTCTATCTCTTCATCTCTCTCGCTCCCTCTCTCTCTCTCTCTCTCTCTCTCTCTCCATCTCATCTCTCTCTATCTCTTCATCTCTCTCGCTCCCTCTCTCTCTCTCTCTCTCTCTCTCTCTCCATCTCATCTCTCTCTATCTCTTCATCTCTCTCGCTCCCTCTCTCTCTCTCTCTCTCTCTCTCTCTCCATCTCATCTCTCTCTATCTCTTCATCTCTCTCGCTCCCTCTCTCTCTCTCTCTCTCTCTCTCTCTCCATCTCATCTCTCTCTCTCTCTTCATCTCTCTTGCTCCCTCTCTCTCTCTCTCTCTCTCTCTTCATCTCTCTTGCTCCCTCTCTCCGGTGTTTCATTTTCTTTTCATCCCTCCTCTTCTCTTGTGCTCTCTCTCTCTCTCTCTCTTAGCACAGCGCATGATTAATGTGGAGGTGGGGTGGGGGCACGATGGGGGTCCAGAGTGGGAGAGGATGTTGATTCATGTCAGATGGGCTCCAAAAATCTTTTGGCAAAGTCATGATGGTCGGGGGGGGGGGAGAAGCTCTAAAAGCACTTCAGGTATTAGGCCTGAGTGCCTGACTCCATATTCTTGCTCAAAGTGCACTGATTGAAATGCAGGTATATGTATGCATTCAGGTTTTTGTGTGTGTGTGTGTGTGTGTATGGAAGGTGTGTGTGTGTGTGTGTGTGTGTGTGTGTGTGTGTGTGTGGGCACAGGACATGTGTTTGAAAGCTTCCAGCATCTCTGTGATTCGGCAGTTTCAGGCAGAGCAGCCCAAGCCAAATCACGCTGTGCCCTGCAAACTGCTGCAGAGAAAGCACTCTGGAAGCTCCAAACTCAACTTCCACAATGACCTCAGAAACTTTTTGGGCAGGCAAAAACAAAACAAAAAGGAAAATACGAAAAGGGGCAAAAAGATTTTTAAGTTCGGAATGGAAAAGAATTAAAGGAAGCAAACTCGCTGAGCGTTTGGAGCTTCAAATCAGTTGAGATCAATTAGAGACGACAAACACAGCCTGCGGCTCTGAAAGACGTTGAGAAACAGCTTGTGAGAAGAGACAAATGTTGCTAATGCCCCTGAGGCAGAGCTTCCGAGAGAGAGAGAGAGAGAGAGAGAGAGAGAGAGAGAGAGAGAGAGAGAGAGAGAGAGAGGTGAGAGAGAAAAGAAGAAGAAGAAGAAGAAGAAAGTTGTTTTCTGTTCATTGAGTTTTTGTTTTATAAATAAAGCAGCACAAGCATATTGAAAGTTGATACGTTATGAAATATTAAACGTGCTATGCTAATAACCGCATGGCAGAGAAAGCATTCTGTCTCATTCACAAGCTTGTGTGTCACTTCATTCAACCATTACGGGGCCATTTAATGGCTACAAGAGTAATCACAGTATAATTTGCAGTCATTTTTGCAAACCATTTTACATGCAAGATCTATGGCTGAATTAGCAAAAGAAAGTCATTGACATGACAGAGGGCTCTTGTTTGTCTGTGATGGGACAGGAAAACAGGAGAGAGACAGAGAGATGGAGAGAGAGATGGAGAGAGAGATGGAGAGAGACAGAGAGATGGAGAGAGAGAGAGAAAGAGAGAGAGAGAGAGATGGAGAGAGAGTGAAAGAGGAGAAGAAAGAGAGAATGAGAAATAAAAAACAAATCCCCAAAATCCAAGATTAAATTTTCATCTTCAATCCATTTATGTCTGCGTGGCACACCTGCACTAATCTGTTTTTCTAAACTGTGATGAGTGCATGTCTACCAGGGTGTTTCTGACAGATGGCGATTTTCTGGAGCATTTCTAAAACAAGGTCAGCCACTCCAGGGCCAGGCTCACGTTACGCTTTCCATTCGAGGTCCCTCCGGGAGAAAAGGGCCATGGTACAACGGTTCCATGGTAGTGGAACCTGTCTGGTGCTTTTCTTGTCAGCTTCTCTCCAATTCTCTCCAACTGTTAAGAACCCATCTGGAACAAAGAACATTTTACCAAATGAAGGGTTATTTGTCTGGAACAGCCCCTGAGTAAGATGGTTAGCATTTTGAAAACCCTCTGACAAAGACTTAATGCGGAGTTTTTAAGACCCTTAGTTATATCCACTCACAAACTAGAATGCTAAGAATG
Organism: Sprattus sprattus; assembly: GCF_963457725.1. Classification (NCBI taxonomy): domain Eukaryota; kingdom Metazoa; phylum Chordata; class Actinopteri; order Clupeiformes; family Clupeidae; genus Sprattus; species Sprattus sprattus. The sequence goes on along the minus strand of NC_137921.1, from coordinate 69,401,422 downwards.
ATAAGGTATATGAACACCTTACAGACCCATCGTGTTTCAGAGTCTCTGTGAGTCCTTAGGTTGATGATGAGTTTAAAACCCAAGATGGCTGACACCCCCCCCGCGCCCCCCTTCCTTCTTTTCTGCCGTCCTGGAACCTCATTATGCACAAAGTCACTGCATCTTAATCAAAGACTGCAACAGAACATAGCAGGCCAATTCCCTGTGGGCCTGTGTGCACTGGGGTGGAACTGGACATGATTCTCTCGCTCTCGCTCTATCTCTCTCTTCCTTTCTCTCTCTCTCCTGCTCTCACTCTCAATCTTGCCTTCTTTTAAATTAAATAAGGACAAAACAGAGATTATTGTGTTTGGCAATAAAGCAAAGAGAAGTAGTACTCTTGGGTCTCGGGCTTTACAAACCAAAGGCCAAGGCCAAAAAAGCCGTTCTATCTTCTTTAAAATAAAGCCAAAATCAAGGGTTTGGTGTCCCAAAAAGAGCAAGAGAAGCTCATCCATGCTTTTATCTCCAGTATGGTGGACTACTGTACTTTTATCTCTATTTTTTACTGTGCTTTTATCTCTATTTACTGGACTTCCGAAGCAGACCATTAAACATCAGCTCATTCAGAATGCTGCTTCTAGAATCTAGAGTGTTATCCAGGACCAAGAGAACAGAGCACATTACACCAGTTCTAAACTCTAAAGCTACACTGGCGTCCAGTTAGTTACAGAATAGATTTTCCTGGTCTATAAATCGCTATATGGTTTAGGCCCAGAATACATCTGATTAAAAGATGTCCTGTCACCCAAAGATCTTGAGAAGGTCATCCACGCCTTCATATCCTCCCGGCTAGACTAATGCAATTCCTTGTACACGGGAATTAGCCATTCGTCCCTGTCCTGTCTACAACTAGTCCAAAACGCCGCTGCAAGGATCTGGACTGGTCCTCGGAAAAGAGTGCGGTTCAAGGTTGATTTTAAGGTGCTCCTGTTCGTTTTGAAAGCCCTTAGCAGGCAGGCTCCACCTTATTTCACAGACCTCTTAACCTCCTATTCTACCACCAGGCCCCTCAGGTCGTCTAACTTAGGGCTCCTGGCAGTCTCCCAATCTAAACTTATATCCAGGGCTGACCGCGCTTTTGCTGTTGCAAACAGCATCCCCCTCTTTATAAGATCAGCCCCCTCTATTGACTCCTTCAAGTCCAGGCTCAAAACCTACTTTTATTCCTTAGCATTTGGATCCCCCTGATTTAAGTTGATCATTTGTATATTTGCTTTCTGTTAGAGGTGTTTATGTTCTTTTGATGTGTATAGAGATGCTAAGTTGAGAGTGTTTCTTCTGTTTTTCTATTTGATTTTTTTATTACATTTTTTGTGATCTAATAGTCTTGTTTCTGTTTTCTGT
>NC_137921.1:69385036-69395036 GCF_963457725.1 Sprattus sprattus | reverse complement strand
GTGTGTGTGTGTGTGTGTGTGTGTTTGGATCCCTGTCTCCTGGTTTGATCCACGCATCTCATCTCATCACATCACGACAGCTGAGCAAATATCAGTGGGGACAGGACAGGGAGACTGAACTGAACTTGCGTTTTGTTAGTGCGCGCACACACACACACACACACACACACACAATACATAATCTAACACATAGCTCAGCACATATGCACACACATGACACTCACACACACACACACACACACACACACACACACACACACACACACACACACACACACACACACACACACACACACAGACACAGACACACACACACACACACATACACAAAACAATCATATTGAGCTCCAGGAGAATAGACGCACAGAGCTGTGTGCAGGGGAAAGGGGCTTTTAACAAATTTTAACTAATTAATCAGCAGCGTGCCACTTTCACTAGGGATCGAGGGCAAGTGCATTCAGTGCATATGAGGTAGGATCTCACCCAAATGAGAAACATTTCATCCTAATCCCACCATGGGTTAGGACAGGTACGGCAGCGCTCAACCACAGGCATCCCAGGCAGGGAAGGATATGGATTTCAGACACACTACATGTCAAAACCTGCAGAATGTGTCTCATCAAACAGATGTTTTTAATGCTCATTCCAGCTGTGAATTCTCCATCTTGCAGTCGTACATGTGCAACAGATCAGATATCTGCCAACACGCTCCCGAGCTTCATCCAGCCAAGGTTCATCCGTGCCATGCATGGAAAATTTGATAAATGGTTCTTGTGGGTAAATGCTTGACCCCAGTGTCTCCCGTGGACATGGTGATCTTGGCTGGGGTTGCGTAGAGGTGGAGAGGTGGAGAGGTGTCAGCACTGTCCCCTGGGTGACAGCGGAGAGGGACACAGTGGACCCGGACACAGGACAAGGGGGCTCTGACGTCAGGTCGTCCTGAGCTTGGAGAGTCTGCCCGCTCTGTGTTATAGGTCACGCCCAGAGATCATGCCTGAGTGGGGGAGGGGAAGGGGGAGGGGGAGGGTTGCGATCATCAAAGACCACCATCCTCCACTTCCATGTTGTCTGAGGCTTTTACACATACCCACATCTCCATTGCATGTAACAGCCTAAAATGTAGTATGTATGTATGTATGTGTGTGTGTGTGTGTGTGTGTGTGTGTGTGTGTGTGTGTGTGTGTGTGTGTGTGTGTGTGTTGTGTGTGTGTGTGTGTGTGTGTGTGTGTGTGCCTGTATGTATGTATGTATGTATGTATGTTTATATGTATGTATGTATGTATGTATGTATGTATGAGAGTATGTATGCAGGTATGTGTCTAACCAATCAAATTGGTGGGTAATTAAGTAAGGAACAGGTTAGAATAGTCTTTGGGATTAGTGTGGTACTGTTATTAAATGTGTTTTTACACTGGGCAGCAGCAGGATGCATCTCTACCTCCATTCACAGGCAGAGTTAAAGCCCCAGCGAGAGCAGAGCTTTACTCCAGCACTGCCAGAGTGTTGCATCTCATTCATCTTCAGCTCCAATCATGGGCTCTCTGGCCATCTCACATTCTGTCTTACCATCTCTCTCTCCCTTTCTCTCTCTCTTTCTCTCTCTCTCTCTCTCTCTCTCTCTCTGCATTTCTCACCCCATATCTCTGCATCTTTGTCTTTGTATCGCTCATCCCTCTCTCCCTTTGTCTCAAACACAATGCACATTTTGGCTAGAGGGGGAGCTGAGGGCTGTTGTAGCGATGGGGGAAAGTCAAGCAGAAACACCAGCTTAATTTGGTGCTGTTACCAAACATCTGCTCAAAGCAGTGCAAAGACTGAGCCACATGAGAGAGAGCGAGGGAGGGAGAGAGAACATGGAGAGAGAGAGAGAGAGAGGGAGGGAGGGAGAGAGAGAGGGAGAGAGAACATGGATAGAGAGAGAGGGGGGGAGAGAACATGGAAAGAGAGAGAGAGAGAGGAAGGAAAATAGAGGGTTAGGGAGAAGGAGAGAGAGAACAGGAGGGGAAAGGAGAGAGGGAAAGTGCAATAGAGAGAGGGGGAGTGAAAGAAATTGAGAAAGGGAGAGAGGGAAGGAGAAAGACGGGATGAGGCGGGAGGAGAGAGGGAGAGAGCAAGAGGACAGACACACACACATTCTAGTCACACTGCTTACTGTTTTCTGAAAATGTTAACTTTCCCTCCCCAGAGTGCCCTGCGTGCTCCTGCCAGGCTGCCGATTCAAACTGCTCCTACTCGGACTCGCTGTGGTCCTGCCTCCCTCGCTCCAAACAACCAGAGGGGCCATGAGGAGCGGTCCTTCTGGGGCTGAGAGACAGCAGGCTTGGGACTGGGAGAGGGCCGGCGGTCTTTAAGAAAGCAATCACTCAGAACTAACGCCATGGATGTTTCATGAGTGTAACTGCCATACACAGCAACACACACACACACACACACACACACACACACACAACAACACACACAGCAACACAGACACGCACACACACAAACACACATATCCTCCCATATAAACACAGTCATCAATCTTCCACACAACCCACTGCCCACACATGCACATGCACATGCGCACACACACACACACACACACAAACACACACACACACACACACAGACACAAAACACAGACAAGCACACACACACAGACAAACAAAACACAGACAAGCCCACACACACACACACACAAACACACAAAACACAGACAAGCACACACACACACACTCGGACACACACAAACACACAAAACACAGACAAGCACACACACACACACATAAGCACACAAAACACACAAAACACAGACAAGCACGCACACACACATAAGCACACAAAACACACAAAACACAGACAAGCACACACACCTCTCACTGTAATCCACTCTTATGTACTCATGTGGGCACATCTTACCCTCCGTCTATACCCTGCCCCTCCCCCACCCAATCATATACTATCATGGCAGCCAGCTCACATGCCTCCAGCTCGGTAATAACTCAAAAAACCTGATAGGCTCTTTTCTCCCCGGCACAGACGCCACCTCAGAATGAAAGACGAGCCGGATGTAAAACGGTCCAGCATTCTCTGTCTCTATCACTACCGTTCACATGTCTCAGAAGGTCACTGCATCTCCTTCACCAGATGGAGGATAGTGGAAAAGAGCGAAGCCAGCAGCTAGACACTACACTTAGGATTCTTTTTTATTTGTCTAGTTAACTGGATGGAGAAAAACCTGTATGAAACCTGTGTTATATGCTACTGAGATCAGTGACACGTTATTTATGTTTGTCTGTTATAATATTTATATATATTACGTTTTTTGAATAAATAAAAATCTCTTATCAAAAAACATTTTCTATTAAGAACCCATTGTATTTTTTTTGCATTTAGAGTTCAATATATGAGATATACAGTAACTTGGCAACCAACACATCAAATTGTTATTTTGTGTTCCTGATCGTAATTTTATCACAGCACAACCCAAAAAATGAGAACCTGTCATGCAAGTCTGTTAGAATAAACAGATACTTGTCCTCCAAGCGCAGAGAGTCTGACAGCGTATCTCACAGACTCGAACAGGCAGTATATCTATGCATGCCCCGCCATTTCCTGTCCTCAGTGTGCTGCAATCAAGGCTACAGAAGCTAGCGGTGGGATGGTTTGGGACAAGGCTACAGAAGCTAGCAGTGGGATGGTTAAGGACAGGGCTACAGAAGCTAGCGGTGGGATGGTTTAGGACAGGGCTACAGAAGCTAGCGGTGGGATGGTTAAGGACAGGGCTACAGAAGCTAGCGGTGGGATGGTTTAGGACAGGGCTACAGAAGCTAGTGGTGGGATGGTTTAGGACAGGGCTACAGAAAGTAGCGGTGGGATGGTTTAGGACAGGGCTACAGAAGCTAGCGGTGGGATGGTTTAGGACAAGGCTACAGAAGCTAGCGGTGGGATGGTTTAGGACAAGGCTACAGAAGCTAGCGGTGGGATGGTTAAGGACAAGGCTACAGTAGCTAGCGGTGGGATGGTTTAGGACAAGGCTACAGAAGCTAGCGGTGGGATGGTTTAGGACAGGGCTACAGAAGCTAGCGGTGGGATGGTTTAGGACAAGGCTACAGAAGCTAGCGGTGGGATGGTTTAGGACAGGGCTACAGAAGCTAGTGGTGGGATGGTTTAGGACAGGGCTACAGAAGCTAGCGGTGGGATGGTTTAGGACAGGGCTACAGAAGCTAGCGGTGGGATGGTTTAGGACAAGGCTACAGAAGCTAGCGGTGGGATGGTTTAGGACAAGGCTACAGAAGCTAGCGGTGGGATGGTTAAGGACAAGGCTACAGTAGCTAGCGGTGGGATGGTTTAGGACAAGGCTACAGAAGCTAGCGGTGGGATGGTTTAGGACAGGGCTACAGAAGCTAGCGGTGGGATGGTTTAGGACAAGGCTACAGAAGCTAGCGGTGGGATGGTTTAGGACAGGGCTACAGAAGCTAGCGGTGGGATGGTTTAGGACAGGGCTACAGAAGCTAGCGGTGGGATGGTTTAGGACAGGGCTACAGAAGCTAGCGGTGGGATGGTTTAGGACAGGGCTACAGAAGCTAGCGGTGGGATGGTTAGGGACAAGGCTACAGAAGCTAGCGGTGGGATGGTTTAGGACAAGGCTACAGAAGCTAGCGGTGGGATGGTTTAGGACAGGGCTACAGTAGCTAGCGGTGGGATGGTTTAGGACAAGGCTACAGAAGCTAGCGGTGGGATGGTTTAGGACAGGGCTACAGAAGCTAGCGGTGGGATGGTTTAGGACAGGGCTACAGAAGCTAGCGGTGGGATGGTTTAGGACAGGGCTACAGAAGCTAGCGGTGGGATGGTTTAGGACAGGGCTACAGTAGCTAGCGGTGGGATGGTTTAGGACAGGGCTACAGAAGCTAGCGGTGGGATGGTTTAGGACAGGGCTACAGAAGCTAGCGGTGGGATGGTTTGGGACAGGGCTACAGAAGCTAGCGGTGGGATGGTTTAGGACAAGGCTACAGAAGCTAGCGGTGGGATGGTTTGGGACAGGGCTACAGTAGCTAGCGGTGGGATGGTTTAGGACAAGGCTACAGTAGCTAGCGGTGGGATGGTTAAGGACAGGGCTACAGAAGCTAGCGGTGGGATGGTTTAGGACAAGGCTACAGAAGCTAGCGGTGGGATGGTTTGGGACAGGGCTACAGAAGCTAGCGGTGGGATGGTTTAGGACAGGGCTACAGAAGCTAGCGGTGGGATGGTTTAGGACAAGGCTACAGAAGCTAGCGGTGGGATGGTTTGGGACAGGGCTACAGAAGCTAGCGGTGGGATGGTTTAGGACAGGGCTACAGAAGCTAGCGGTGGGATGGTTTAGGACAGGGCTACAGAAGCTAGCGGTGGGATGGTTTAGGACAGGGCTACAGAAGCTAGCGGTGGGATGGTTTAGGACAGGGCTACAGAAGCTAGCGGTGGGATGGTTTAGGACAAGGCTACAGAAGCTAGCGGTGGGATGGTTTAGGACAGGGCTACAGAAGCTAGCGGTGGGATGGTTTAGGACAGGGCTACAGAAGCTAGCGGTGGGATGGTTTAGGACAGGGCTACAGAAGCTAGCGGTGGGATGGTTTAGGACAGGGCCGGGGGGCGTGAAGTCGTCCCTCTGTGGGCGGGCCGGCCCCAGTCACCTAGGTAATGACAGCGTGGATGACCTTTGCCTGCGGGCAGCCTTGTCTGGTAGTCTGTCTGCTTCTCAATCTCTGAACAGCATTCCCTGGCCATGAACCCACTGTGACAGAGGCAAACCAGCACGCACACACACACACACACACACACACACACACACACACACACACACACACACACACACACAGACACACACACACACACACACCATGAACCCACTGTGACAGAGGCACACCAGCACGCAAACACACACACCCCACACCCACCTAGCAAAACAGATATACTGGCACAGATGCAGGCATGATTACACACACACACACACACACACAGTCACACACACAAATATATTGGCACGTACACACACATCCCACCCCGCCCAGATATGCTGACATAGATGTAGGCAGGCTTGCAACTAACAAATACACACACATACACACACACACATATCCCACCCACCTAAATATACTGGCATAGGCACAAGGAGGCTTGCACACGACAAATCCAAATACACACATGCACGCAAACTCGTGCACACACATGTCCGCACGCACGCACACACACACCTACAGTCTCATAAATCAGCAGCTGGGAGATTACGGGGCGGGATCTTCAAAGGAGCTTAAGAGTGTGTGCGGGGCTGTTGTTATTTACCTAAAGTGCCCTCTGGCGTCAGTGCCCAGGGAGGGGCGAACAACAACAATAACAACAGCAAAGGCAAAAAAAAGATTAAATGCAGCAACTAAAAGTGTGATGTTTTGCCCAGATACAGTACTCTTGTAGTCCAGGGTCACAGTGCAATTACTCTAGTGGCCATGGGTGAAGGGATGGGGGATGGAGAGGGTGAGGAGCCAGAGATAGTGAGACAATGTGTGTGAGAGAGAGGGACAGAGAGAGAGAGAGAGAGAGATGGAGAGAGGGAGAGAGGGAGAGAAAGGGAGCGAGAGAGAGAGTGAGCAAGAGAGAGCCGGTGATTGAAAGAGAGAATGTGCATGTTTGTGAGAGACGAGATTAAGAGAGGGGGGGGGGGGAACAGGGCGTGAAACATGCATTTTTCCTGGAGAAAATGGACTGAGGGAGGGAGAGATAGGAGGACAAAACAGAAATGAAATGAAGGAGAAATGAGAGAGGGAGGGATAGGGAAAGAAAAGAGAAGAGTAAGACGAGTACAGCCAGACAAAGAGATCCCTGGGGGGAGAGGAAGCCGGGCGCTGGGAGGCTGAAGGTGACCAGAGGTGCTGGAGGTGCTGGAGGTGCTGGCTGGACAGGGAGGAGGAAGCTGGAGCAGAGAGAGGAACATATGGCCCCGCAGCAAGGAGCCGAGAGAGACAGAGAGAGAGAGAGGGAGGGAGAGAGAGAGAGAGAGTGGGGGAGGGAGGGAGAGAGAGAGAGGTGAGAGAGAGAGAGAGTGGGGGAGGGAGGGAGGGAGAGAGTGAGAGGGAGAGAGAAGGAGGGAGAGAGAGAGAGGGAGAGGGAGGGGAAGAGAGATAAGGAGAGAGAGAGGTGAGAGAGGAGGGAGAGAGAGAGAGAGGAGAGAGAGAGAGAGAGAGGTGAGAGAGAGAGAGAGAGAGGGAGGGGAAGAGAGAGAAGGAGAGAGAGAGGTGAGAGAGGAGGGAGAGAGAGAGAGAAGGAGAGAGAGAGGTGAGAGAGAGGGGAGAGGGAGAGAGAGGTGAGAGAGGAGGGAGAGAGAGAGAGAGGAGAGAGAGAGGAGGGAGAGGGAGGGGAAGAGAGATAAGGAGAGAGAGAGGTGAGAGAGGAGGGAGAGAGAGAGAGAGGAGAGAGAGAGAGAGAGAGAGAGAGAGAGAGGAGAGAGAGAGGGAGGGGAAGAGAGAGAAGGAGAGAGAGAGGGAGGGGAAGAGAGAGAGAGAGAGAAGGAGAGAGAGAGAGGAGAGAGAGAGGTGAGAGGGAGAGAGAGGAGGGGTTAGAGGTTAGATGTGTGAGAGAGGGATTGATAGAGATAATGAAAGAAAAGAGAGATGAGAGAGAGGTTTAGGGGGGAAGTCAGAGTGAGGGATAGAGAAAGAGATAGAAGAAAGGAAAAGAGAGAGGAGAGAGTAGGAGTGAGAGAGGAAATATACTGTATAAGGGACAGAGGTAAAAAGACAGATTGAGAGCGTGAATGCAAACATTAGAGAGGAGAGATAGAGAGAAGAGAGTAAAGAAAAAGAGAGAGAAAGAGCCATCAGACTAATAGAAAGCAGCCATGCTCACCATCCATATTCACCTCTGCCAGGTTTGACTGTGTGAGCCCTTCTTTCCACCATCCAGGGTGACATTTCTCTCTATCCTCTCCTCTCCTCTCCTCATCCTCATCAACACTAACGCAGCCATCTCCTAATGGTCTCCCTCTCTCTCTCTCTCTCTCTCACTCTCTCCCTCTCTCCCTATGTCTCTCTCTCCCTATGTCTCTCTCTCCCTGTCTCTCTCTCTCCCTCTGTCTCTCTCTCCCTGTCTCTCCCTCTCCCTCTGTCTCTCTCTCTCTCTCTGATCCCCCACAGCTTTGGAGCCACTGGATGAATACCACCAATTACCTAGAGGGATTAATTAAAGTGTGGGGGTGGGCGGACACAATTGTGTTAGTGTGGGAAGGTAATGAACTGCTGATGGTGGTCCATGGCTGAGGGGGTCGTTCGTAATGAAGGTGTGTGTGTTTGTGTGTGTGTGTGTGTGTGTGTGTGTGTGTGTGTGTGTGTGTGTGTGTGTGTGTGTGTGTGTGTGTAGTGTGTGTGTAGTGTGTGTGTAGTGTGTGTGTGTGTGTGTGTAGTGTGTGTAGAGGAAAGGTTAGAGGGATGGAGATCTCACCTTCTGATTCATGATTAGTTCCGCCACGAGGCAGACCTCAGCAGCAGGTCCATGAGTCAGTGTCACATTAGCACAGACGGGTCATTGTTACCTCATCTCAACCAGCCACCAGCGATCTGTATTTATTTAACGTTGGTTTCACCACCAATATATGTTGTATTCATAATTATATCATTGGCTATAAAAAGGTATCCTTTCATTAGAGGTGGTGTATGGCCTTCAATCAATTCATATTCACTGCTCCTCCATCTCTCTCTCTCCTTCTCTCTCTCACACACACTATATAATAATTAATAATAATAATAATCATAATTATATCACATTTATATTATTTCATTGGGTGACTGAGAAACCTCTATTCTTTTTCAGCTAAACCCTGCCATTGCGTAATATAAACCTGTGAGGCAGGTTCCTCTGTCATACGGACCAGGAATATACAAAAAGGGATTTTCAGCCAATCCCAAACAGGAGACCGTTTACACAGAGCCTGGATTTCCTGAATCCGGATTTCTTTTTTTGGATCCGGTGCCTTTTTTTAATCGCGTTCACACAGAGCCGTGTCAAGAAAAATGTGCGTTTACAGGAAAGCGCTAGAGCGGAGCGGAGCGGAGCGGAGCGGAGTGGTTGAATCTTCTGTAAAGACGTCATGGAGCATGCGCATAAAGTGACAGAAGACAGAAGTGGAGATCCAACTAGAAATCTTCCGATTTCTGAACGACTTCTCTACCACCTGAAGTCACTGTTCCCACAGCACTCAAACAGGACTACCGTAACTCCTCAAATTGTGGCCGGGGTCTTTTATTTTTCTAGGCTGCACAGCGCACAGGCCTTTATACGTTGCAGGCTTGTATTAGGAGCACCCCAACGTTCGTAGGTCTGTAATTTTCAATATTCACCACGGCGAAAAGTTAATGACCGCTGTCATTTGCAACGGGTTTTGTGCTTCTAATTCACATCTTTCATATCATTCCGCAAGTAGTCCGGTCATTTAACATAGCAGAAGGTCATTGTTACTTGAAGTCAGCAAGTTATGTGCTTGCTCGCAAGACCTGGAACTTTTTAAAAACATTTTCACAGCGGACATCATGAAACGGCAACAAAATAATTTAAAATAGGTATTTGGAGGAATGTCTTCTATCGTTTTGGCAAGTAACAAATTTGCCTAGTAGGCTGAACCATTACATTTTTTATTGCAAACAGCCCATGAAATTAGCCAAGAACATTAAACATGAGATCATGTGTTTATGAAATGCGTTAAATATAATTGTGATGTCTGCTTTGTGGTGATGGACTGATGCTGGTAGGCTACAGTAACATACCTACAGGTACCTTATTTTACCCCCGGCCTGTATTTGGGTATTTGTCCGTATCGACCACGCCCCCGCTACTAGCTGAAGCCCGGCCTCTTATTAAATCCTGGCCTTTATTTGAGGATTTACGGTACTTAGAATTGCGCACTTTGCCATAACCCTCATTTGTGTAAGTTATCGTTTTGAAACGTCTTTCTATAAAACGTCAGATTTGCTAATATAGGCTATTGCTGACACTTTTAAAA
>NC_137921.1:69362536-69382536 GCF_963457725.1 Sprattus sprattus | reverse complement strand
TTCTGCAGTGATTCACTGACCTGATTTATAGTTGACTGCATGTCTAGAGCCACATACCTCTAAAAAAAAAAAACCCTGATCTACCTGACAGTTAGGAGGTAAATTTGATTTTGTGGCCAAGACCTAGTAAATCAGCTATTGATCCTCCAGCGGGTCAGAGAAGTATTTGAAATATGGCGCTACAAATCAATAGTGGATTTGCACTAAAAGTTCACCTAGCATGTGGATATTTAATATTTTATCTAATGATTCATTCCCAGTTATAGGCTACTATATGTTTCAAATCAGAGTCCATTCCTGGAGCTGCATTTCTTCTCAAGATTTAAAATCTCTCTTCCAGAAGATAACTGGAAGAGCCAAACCACAGTGAATAACAGCCACCTTTTTCTGGTGGGCAAGCCGGTAAAAAAGCAAAACCCCTCCTCAAACACTGGAAGCAGCACTCATCTGACCAGCCTCGCCATCAGGTGACCTACTAATGATTACTAGACAGGAAATAAAACTAGCTATAGGCTGAGGTGATGGGTCGGCTCCAGGGTAATCTCGTAAAGGTCAGTCACAGGCACATCTGCCTTAACCTCTTCCAGCTTACTCTCTCTGTGTGTGTGTGTGTGTGTGTGTGTGTGTGTGTGTCTGTGTGTGTGTGTGTGTGTGTGTGTGTGTGTCTGTGTGTGTGTGAGAGAGAGAGGCAGCCAGGGCTGGACCTACCGTGGATGCATAGGATCAATGGAGGATTTATGTGTTCAGATTATAGCTGCCAGCAACAAAGTCACAGGGTGGCCTTCTGGTCCGCTCCCGTGCACCCTCACCAACTCCCGCTGTGTGTGTGTGTGTGTGTGTGTGTGTGTGTGTGTGTGTGTGTGTGTGTGTGTGTGTGTGTGTGTGTGTGTGTGCACTCATGAATGCTAAACGACTCCATCAGCAGCCATCACGCGTGGCTGATGGAGAAATCATGTCACAATCTGTGGAGAAATTTAGGCACTGGGGCAAGGGTGGGGTGGGGGGGGTTATAGATGTGAGGTTGTGGAGGGGTAGGTTGGGGGCAGAGGGGTGGGGTGGGGGGGTTATAGGTGTGAGGTTGTGGAGGTGGTAGGTTGGGGGCAGAGGGGTGGGGTGGGGGGGTTATAGGTGTGAGGTTGTGGGGGGGTTATAGGTGTGAGGTTGTGGAGGGGTAGGTTGGGGGCAGAGGGGTGGGGTGGGGGGGTTATAGGTGTGAGGTTGTGGAGGTGGTAGGTTGGGGGCAGAGGGGTGGGGTGGGGGGGTTATAGGTGTGAGGTTGTGGAGGTGGTAGGTTGGGGGCAGAGGGGTGGGGTGGGGGGGTTATAGGTGTGAGGTTGTGGAGGGGTAGGTTGGGGGCAGAGGGGTGGGGTGGGGGGGTTATAGGTGTGAGGTTGTGGAGGTGGTAGGTTGGGGGCAGAGGGGTGGGGTGGGGGGGTTATAGGTGTGAGGTTGTGGAGGTGGTAGGTTGGGGGCAAGGGGGCAGGTTGGGGGTTATAGGTATGAGGTTGTGGAGGGGTAGGTTGGGGGCAGAGGGGTGGGGTGGGGGGGTTATAGGTGTGAGGTTGTGGAGGGGTAGGTTGGGGCTTGGGGACGGTGAAGTAGGGGACCAAATCTAGGATTTTTTTTTTCACCTATGAGATCTGCACTCATCTGCGATATCTGCCATCCAACCCCTTGTGGCGATGAATGATGGGTTTCGACCTTCATTTCGTACCAAGACTTCCCACACCAGCGTCACCAATCACCCCAAAACGAATAACGCATAATCCCCCAGAATGCCTTGTGAATGCTGATGGTGCATGCAATACATCAACCAGCTGGGTCATGCACTGGAGCCAGATCACCCCCCCCCCACACACATACACATACACTCCTCACTCACTCACACACACACAGACACACAGACACACAGACACACACACACACACACAGCTTGTCAGCATCCACATGAGGCAGCACTTTGACAAGACGGAGCACCCGGATGGCGCTCGGCATGCATGCATTAAAGAGGTCAGGGATGAAGAGATGATGAGCGGTGTGTTTTTTCTTTCTTCTCCTCCTCCTCCTCCTTCTTCCTCCTCCCCTCTGATGGCAGACACAGATGAGTGTTTTGAAGGTTGACAATCACCTTGAGACTCATAATGGCGGAGATGATGATGATGATGATGATGATGATGATGATGAACATGAAACCCAACTCTGAAGAATAGATTAAAGCACAAGAGCTGCACCTACACCAAGGGGTGAACCAGAATGTGAGATTTCATACAGAAGGATGTTGGACTGGTCAAACAGAAAAAGCAATCAATCACCTTTAGCCTTTGAGAATATTTTTCTTGACACATAGACATGAAAGCATACGAAGCCATAAATGTCCAGGTAAAATGTGCATTTGATAGATTTCCGCAACAGCAATGTCGCAATATGCTTTCTTATTGTCATTGGAGTACGTTTCTTCTATAGGAACATGTAGAGCAGCGCCCTCTACTGTGATGTGAGAGTTGTTACAGGTATATGAGATCATGTCCCTCACTACAAATTCCAGAGCTAAACTGACTAACAAATAAACACACAGAACACTGGATGGGTCCCGTTTCATTTACTTCACAGAAAGGAGAGTTTAGTAGTAACAGCTTTAGTAGTAACAAATACAAGTACAAGAAATACGAAACTGTAGCCAAACTCATTATGAATACAGACTTAGACAGGGAAGGTCAAAAAGTTCACTGTGCATGGCCTGGCTCTCACCAGCAGATCTAATTCTAGTTCTGAGTTCTGAGTTCTGAGTTCTGAGTTCTGAGTTCTGAGTTCTAATTAACAATTGAAAACAGACTCTAACTTCTTAGCTGTAATTGGTCACTTCCACTGTCAAACACATACATCAGTGAACATAAGTAGTGTACATTGTAATACAATAGGCTTAGGTTGTCAGAGTGACAAGAAACATAGTATCAGTTATTGTAAAACATGAACTGAAAAAGTGACTACAGAAAAAAAATGAACAGAGATTTTAGACATTTGTTCAGTGTATCATTTGAAGCAGAGAGTATACACAGGCTTCTCTTTAACACAAAAGAGGTTAAGCCACCAGGCACAGCTGGCTACTCTCAGTCAGACGACTGACTGAACACACACACACACAACCACACACACACAGTGGACTGACATTTGAACAAGTGACAAACACATGTCGTGCTAGTAGGTGTAAACACTAAAGTGACAAGGACCGCATACATGTTTATACTATACTCACAGTTCCTATCCACACATTTCACCACCTGGGCTACACTCGTGTACTTCCTGTCACCTATAGACACACTATAATAACCACAACCCCGTCCTTCCCTCATGCTACCACTCACCTCTTTGAAATGGGACCAACATATGAAAACTGAATGTAGTAATGACATCATATAGACATTCACGTTCACATTTTTGTCAGCAGATGTTTAAAAATACATTAAAAAATAAAAGATAAAAGGCAGGCTTGTCAAAGCATGACAGTGTGAGTATAACCCAACTACAAAATGAGCCTGTATGAGACACCGGCCACATGTAAGCTCCGTAAAAAGACTTACTGTATACAAACAATACAAAATGAACTCCTTCTAAAAACACATTAGACACCCAGTATGTTAGAGCCATCACAAGAGCCTTATGACAAGGGAATACATTACTGTGTGAAGAAGAGGCCAACGTTCTCATAGAAATTCCAGTTGTTAAGAGATACATACAAAGCTTCCAGGCCCCCCTTTTCATACGGTCAATCATACACTTGCATAAGTCTGGCAAAGAGTAACTAATTGAACTAATTGAATTGAACTAATTGAAGAAAGACCTAGAATGCAGGGAAACTATGGGGTATATATATTACTGATGTGACCCACACCACTGTGTCCTCGTATGTCCTTGTGAAATTAAATAACCCAAAGATAATACCGGTCTTCAAAACTCACATCAGCTTAACCCTCGTACCACACTAGCTTGCTCCTTCATCCAAAAAAAACACACACAAACTCCAAGCAGAGCAAGACAGCAACCCAATAACCACACACATTTAAAGTAAAGTGTTCCAGTTCCTGCTTCAGTTGATCTATTCATAGCACAAATAACAATTTAGTAAACATGTATTGGATGGGAATATAGTCCCTGCAAGAGCTCTGTTGTCACACCAGTACAACTTTCTACATGAACAGCATGCTGACAAACCAGTGCATGTTTGGACCATTCAAGCGTGCAATAATCCAAAGAGAACAGATTTTAGGGTAATTTAGACCTAAACATACTTTATCAGACACACATAATTTGGCCTGTCTAATTACCGCTGGTATTCCCTTTAAAAGATCATTCAAAAGTCCCCATGCCTGACATGGGAAACAAACTCACTCGATCAACACACCGGAGAGACAGTAAGAGCATTGTGGCTCACTGGCGCCATCTAGTGCCTCAGGCCACCTTGTGGTCACAATCCTGCAAATCATGTGATCTTCCTCTGGCTCTGGCCAGCTGAGGAGAAGTCACGCTTTTAGCTGGGTGGCGATGGTGGCACTCTTTGTCGTCTGTGCTGCCTACCGGGGACAGTTCGATGCACTGATGCACTGATTCAAGTGACACAAAGAGGAGCAGTTCGTGCACGGCCTGTTGACAGCCACACTAGAAAAAATATTAAAATAATACAGAGCACAGCCACTCGACAGCCAACATTACTGATACTGCAGATTTTACAGAATTATACACCCAGAGGATGGCCAGCATGTGTAATGGTAAGCCCTTCTCCAACACTCTCCCTGTCAGCAGCTGTACTTCAAAGCCAGCTGGAGGAGGGGGGAGAGGGGATAGAAAGAAGGCATTTAAAACAAATCATCCAGTTTGCAGTCTTTCCAAAATCCATTTCTTAAAGGTTTTTAGGTACAGAGGCAGACTTGTAGAATACTATTAATAATAATTGATAAGGAAGATATGGAGGAGGAGAGGATAGTGATTTATAGCTGTAGAGCCTCGTCCATTACATGCATATAGGCGGTGAAGAGTCAAGTAGACATTATGGGAAAATAATGTCCTCTCCAAAATGCTCCAAGAAGCAGAGGCCAGCGGCTTACTTCAGGTCCAAAGGCTTGACTTGGCAGTAAAGCAGACGAATTACAAGATAATTACACATTAGAATTCCAATTGGCACAATAATGTCATGCTGTTGTGAAGGTCTGTGTTGAGCGGTAGGGTAGCATTTAAACGATACAGGAGGAGAACAATATATTCCCATCACAGGTTGTGAATGGCCTTTTCAATGTGAACGTGATGAGAGAGCTAAAGAATACTCAATTCTGACAATGAGTTCACATAGACGCTGAACTAGATTAGGCAACAGGCATTATCTTAAATAGGTTTGATGGACACTTGGCATGCTATTCAAATATGACTGCCTTTCATAGCAACGAAGGAATTTAGTAACTGTATATTATGACCTGACAGAGTTTTAGCAGCACTCAACACTTAAGCTATGATTGTTGACATGTCAATACCTAGCCGATCCAAAGGTACCAACCTTATAGAGCATGTTATTTCCCCAAATTTCTTAATTCTTATTACTTCTTTTCCCAAAGCCATGAGGTTAGTGTGTACTTCAGTGTCAGAAGAGAGGAGAGAAAATCTCACCAAGTAAAAAGACACCAATTCAGTGCAAGAGCTTAGATATGAATAATACAATAATTTAAGTGATTTAAAAAGAAAAGAGGGATTTTGGTGAGAAACAGCTACAAAAGCAAAATGGTGCTGCTGGAAAAGGGTGCCATGAGGAGTCCCTACACCGTGCGTGTCCTAACCTTGGTCGCCGTGTCAGAAAAGAGCCTGGCACGATCCTTCATGTGAGCAGTCTTGTCCTCGGCGCGCAGCAGACGGTCCCCTCGTTCGCCCAGTGCCTGGCTGGCCCTGCGGACCGCTTTCTTCATGCTGCCACTCCGCGCTGGGGACGGTGTCCTGGATTTGACCCCGGCTGTGTGTTTGGTGGGGGGGGGGGGGGGAGGGGAGATATTGATGGAATAGGAAAACAACTCAATTAAACAAAAAAAATGAGAATATAAATGGATATATTTCTATTCACCCCCCTTCATTGATGGAATATGAAAACAAATCAATTAAACAAAAAAAATTGAGAATATAAATGGATATATTTGTATTCACCCCCCTTCATCAGCAAGACAACGTTCCCAGTGTCTGTTTAATTAACTGTTTTCTCTTCCTAGTCCCACCTTCAATAATTGCTGTCTATAATGTTTCATCTCTGGGGACAGATTCAGCCTCAAGTGAAGTGTCCCTCCGCAATCAAACTCTTTTAGTCGAGTGTCTCACGTTCTCATTTTACAACACATTAATACCATACCTTCAAGTCTCACCAGGGACCTGCCATATTGATTTTATTTCACTTTGTTCCATGGTTGCTCATGGTATAATCCAACAAGAGTGTTTGAGTGTTTGGAGCCTCCTTAAAATGATGGCCCTGTGTGAAGCCTGCCAGACTGAGTCATATCTAAGTGGCCATGGCTCCCTTAATGCTGTTAATCAGGTGCAGGGTTTAAGAAATGCCAGCGGCTGAGAGTTAAAGGTACAATATGCAACAATTATGCTTCAGGATTAGGGTTAGGATAAGCAGTTTAACCTTAAAATAACAGCTTAAAAAAAAATTGGGGCGCTACAATGACATTTAATATGGAAGTTTGCGTCGGCGCCATTGGCATAGCAGGGTCGATAGGCATATAACTGCGTTCTGTAGTTTCGCCTGCCGCAGCCCGCCGACCTGACTTGTTTACCTTCTACCGATCTAGTAAGTAGCTTATTTGCCGTCTTGCTTAGTCTTGTGTTGCACTTGCTAGATGTTTGACTGTGTAAGGACAGTCGTTGAGTAACTAGTTTGTCATAATGTCAGCACATTTCAAGAGATTTCGTTAGTTTTAGCTGCTAGCATACCTTTAGCGAATAGCTATTAATCCTTATTGCACCTTTAAATAAGGAGCACATCTATAAATATAGAAAATAATACTTCTGCGAGCCTGTAATCTGCTTTGGAGGAACACGTCTGGATGTGGGAATGTTGCACTACTGAAAACAGGTCACAACATCTCAAAAAAAAAAGAGGTACCGTAAGGAACTAACACATCCCAACATCATCATTGATCATTCTTGATATATAGCCCAATAATAAATGGCATTGTCGAGGGCACCACAATCGGACGTACAGCTCTATTAGAATCTGCCACTGTTTGCCACCCTCTCAATTACTCTCCCTCTTCACTATCTGTCCACCAACCTCTTCCTCCCTCTCTCTCTCTCTCTCTACCCTATTCTCTTAAACTCTTTCTATATCAATATCCCTCTCTCTCTACCCCTCTCTGCCTCCCACTTTCTCCTTCTCTCTCTCTCTCTCTGTTTCTCCCTCCCTCTCTTCCTCCCTCTATACACCCCCACAATCAACAAACAACCAACCTTCTCTCTATCCCCAATTCTACCCTCGCCTTCCGCACTTCCACTTATTTTATTTTATTTTGTCAATGTTATGTTTGATATATATGTTAATGCCTTTTTAAGTTGTTTAGCCACTATCACTCTGTTATGTTTGATATGTTAATGCCTTTTTTAAAGTTGTTTAGCCATTAACACTCTGGCAGGGGGAGTGCCAATGGAAACTAGCCTTTTGGCTACAATTGGGTACATTTACATTTTAAATGTTTATTAATGTACACTGTCCCTCTTCAACAAATAAACAAACTGAAACTGAAACTCCTGCTACAGCCTGGCACCTCTCCGGCACATTACAACATCCTGGTCAGTCAGTTCCCTTTGTTAAGTGTGGTGCCATTGCACGCGCCACGGCTCCTGCCTGCGTCCTCAAGGCAAGCCTTTGTAACGCTCCTACCCCCTCCCTGCCTCCACCAGAACAAAGTCCCCTGTGATTTCACCGCCTCGCCCCAAAAAAGGCCCATTCTCCAACACCAGCCCCATCAGCACCACAGAGATCCATCAGCATCTGACCATAACAAATGGCTGCCCTGAAAATGATCTCCCAAAAGAGCTGCTTTTGCCTCGGTCACATGGCTTTCAGGAAGAAAATAATGGTTTCTACTTGGAAATCCATAATGGACTACCAGGCAGGGTGGGTAGGATATTCTACAATGGGTGGAAAACACCCAAGAGCACATACACTGGGGGAGTTTGTACCTGACTTCCCTTGACCAGCAGGGCGGCGCCGTGGAGGGGGTAGCATGGTGCATTTCATTTGGTTCAGGAAGATCTTGCAGCGGTAGATAACCATGTTCATCGAGCAGGCATCTAAGACATTACAAAAATAAATCAGTTTTATAAACGAGCAAACATTTCTCATTTTCCATATGGGAATTTCTCAAAAAAAAATATGTTGATCACAAAGAGAACACAAAGGATACCACCCATAGATTGAAGCCTGTCCGTTTCAGCAGTCAAGTCAAGTCAAGTCAAGTTTTTTTATTGTCAGATACACAGAACAACAGAGTCGGACTGGGCACTGAAATGCTTAGGACAGGACACCATACCACACTACCATAACCTAACAAGACATCACATAACATATAAGTACTCCAACATGATATAACATAACTTAACAATAAGTACTGAACATAAGATAAACATATGAAAAGACGGGGTAGTAGACCTACTAGATAAACAATAAATATACAATATAGATACTAAACATAAATACACATACTAAGCAGATACTAAACAGATAAACATACCTACATGAGCTAAACTGAACATAGTCACACAAAGTCCTTCTTCAAAAAAACTCACAGCCTTACCTTCCATTAGTTTGGACTGGCAGTTGATGAAGTTCGTCCGTGGGACGGCTGGTCCCTTGCGGCCCTCTAGTCCCTTGCTGCCCTCTGGTCCCCCAGGTTTCTGCGGGCCTTTGACATCACCTGGAGTGGCTGGGCCATTTTTCATGCTTAACTCTTACTGTATATATCTTATTTATTTACTTATTCCACTTTACATATGCACATACTCTGCACTTTTATTGCTATTTTGCACTTCTGGTTAGATGCTAAACTGCATTTCGTTGTCTCAGTACTTGTACTCTGTGCAATGTCAATAAAGTTGAACCTAATCTAATCTAAGATAATCACCTGGATTGGCTGGGCCATCCTTGCACATCCAGTGGTTCTGGCAGGCATGGTAGAGGACCTGGATGAACATGCACTTCTCGGCATCAGACCCAGCCACCCACTGGTCGAAGGAGCGGTCGAAGACCAGGTCAAACTCGGGGCTATCCTGGAGACAGGGATGTTTGGGATAGGTCAAATGCAGCCACCCTTCCGCAATGTTCCATGACACTGCACAATGCAGAACACTTCCAATGCCTCTGATGACAGCTGTACAATTATCAGAACTACATTTATTCATCCATTTTCATTCCACACATGCTTTTATCAAGTGTATCGACTTGTAGTACAGGTAAGTAAGTACGTAAGTAAAGTTTATTTTTAGAGCACATTTAAACACAGCTCGCACTGACCAAAGTGCTGTACATAGTGCAGTGATATATTTTGTCAGTATATCTGCTCTCTGAGAGCCCAACCCATTTTTTTTCGGTGCTGTTAGCAACTTGCTAAATATAGACGAAGTAACATAAACCCTCCATCCCCTATGTCATCCATGAGATTAAGGCAAAGGGAGGACATAGCTGAAGTAACCGAGGAGGGAGAAAGGCTCACTTTGTTGGGGTTGATGCCATTGACCTGACGGAGCTGCTCCACAGTCCACTGGGACCTCTTGGCGAAGTGAAGGGACCCCTCAAACTGCTTCACCTTTGTGATGAAGAGCTGAGCGGGGAGCTTGTTAGTCGCTGAGTGAGCAGAATAGAGGCCATAGAGAAAGTCATTAGTCCTTCAATAATTAGTGATGTGTGCTCCAGAATATCAAAATCATATGAACATTTGTTTGAACCAAACTCAGAAAAAAAATTCTGTCAGTTCAGCATATAAAATATAACACGTCCTTTGACAACTAAGACAACTGTAGAACTAACATTACCTGACAAGCAGATAAATGTGGAATACTTCCCCTTGCGGGCTGCAGAAAGAAATGGGAGTTTTCTCCTGTTCCTTCTTCTGACCTCAATGGAAACCAACAACTTCTGATCGCAGGGGGCAAAGATCTCTCTGTTGATGATGGACTGGATACTCATGCTTGAGCTTTGGTGAAGCTGATGTGGTTTCAGTTTAAGACAGCCGGTATTGAGGTTGTCTTTGTATGCAAATGGTCCCTGTCAAATTAAATGCAGGCTATTTAACTTATTAAATGCTCTTAACATGTAAGCAAGATATTTAGGAGAGTTTGTTATTTAGAGGTTACACAAAAAGTTGGTCATGGATTTGTTCACAGCCTACAATCATTTAATTTCATGACAGACGTTGCGCAAATCGTTTTGGCCAGCGACATTTCAGAAATATTTTTACCTAGGATAAAAAATGCAGTTAGGACAAATTGCACCAATAGCTTCATAAATAAACTTAATGTGTAGGCCTACACGTGATATTGGCAGACAAACAATTTAAAACTGCTGTCCAGTTTTATCCGTACATCTCCTTGGCGACCACTGAAACAATACAATCACATCTTTTTAAGTCAACATATCAATACAGCTGAAACACTGGAGAAAGTTCCGTCTAAAATCAATGACATGAATTCAAAGCATGAATTTACCTGTTTGGTGTAGATTCCTCACCACACAAAGTTGTTATTGGTTGACTGCTGTTATCTAGCCTACTCGAGTGACTTTTAGACCTCTGATAAAGCTTGTAGGTTTAGTATATCCGTTTATGGCTGATCAAGTCATTTTTGCGAATGAAGCAGTAAGGTTAGATCGCAAGTTATCCGAAACACCGAAATGCACCCGCTTCGACTGAAGAGCTTGTTAGTTGTAAGATACACTAGTCACTAACTCAAGCCTTCTTGCGGTCACGTGGGTTGTATACCCCGTGCACTTGCCCTGAATTAACCCTAAGTAATGGAAGCCAGTCAGAAGTCCTGACAACGACCTACAATTTACAAAAGTTGATGTATAAACGCTATAACTGCAAATAGTTAGTCTGCCATCATATTTGTCATCTTTAAAACAATTCATACCTGGGCAATCGTGAATGCTGAGATTTGACGAAGAACTGTTGCTTGACTAAACCTGCGTTCACTGGACTGACAAAACAAGGCTATGATGATGCTGGATGACACCTGTTGTCGTGGAGATCCATCTCAGTGTAAAAGACGCACACCAAGTTTCGTAAAAGTGGACTTACCACAGCATTTATTTGGTGAAGGAACACATAACATGTGGAATCCATAAAAACGGTAAACAATACACGGTTTGATATGATGGGGAATGTCAACATAAAGACAAAAGTTTCCTTGTGTGCTATGCAGGCAGGAAGGCAGAGCTGAGAGAAGCCCGCAGGGTCGCTCCGCTCCTCTCAGCCTTGTGTACTGTGCTCCATTGTCAAGCATCTAAAATGGAGGCTCATTTTAAGTCGTTGGCACATTCAAAGGTGAGTCATTATCAAGGTGAGGTAAGGGCAAGGTAAGTGCTTTTTTACTTGGTTGATTTTTTTTTGAAGGCATAAGGATGGTGGTTTTTTTTACTAAAAAAGGGACAAAAGAAATTATGTTGCATTCTAATAAACACCACCGCATGAAACTGAACGCTTTTCTATTAGGCATGGATCCATTTGGAAAGGTGATAGGTGATTAAAGTGATTTTCAATTATATAATCGATACTTCTTTCTTTCTTTCTCGATCTCTCTCTCGTATATCAATATATTTAAAATATTTTGCAAGTTTTAACATCAGCCTTGGGATAAGAGTTAAATTGTCTAAAGCTGATGTCAAAAATAAACATCTGAGAACATTTCCTGTAGGGATGATTTTCCCTGGAACAAACTGGATGCCTAGTGCTTGAAGCACATCTCATCTAATATTATGGTGCAGGTTGCCTTAAAAGACTATTCATTCAAATTGCATCATGCCCAACTGATGAAATGCAAAATCTATTTAATATTATAATAAAAAAGAAAAGCATTGGGTCAGTCCCAAACCAGAAGACCAAAAACTCTATATGCTTTAAGGTCTTCAGGTGGATATGTATGTATCAGCCATTCTGCATTACACATTATCAGCCATAATCAATCTCTTAAAAGAAGCCTATTTGGCAAACTGTTGGAATCTGACATTCCAAATGGTAAACAATTATGGCGGTGACCACCCTCATCTCAACGTCACTACTATTGTAAACAGAAATAGTGATGACACGCCAAGTACCCGTGACCTCATCAGATGATCACAACTGATCACAAAAATTGACACTAGTTTTTGTAGTGCAAGGACTTCTGGAGGAAATAGTGTTTTGGGACGTGTCCAGATAGTACCTGTCCCAATGTCCACACCTGATCCACACAGAAACGTCTAGGCTTAGCATAGAACACCAGTGTGTCCTGCTTCTAAATTAAGCTGAAAGTAGAATGTGCTTGATATCTACTTCATCTGAATTTATGCTAAGACCACTGTACGTTGACACACAATGCAACAAATAAAATGCATCACCAAAGCATTTAGGTACCTAAACAGGTACCTCAAAAGTGTGCACAATGAGGCAAAAAAAATGCATCACCAAAGCATCTAAGTACCTGAACAGGCTCCTCTAAAGTGTGCACACAGAGGCAGTCTTTCATATTACAGTTAAAAATGCTCAGCTACCTCAGGATCAGAACCAACCATATGTAACACAAAGCCTGCTTGAATAGTCAAACTGGTATTAGAAAAAATCTTTTGATTTCATTTTCTGTGCTCCTCGAGTCAAGTGTTTCCTGTCAAAATGAGTTTACATTTGATGGAATCTGACATTTCTCTCTCTTGAGTGGTAGCAGAGGCACCACGAGGAGCACAGGGTAGGTTCTGGACTTTGGACTCGCTTAGAGACGCACGAGAACACACTGCTCGATTTTCAACAAGAGAAACCGTGACTTTGAGAGATCCTACAGGATGTACGATGTATGGTAACCATTCAAATGAAACAAGTGTCTTTGTCAGTCATGTTTGTTAAATGACTGCTGGTCGAGGGCAATGGAGTGGGGAGTGTGTGTGTGTGTGTGTGTGTGTGTGTGTGGGTGTGTGCGTGTGTGCGTGTGTGTGGGGGTAACAGTCTTCATACGAACCACTAAGGAACTATGGCACGATGTGGAGTCTGGGTGAGGGGTGAGGCTCCTTCAGCAGATTTGTGTGTGTGTGTGTGTGTGTGTGTGTGTGTGTGTGTGTGTGTGTGTGTTCTTTTTTTAAAGATGAACTCCACAGGTTAAGGAGGAAAGGCTCTTGGATGCACAGTGAGCAGGGTCTGTCTTGCCAGAGGGGGCAATGTTTCAGAAGTGCACAGGGAACCCCGGGTAGAGTCGTTTTGGTAGGGGGAGAGTGAAGTAGGAAGAGGAGGAGGAGCAGGAGGAGGAGGAAGGGGAGAAGTTTTTTTACTGAGGGTTAAGACTCTGCGTTGGAGTCGTCGGCGGCAGGCTCCTCCATCTCACTCGGCCTGTACATGAAAGTCAGAAGGAAGAGAGCCACGTCCAGGGAACACCAGTAGGCCGTGTGGGACGTCACCGCTGACCAGTACCGGCTCTCCACCATACCTTCCCGTAACTCAAAGTCAATGCGCTTCTCCAGTTCCACTAGAATAAAAGAGGAAGTAAATCTGTAACACATGTGTCCACTTTGAAATAATGCAGCAAATAGTGAGCACTGGAGTTGTGATGAAGATGTGTAGTCCTAACTTCAAGTGTCCTACGTACAAAAGAGCCTGGAAAATAACTAAACGAAAATGCTTACCTGTAGCGCTGTCCAAGATTACAGAGGTGGACTGGGACATGGTGAGTTCCTCTTTGATGGCTGACTCGGCTGACTCCTTCTTCTCCTCCATCTTCTCTTCTTCTTCTTCGTTTGCCCCGCCCTCCTCTCCATGCGCCACTATATCGGACTCAGATGCCCCGCCCTCAGAGTCCAATGGCTCCTCCTCCGCTTGACCACTTGAGCGTGAGAACCGAGAGAAGAGGATGTCACTCAGTCCCTTCCCAATGCTGGCCGCTCCTGAGGAACAAGAGAATAGGCTCATTAACACCGACTCATATGAAGACACATAGCAGAAAGACACTTACACACACACACACACACACCTTGAAGTATTTTAACACACACACACAAACACAGCATTCACGCATAATGTTACTCGCAAAAACACATGGCCTACATACACACACACACACACACTAAATTGTACACATACACACACAAACACATTGTAGCATTTACACATAACGTTACTCACAAAAACACATAGCTACACACACACACACACACACACAAAAGTGTATGCAAACACACGCACAAATACATGGAAGCATTCCAATACACAAATACACACGCAAACATGCCCAACAATTATTGACTCCAGACTACCAGAATATCACTGTGATGAAACCGAAGTGGCTTCTATTGATCTGATTGGACTGGATGTGCTGAGTGGCGACTGGCTCTATGCTTTCATATCCATCATATGCCACGCTTTCTCTGTCTGTCTCAGTGTCTGTTTATCTCCCACCATCTCTGTCAACTCTTCTTGTCTTTCTCTCCCCCCATACCGATCATAATACTCTTGTCCTTTTTCTTTCTCTCTCTCTCTCTACCATCCTTCGGTATCTCTACCCTCTGTTGGCTCTCTATCCTCTCTCCCTCTTTATATATTTATCCATACATACATCCATCCATCCTTCTTTGTTATATGTTTTTCCTTTTTTATCTGTTGTTTGGTACGTTGTTTTCTTGTGTGGACCCCAGGAAGAGTAGCTGGTGTCTTTGGCATCAGCTAATGGGGATCCGAATAAAATAAAAATCATCCGTCCATCTCTCTCTCTCTCTCACCCATGAAGCTGGCTTTTCCCAGGTTGGTGATGGACTCTCCGTAGTGTCTGCGGGGTTGCGGGGGAGAGGTGCAGGGACTGGGGATGCTCTCTGTGTCGGACACCGAGGCGCTCTCCTTCAGAGGGTTAAGCAGCGCCGGACGGATATGGTCATACCGCGTGGGGCTGGTTGTGTTGTACCTGACAGGAAAGAGAAAAACAATCAATTCTAAAACTGATTGTTCAAATCCTTGATTGTGATTGGCTAAAAGCCGTTGTAAAATCCAGCATTACCTTACAATTTGACCTGATAACATTCCATATTACTGCGCAACGAATGGCAAGGCATTCATATAGCGCATTTCATACCCAGTGTTCCATCTGGCTGTTGCGTTGCTTCAAGGGTTGCGTGGCAATGATTTATTTAGGAACTATATTTTTTAGTGGCGGAAGAATGACGGTTTATCATTAAACTATTGTTTCTTAAATTGAATTGTCTTTATTTATGAAACCATATCAAATATTTGTAGTTACAGTTTTAGAAAAGCAATAAGCCCCGCAAGTCCGTGGTTTGCGCTGATTTTAGAACAGGTAAGGGGGCTTCACGTCGTGCCTAACAACTCCCCTTACCTGTTCTAAAATCAGCGCAAACCACAGCCTCTTGGGGCTTATTGCTTAATTAAAGGACCAGTTGTTATGAATGCTTTGTGCGAAACGACCCTGGAGAATACGCAGAAACTTTACACTGTACTACATTTAGTATTTACTGCAATGCTTCATTGTGGAGGACACCTATACACAATATGACTTATTCAAACCCAACATATGGAGTGGGAGGGGAAGAAATCAGGGAGGGACTCAGAGCAGCTGAACATTTTGCTGTGTTATTTATGAGGCTAGGTATATAATCCACTGGTTTAGGAAAGGGGGAAGTCAGGGGGAACTAACGAAATAAAGTAAGTGTAAATCTCCCAACTAGGGCATAAATTCCCCGAAGGGCCCTCAACACTTTTCTGCTGCGAAGCACATCTGCTCCTTCCTCTTTTGTTTCTGTTCCAGGGTTTGCACAGGAACGGTACCTCTGAACTTACAAGTCATTTTACTGTGTTGAGGCAAGAAAACCTTTCAGAGACTTGTCTGAAGTCCAGGCTTTGCCATGCAGTGGTCAAGGGCTCGAGCCAAAATGAACTAGAATTTATCTGCATGGTTCTGTTTTCACTTCAACCTTGAACTTCCGTGATGTGGTTTCAAAAAATAGATGGATAGATAGATCAATAGACAGACAAACAGACACACACACACACACACACATAGATTCATACATACTGTACATGCTTACACACATACATACATACATACATACATACATACATACTTACACACATACAGTAATATACTATACTAGTTTTAACACCTATGTTCAGCCTCAGAAGTACTTTATTCTAAAAGCTAAAGAAGGACCATTCCTGATTAACTGGGAGTTTTGCCTTGCCCCTGTCGACATTGTTCAGGCCCTGCCCTGGCAATAACTTGACTTACTCACCAGTGTATCTGGACGGGGGAAATATTACTGTAATGCTTCAAGATGAGGGGCTCCAACCTGTATGCCTGCAGACAAACACAAAGCATTTAGCGTTTTAGTCACAAAATGAACATCAGCTAGTTTCATGACGTTTTCTTTTCTGTGAGGCTCACCACAGGGTCTGTTGGGTGAAAGATGTTGAAAAGGCGCTGGCAGATAGATGTAGGTAGTATGTGGTCCTGGATTCCATTGGCTCCAGGTCTAATCCCCCTCAGCGCTAGAAAAACTGCCAATGGAGAACCCATGCAGAAAAAGTTCTCGACCTGAAATCCAACCGAACTCAGAACTTAGAACTCAGAACTCAGAACTGTTTATTTGACAGCAACAACAATATTAGTACAATTTTACGGATAGAATAACATACAGTAAATTAGATACATAAAATAAACAAAGAAATTAGATGAGTGTATAGAAAAGTATATGATGCTGTCGGGAGAATCCTATAAGGCTACATATTGTGCCGCTGTCATAGGATCCACCCAGAGTAGTTAATTTATTATTTTACAAATAAAAATAGCTTAGCTTACAGCTTAAGTACATCAAAAAGATGGAAATACATCCAAATTATTCAGATTTGATTCACTATTCAGATTATTACACCTATAAATATACAAAAATATGCGCTGTTAATTGTTATTTAACATGTGCACACTGCACACCTAAATGATGTGCCCCTATAAGCAACACAGGCCATTTACATTTACATTTAGTCATTTGGCAGACGCTTTTATAGCAGGGCAATGGGGGGCAGGAAGGACATGGCATAGAAATGTGTGAGCTCTATGGGGATTTATTTTTACATACAAATGTATTAGTTGTATGGGGGGCTAATAGAGGACTTTCCCTTTCACTTTCACTTAATAGAAGGGGCCCTCATTTCATTGATGGGTAAGTGGCAACAAGCAAAGCAACTAGCAATGGGCAAAGTAAGCCACGCATGGACTACAGGTAATCTAATAACCACGCGCCACACAATACCATTAGTTTATGCACGAAAGACTTTGCTTATTGCTTTGCTCATTGGCAGTCATTGAAATTAAGGCCCAGGGAATTCACATGACTGTGTTAACACCCAAAAAGGATGCTAGGGACAGGGTTAGCAATCATGCTAACTTTCTGAATGTCTCAGGGGCAAAACATGAGCCTACCTTAAATTTCAAGGCTGGAATAGCCTCTGAAGACGAGGTCTGCAGACCTAGAAATTGGTCCTCCAGATCTCTCAATCTGCAGACATGCCATGCAATCTATTACAGTCAGTCATTTGAATATAAAACCATTATAAAAGGGGGAATTCCATAGAGCCGTTGTCCCCTTATTTAACAATACATATATAGATTCCCCCCACAACTATTGGTTTGTAAAGATGAGTAGAAACGGTAAAGAAAAGTAATTCTTTTCTGAGAAAAAGGTCCCTCATAAAAAAGAATATATTTTTTAACAATATCAAATGTGCCACTATTCTTGGTACTCCTACAATTTCTTATAAACATAATGTAACAGAAGCTTTTTTGATGTTGTTGATAAGAGAGTTAAGGAATGTTCAAGCAGTAATCCATAACTTCCTGTTTCACTGAGGTATAAATACACAGAGTCCAAATTCCCTTAGTCATTCTTCAACATGGGAAAGAGAACATTCAAGTCAAATGAGGTAGAACTGTGTTGACATTCATATGTCAGGTAATAGTTATACAAAAATAACCGTATTCTCATATCTACTATTAGGGGAATAAGCAAAAAGTTCAAATCAATTGAAACTTGCTTGAAAGAGAAATTACAGAAAAAGTAGTATCTTCACCAAGTCTCCAGAATCACCATCAGAGGCGTCCTCTGTGGCAACTTCATGAAAATACCAGGACATTTTTTCACAAAATTTGGCTAGCTCTGCCAAGAAACTAAAACTGGGTCATAGTTGGAACTTCCAGCAGGACATTGATCCAAAACACATGTCCAGATCAACAGCACAAAAAGTTTTACTGAACACAAAATCAGGCTTCTGCAATGGCCATCTCAGTCCCCTGACCTAAACTAGGTGAGCTAAATAGGAGAGTACACGAGAGAGGACCTAGCAACAGTTGTGGCACATGTGATTTTTATTAACAACAATAATCTTTTTAAATAAATACAATTTTAGTTTCTCAGAAAAAAATCAGGGTTGGATTTTTGTCATTTTTCCAGACTGTGACATGTGAGACTATAAGATAATTCAACAAAAGGGTGAATATTACAGTCCCTTCCACAATTATTGGCACTCCTAGGAAAGATGAGCAGAAAGGACTATACAAAATATTCACATGCATTATATTTATACTTTTTCCATCATATCATGACAGTTTTTTGCTCTACAGATGGCAAATCGTTTTAAAGGGTAGCATTGGGGATGTAGATCTGCTTTAGCCACATAATCTCAGATCAACATAGCAGTACGGTTTTAAAAATGCTCCTTATCAACCATGAAATGTCATCTGACGGTACCCAGTCAGTCGCTTGTTGGTAAGACACTGACCTTTGGCTTGTAACTGAAGGTGTACTGTCTTCTCTCAGACTAATAAAGTGGCATTCCTTAGATACTATGAATTCACTTCACAGAGATAGCAATGAATGCTATCAGGAATTGATCTTAGACCTAAACGGGCTCACATTTATCCCAGAGTTACTGCCATAGAAACCAACCTTTGACTTGTGATCAGAAGTACTGCGGGTTTGTTCCCCCCCCCCCCCCCCCCCCCCCCAACCTGACGTCTAATCCATTGCAAAATGCCTGCTATCAAGAAATAAGATCTTGGGGGGGTGGGGGTGAGTGAGGTCACCCTTCTTATTTTTTTTATTTTCTTTTTGTATCCCTGCAAACCTATGATCTCCTCAACGAAATAGGGTGGGGCAGCGAGGTGAAAAGACTACAACCATGTATTTTCATTTGCGCTGTCTTTACTACCTGCATGTTGTAAAGCAAAAATCAATAAATACAATGTTCAAAAAAAAAAAAGAAATCTTCTTAGAGATAACGTACCTGAGCCGGGTGAGGCGCAGCTGCTCCAGCAGTCGCCGCTCCTCGAGGCCAGGCCTGCCCGTCTCCAGCTCCTCTGGGTCGGGCGTGACCATGTGGTGGAAGCGCACCGGGTCCCAGCCCGTCATGATGTCAAAGGTGATGACACAACCCAGGGAGTGGGACACTATGGAGACCTTTCCCTTCTCTTCAAACGAGGGGTTCCTCTTGCAGAACAGCATGTAGAGCCTGTTCAGCTCCTTGGTTAGACCCCGAGTGATCTAAGGTTAAAGCAACCAGTCAAACATTTATGTGTGCTTTTAGTTTTCTACAGTAGTGCATATCCTTTAATCTTAGGCTTTAATTTTTTTTTGATACATATGTGTGTGTGTGTGTGTGTGTGTGTTTGTGAGTTTGTGTGTGTGCCGGTCTGTCTGTGTCTGTGTGTGGGAGCATGGCTGACCTCATCTCGGTATAAAGGGC
>NC_137921.1:69287536-69360036 GCF_963457725.1 Sprattus sprattus | reverse complement strand
GAGATGTTTGCGATTCAGGATATGGTGTACAACAGGCATTTGCTTGTCCTTCATAATCACTGCAGAACATAATTTAACGAATGCCCTGCTATAGTTAGGCTAGTATTGCAATTCGAGCTTTATGGTGCCCATATGTCAGCAACAACTTAGCGCAGAATCATCGCAATTACGGACAAGTGCAGATCAAGGGCCTTGGGAGCTTACTTACGATTCCAATAGACCGGGTAGCATTCTTTCTCTTTAATGTCAACTTCATAGAGTCCCCCTCTGACACATACGGCGTCCACATCAACGTCTATGCTGTCCAGATCTACCGTAGAACACGCGCTGTCCTCTCTGTCACTGACGGGCAGCTTGTCCGCATCGGAGACTCGTCTCTCAGTTTCACCCCCCGCTGGCTCAGACCCCCCAGTCGACCCAGTTATATCCTCTGATTCAGAAGGTCCCCGGCGTCTGACCTTATCCGGATTAAGTTCGCAGAATTTTCGATAAACGACCTCGATTTTCAGAGAGTCGTGTCCAACGAAAGGTTTCCAGGTCCTTTTGTCTTCCTTGTAGAACCACCGCACTTCCTCTGGTCCAAGCTCCGTGACAACCTCCCCGCGGTGTCTGGAACTGTTGGAGCGATTTCGCTTTTTCGTTGTGATGCTCCCATCACTTTCGCTGTAATTTGGGTCGCCAGTGATTTCCAGATAGCCAGTTCCAGGATCAGAACTAAGTCGAGCATGATAGTCGGAGTAGGCTTCCTCCAGGCCTAAAATCATGCCGTCCTGGGATAGCCCACGTCGGTCTATTAGTAGCGGCAAATGTCTATCCATACCCGGCTGCACCGAGTCCATTCCACCATGTATAGCATCGTCCATCGGCTGTTCGTAGCAAGACACAAACACATCACTTGCCATATCCCAGTCACTACCGCTTACACTGTTGTCCGCGCTTTCAGGTGGAGTGTTAAAGGACTGTTTGTCCCTAAAGCTGCTCATTATTGCAAATTAGAGAGCCAAGAGATTTGTTAGTGTTATTCCTCTAATTAGCTAGCAATGATAATAAAAGTAACGGTCTAACGTTACAAACCTCTTCCTCCACCTTGCCGACCGCAGTCACCACCATCTGTCCGGAAAAATATATTCAGTTGGTGAACTGCCCACCGGACCTCAAGGGGTCTTTTCTTACCTCAGTTCTGTCGCATTCTTGCCTTCAATTAAGTTATTCGAAGGTAGCCTACCTGTTCACCTATAGTCTAAAATATATTCCGCTTCAAGCCTAATGTTTGCAAATCTTGCTTGGGTGACAGCAGTGCAGTGGTTGCTCCTCCCAAATGCGTGCCAGCGAGCGCATGTACCTTCCAGCCACCGTACTTGAAAAGCGGAAGTGTACAGAATCATGCGGACGTGATCGTAGCTGACAGCTAAGCAACTGAAGTTTTGTAGTTTTATGTATTTAATTGCTATTGCTTTGACATGTGAACAGAACCTTGACTTAAAATGGCTGCAGTGTTTTTAGTTATGTTATATGAATATTCTCCGCTGTTCTACATCAGCGTCATATCACTGTGTTTCATCATTACCGCCGCCATGGTGTTGGGCTGGTAGGTGAACTGTCAACAAAAACTGTTAGAGAAATGTCACCACTGCGATGATCAAAACGATTATGAACATTATGAAAGATTTGAAGCAAAAACCATGTCTGTCTGTTTTCGGTTAAATAGGCGAATTAAATCCAATGTTTGTAAGAAGTTTCAGTTCCAGCTTTCTGTCGTTCCATTGTTAAACCTGTTCTCGAAGATCGTGTTTTTACCCTGTCATGGGAGAGATGATGTCATTAAATAACGTTTTATGTTTACAACTGCGTCATCATGTCCATTTACACGGACACATCGTCTATGAAACTCCTCCGATGTCCTGTATATAACCAGTCAAGCTAATTGTGTTTGTAGCATGGCAAACAGTTTTATCTGAGGATATTAGAGCATGACTGGATATTTGTACCTCTTAAGCTAGACTTGTCTACGATGATTCCAACACGTCCTATACTGATCTCTCATGCCTTAACCAGGTTCGGTTTTGATGTGCCCGTCATTCTGCGAAGTTCTGACGATGCAGAACCGTTTTCATCTGCACCAGAAAAGAGAATGGTCCAGGTGACGAATCCTTTTTCGCTGGAGTTGGAGACCACAACAGCCTCAGTTACTGGTGAGTATTATCACTACATATCCCTTTATTAGTAGGCTACCAAGTTCTTGGTTCATTAACTGAGCCCTCCAGCACAGGAGGAGAGGGCGGTTACTTTTGATTAGACTCCCAACATAATTTTAAAAAACAATGGAGATGATGAGATTGCAATGACTTGTTTTCTCTTCTGTCGTGGGCTTGGTTTTAGAGGGTGTCACGCTGCGCCCAGAATGCTTGGAAGAGTGTGTCCTGACCTGCTTCTGGGGCTGTGGCATCCATGCACTTCAGCTGGCAATGCAGAGCCACCAGCATGGGCCCAGGCTCACCACCCCACAGCTTCTCCAGGAGGCCCTTCACTTCCAATACTACCACTGTCAGAGCTTCATGTATCCTTTCTATCAGTAGTCAGACGCATACATTTTAATGTAGCTCTGGGGTTTTGTATTCATGTATGTATTGTGTGTGAGTTGTATGTGTTATGTGCTGAGGTGTGTGTGTTTTTTTTTTTTTTTACTGTTCCCACACTGTACTCCTCTAGGAGCATAGTCTGGGTGTTGTCTTTTCTCTCCTCCCCTCCCTAATGTTATGCTGTAATTCTTCCCTATCTTTAGCCAGTTTCAGTCTGGCTGGGGGACTGCCAATGAAAACTAGCCTTTTGGCTACAATTGGGTGCATTTACATGTTAATGTTTATTAATGCACACTGTCCCTCTTCATCAAATAAAGAAATCAAATCAAATCAAATCAAAATACCCAGTGCAAACACTTGGCGTTTTGTTTTCTACCTCAGACAGGTGGTAGGAGGAGAGTTTATTGATCCACAAGGAAATTACAAAATCGATCTTTTGAGGAAAAATGCTCACGTAATGGACAATCAGTAATGCTGTTAGATGCAGTAACTGCTTCCAGTATGTGAAAACAACACTCGTCATTGGACCTGAGGTCCAGAGTTTTTCTTGTCATCATAATATTAAAAGACAGCAATGAAAGCAGAAATCATTGGGGTTTATGTACTGAGGTAATGTCACTGTGTATGTCGGATTTATTATCCCTCTGGCAGTCCTAAGAGTTTGGTATCCTTCACTCCAGCTCTCAGCATAGACAAAGAGAACAAAGAGGAGCAGTTTACCCAGATCCCTGCGGACCTGGGTTTTAAAGACTTCGGGCCAATGCCACGGGAGCGCTACCCCCTGGTGGCTGTGTTGACTCTTGCAGAGCCTGAAGCCAGGGGGACTTACAACATTGTAAGTACTACTGGAACTGTGCTTTAGCTCATGTGGTACTCTCAGAGGAGAGGCCATAAACAACAGGGTTCACAGCATTATGTTCAGATGTTGTGAGTGAATAAGTCAAGCCAGATGAATGAATTAATAGGATGCTCCTGCTCACCTGTGTTGTAGACTAGTGCAATAGTTCATCCTGCTTTTAAGGCCTTGTCAGCCATTTTTTTTTCAGTATCTTCACTGAGCAATATGTACTGTGTACTTTCTCCTTAGAGTTTAGCGTTAAAATGAGCACAGCCTGAAACACACATCCATTGATGCTCAGTAATATAGAAGTGCAGTGGAATATAATGATAATCATCTTTCAAATGCCATATCCTGCCTGCATCATGACCTCAGCACATCCTTGTTCATTCACCCCCTCAGGTTGCTAATGTCACCGTAGTTCACGTTCCTGACGACAAGAACAGGCTTTCAGCAAGGGTCCTGTTTCAGTACCTCCTCACCGCACAAGGGAGCATGTATGAGTTGAAGGTATCACTGGGGATATTTGTTTACCCTCTAAAAATTCTGTGTAACCTTAGTACTCATTTTGCAAAGAACCTTGGTTCACCCAGTCCTCTGCCTGACTTTAAATAATGCTAAGTCAAGTCAATGTCTCCTCTGAGAGAAGCTGCAGTAATTATGCAAAGTTAAATATGCCAAGGCCTTGCTTGAAAAGGAGGTATCCAGAGGAGTTTGAAGACTAAACAGTGGCTGCTGCTTCCCCACAGCCTCTCTTCATGTCAACCGAAAATGAGGGGTCGTCCGAAGCAACTGAGTCAACCTCCGGCGGAGGAGAAGGTTCCGAGGCACAGGCCCAGGGACCCGGAGAGGAAGCGGAGGAGGATCCGGAGTTGGAAGACGAGTGGTTGGAGGTGCAAGGGAAGGACTGCGTGGTGTGCCAGAACGCACCCCTGAACCGTGTGCTGCTGCCCTGTCGCCACGCCTGTGTGTGCGATGGCTGCATGCCCCGCCTCCAGCACTGCCCCATGTGCCGTGCTTTTGTCATGGAGTCCTTCGTCTTGTCACAGAGGCCACCAGCAGAGGAGGAAGAGGAGCAGGAAGAACACGATGAAGAAGAAGGAGATGAGTGATTAAGGTCTGACCTGGAGGTGATGCCACCTCACTGTAGTCCCTGTGGGATACTGAAGGACTTCAGATACTGGACAGCAAGATTGATTGTATTTCATCAAGTTTTGCAAATAAGTTGTAGTCAAGAACTCTATTTGATATAGTTCTAGAGCTTTTATGTAGGTATGGCAGGGGTTGTAGGGCATGGTGTTGTTGCAGTGAATTGCTTTGTTATGCATTTTTCTAGCATTCCTTAACCAACCCTAGGTTTTAAGTATTAGAGGACTAATCCTCCTCCTCTTTGTGCAAATGTAGACGATTCCTAATTTGTGTTCTCTTCTGTAACATATTTCAATGTGTCCTAGGTCTATTTATTTGTCTACAAGCTGTGACATACAATGAAGTGTAAAATGAAATAAGAAGAAAGTGCTAAAATGAGTAAACATCTACTCAAGAGATGTTTCAAATGTGTGGTGGGAATAAACTTACCCGAGACTCAAAACCTCTCCGGTATCACAAACTTTTATTGACATAGTAAGACGCAAGCCAGGCACACTGTTTTTCATATGCTCAACAGGGGTAAAAGTTTTCAATTTTTTTGGGAATATAATAGAATAGCTCTAAATACTTGGCCCATGGGCAAAATAATAACGATAAATGTGAATAGCAATCTATTAACATGTGTCTGCTACTGTATGAGGTAACTTGATGGTAACTGCAGAAAGAGCATGTCTCTACAACTTGCTAAACTGGGGATGCAGAGGATGATGCCTACCGTTTAACAATCTAAGGAAGCAGAAACAAAACACCAAAAAAAGTGAAGGAACAAATAAAAACAATAAAAAAAAATACGCTGGATCAATAGATCTATGATGATAGTTATATGATACAGTACAACTCTGGCAACCTGTTGAGGTTTTCTACAGGTGGTTGGACAGATATTGGTTTTCTTATACAGGCTTGTAGTCCAGCTTGGACTCCAGTTTCTTGGAGTCGGCAACCTTGCGGACAGCCTTCATGAAGTCTTCCTGAGTGACATACTCATGGTCCGCACGGATTGCAAACATACCTGCAAAGCCAAACCAGGAATTTCACTGCACTATACTGACAGGCATTGAACTTAACACCTTATTACAGATCTGCCCACATAGACTTGTAAAAGTAAGGAAAGGACCTTTATTTGTTTTTTTGACTAGGATAACGTAAGACAAACTATCTGTATAAAATGGTGGTATGCTTCTCAAAACACACAGGTGTTACGTGGACTTCTCACCTGCTTCTGTGCACACATTTCTTAAATCAGCTCCATTGAATCCATCCGAGAGCTTCACGATGGCTTCGTAATCTGAAACCAAAAACATCATGATGAGTTACAGGTCCATTTAGAAAACCCAAATATTTAAAAACAGAATTCTTCAGGACAATCAGACATACCCATGTCTCCATGCTTGGTGATAGGACCAGAGTGGATCTTCAGGATGTCCAAACGAGCCTGCTCATTGGGTAGCTCTATGTCTGTTGGGGGATAAAGCCCAGTTTTGTTAAACAGGTAAGGTAGTTTAAACCATTGTGGGTATGACTCAAACCGTCCCCATAAGGCTTGGACAAACATTCGACGTTCCATATTTCACGCTGCAGTGGTATAGGCAATATATACATAAAACACTGTTCATTGAGTAACTTTACTTGAATACTCTGACCATTTTGCAGGGTTAAGGCGAGACATGGCAGGTGAATAGGGTAAAAAATTTAAATACAAGGGATCACCATGAAACTTTACCAGTTGACTACATACATCATTACAAGAAAAAAATGTATTACAAGTTTTAGAATGTTGCATATTTAATTATGCTAATTATGCTGGATCTCATTAAATATGCACGTTTTTGCATATATTTCAGGTACATGAATCTTAAACTGTGATGAAGCCAGGACCAAAATTCTTTTTTTAATTTGTTTATATATCAAATGACAAAAAATACTCAGATGGATTTTAGGATATCTGCTTTTATGACCTGGGAAATCAAAATATACTATCCGTGGCCTTAAAAAACCCTATTTTCGCCATGATTTCCAGGTAAAATGACCCATAAATCTGGCCAGGAACAATTTATAAATAAATCCATCTGTAGATGTCTTCATAACAATGCTATGTGTGAAACTGGGAAGTGTGGTGTACCTAGGTTCTACATAGGCTGAGAAATGTGTACCTAAAAATGAAAAAACACTCATTTTGAGAAAACCGCATTTAAAGACAACACGTGGGGCACTGAGCGAATCACGTTAGCAGAAAAGCGCCGTCAGCCAATGAATCCCTTCAGAAAGTCAGGATTGGTTGCTGAAAAGAAAGGAAATGCCCATATTTGGATTACACAGCCTTCTGATCGAGGCTCATAGCGTTGAAGTCATTCCAGGCATGAAGATGTCGTGTAAAAAGACGAAACGCTGAACGTGGTTCAAGGGAGAATTCTTGGTAAAGTTAGGAGAAAATGGATGCCGCGGCTGAACTAAATGCAGTGAAACAGACACTTAAATGTGTAATTTTGACGTTTTCTTTATGGTAGTATGAAAGATAACAAGTTAAAGAGGCAAACTAGCCCAAAATCTGAAATTTGACCAGGGCATGAAAAAATCGATATTTCACCTGCCGTGTCTCGCCTTAAGAGGAATAAGCACGTTTCAATTATGCTCTAGAGTTTGATTTATAACTAGATGGCATCTAATGTCAACATTAGAACAAGTACATAATACATTAGTTTGTCTTGTGTCACTTCACTGATTTTCAATGAAAAACTATTTTTATCTCCCCCAAGTTACACACCAAGACCAAAGGCCTCAAATGGCATTATAAACTAGCACAACACCACTCTTTAAAACAACTTAAGCAAAAGTAAAGGGACATACGAATCTTCCTATCCAGCCTTCCAGGGCGAAGCAAGGCAGGGTCCAGGGTGTCTGGCCGGTTGGTGGCCATGATCATCTTGACCCTGTGCAGGGTGTCAAAACCATCCATCTGATTCAGCAGCTAGAGGACAGAGGGACAAACACAGATATGAATTAGTAATTTGTCAGAGGAACACTGTACAGTGCTTTGAAGAAGAGGAATGACATTGTTGTACTTTTTTTTTTTACAAACAATTGAACTGTTTTAAAATACATATAGCCCCCTTCCTTTCATGATTATGCTCCACTTCAGCAAAACACCAACATCTAGGTATCTTTTGAGAGGCTTTTTATGATGCTTATGCATAAAGTTGTATTCCAAAGATCATAGGATACGTGTGTGTACTGTGCTTACCTCCATCAGTGTCCTCTGAATCTCTCTATCAGCTGAGGTTCCCTCAGAGAACCGACGACCCCCTGAGGTAAATAAACATATGTGTCAGGAAAAGGACTGTGGCCAGATGAGGTTGTCAATGGTTTGTTTTTATAGACACAAAGACTTAATGTGCCACAATTAGGCAACTAATAGTTCATTATCCTATGTTCAGCTACTAGATTTCAGAAAAATAGGTTGGTTATTTACAAGACATACACCAACTCTCAGCCTGACAAAGTTGATGGAAACTAAGTTGCTCTTTACTTCACAGTCTACTGATTCTTCGATATAAGGTTGAGCGCATGGTGTGATCTCTACAAAAAACATCCTTATAGTTACCAATGGCGTCAATCTCGTCCATGAAGATAATGCAAGGCTGGTGGTCCCTTGCATAATTGAACATCTCCCTGATGAGACGGGCACTCTCACCAATGTACTTATCCACAATGGAACTGGACACCACCTGTTCGAGAAAAGACCATCATCACGGTACCAAAATACACATTCTCCACAACAACTTTCGTATACAGAAGAAACCTTACCTTGAGAAAGTTGCAGTCAAGCTGGCTGGCAACTGCTCGGGCCAAGAGGGTTTTGCCAGTGCCTGCATAAACAGACTTTAGGTTACACATGTAGACCAGAAAAATAACACGGCAGTCTCATATGTATCAAATGATCCCCTATGATCAGTCAAAGTATTGATCTTTTTCCATACACCCATTCATGTTATCAGTGGCTCAAGAATCACACATTGTTGATGTCTGACATCTACAAATACATAGTAGACATACTTACGTCATGCATCTTAAAATGTTAACATTTAAATTGTCAGAGGTGGGAATAACTTTAACATACTCGGATATATGGATGACTTATGTTTGCTAATCAATGCCATCCACCTATCTGCACTAACCCTATGAAGAGACTGTGCAAACAGTAACATCCTTACCTGGGGGCCCATAGAGCAGACAGCCTTTGGGAGGGATGATGCCCACCCTCAGGAAGAGCTCAGGATTGGTCAGAGGCAACTCAATAACCTACAATGGCAAACCAACATCCAATCATATTCATCTCTATGTCAAAGGAGAATGGTATGGCTATGCCATTTACTCAAGTTTTCGAGTTTACACAACCTAGCTTACCTCTCTCAGTTCCCTGATCTGCTCAGAGAGTCCACCAATCTCTGAGTATGACACGCTGCCTGGGTCTTCATGAGACATGTTGTACACCAGAGGATCCACCTCTCTGGGAAGGTACCTTTGGAAGAGACATGGAACAGGTTACAATTAATCAGTCAAACATAACTGTGGGATTGAAAGACCTCTTCCAATGGCCTACTTACCTCATAATGGTCAAAGTGGTCATATCCAGAGCCACTCTTGTGCCAGGTTTCAGCTTAGTTTTATCCAGCTATATAACACACAGAAAAGTATTATACATCCTAAAAATATCAAATGAACTAATTCAAAGAGAGAGAATCTAGATATGGGTGCATACCTGTCTGCGGCAGCCCACCACATAACGAGGCCCATTGGTTGCCTTTACAATGACTGAAAACAAAGACTTAATTAATATGAGGACAAACACTACTTACAAGTTCATTAAATACAGAAGATTCCATGTAAAATAGAGCAGGCTGGTCAAAGATCAAACTTACATTTCTCTTCGGTCAGTTGCTTGAGAACCTCACCAACAATCTGCGAAGAGATTCACAGTTATACATTTGTACACATTTTACTTGTATATACAGTTGATAGATTACTCCAACAGATGAGCCAATTGCAAGTCAGTCACTTTAACAATAGGGCATGAGAACAATTTCTTACCTGCCCAACACTCTGCAAGGCCTTTAAGTCATTCTCTGACTTTTCGTATTGCTTAGTCAGCTCTTTTAGCTGTTCCCTCACTGTAAACCATGGAAAAAAATTCAAGGGTGAGTAGGATTTTGTGTAAAGAGCAAACCAGCCGCACCACCTACAGATAGACAATGATACTTTCCTTACTTATGAGCACGATTATTAAAACCCTAACTTGTTTTGTTTAACTCCTTAACTTCATTGGCATTGAGTCTGGTTGCATCCAAATTAATATATGGACTAATTTACATTGCATAACATATACCTCATCATTACCTAAAACAGGCTAATCAACCGGCTACCTGTGTATTTTCGTATAAGAACTAATGTTATATTGTGGTGTAAATTGAAGTTAACAAATGCTTAAGCTAATAGAGCTTGAAGTCAACAACCGACAGCTAACGTTGGCCTGCACACAGTCTAACGTTGATCATTGGTCGTCAACCAACTTAATTTGGAGGCTAACTATTAGCTAACGTTAACTGGTAGTTGCCCCAGTTCAGTTCGAGACTAGGCCCTAAAGGGAAACAATATGGTCAATTATATAACTCGCCACAACTGCTTAGTAGGCTTAATGTAGTTAATTTGTTGATGTGTTGTTATAGATATAGCCACAACCTTGCTAGAGTAATTCGGCTAGCCGAAAGCAATGCTAGCTAACTTTCGTCTCGATAACATAACCAGAGCATGACAAAGCGTCTTGCGTTTTAGCCTGTTAGCTAGTTCTCTAGCACCCAGTTTTTCAGTTAAAATAACAGAATCGGAACTCAGGATACAATTTTTACTACATCGACCAGTTACAGCTTGAAATTCCAACTTACACTCTTTTAAACGTCCATCAATTTCCTTGTGTTCCAATAATTTTTTCCTATAGTCTTGCAAACCCTTCTCTCTAGTGTCAGCCATGTTTCCCTACTGAATGAACCACAGAACGTCTGAGTTTGACGTTATGTTGTAGCTAGAGGACTAAGCACAATCGTACTGCCCTCACTAGGTCTGGAGGACAGGAAGGATGCCATCCAAAATATAATGTAATTGCATTATTTCTGTGATCATGAATCGCTGAACAATAATAGTGATATTTGCTTTCTTCAATCAAGGTGACAAGTCTGGTGTCTTGGATACACAGAAGGCATGTAATTTGGGATACACAACATTGCATTTTACTGCCGTGTCCCTTATAGCAGCCATTCTGAGGTGTTTATTCATGTACCAGAAGTAGTTTACTTAGCGTATGTGAATTACAAGGTTTTACATAGTATTTCTACTTCAGTCACAATACATAATATGGCAATGAATGAATTTCAAGATTTTTAAATTTTCACAAATTACATTCCTGAAAATGGAAATATATATTACAATGGAAAAGAACTATTTGGGGGAAATAATCCATTTTAATTATAATTTTACAGTAGACTTTGTATAATTGAAATGATAGAAAAGTGTCTGATTTGTTCACTCTGGCCCTTTGTGGCAACATCAGACACCGGTTTTCACTTTACCCACAATGCATCGCTAGCGGGTGTGACAAGCAACCGCTTTTCGTGAGTAGCGGTCGATCGCATGGTACTACCAGAGTACCTGGTACTTCAGCAGTACTTCAGACGGGAGGGTGCT
The DNA here is from genome assembly GCF_963457725.1 of Sprattus sprattus. Lineage (NCBI taxonomy): Eukaryota > Metazoa > Chordata > Actinopteri > Clupeiformes > Clupeidae > Sprattus > Sprattus sprattus. Next base: position 69,348,738 of record NC_137921.1, on the reverse strand, counting down.
TCAGGCAAATAGCGGATACTTCTGAGGGGAATCTAAAAAACCATAGCGATTGTCTCTATGCCCCTGCTACAGTTTAAATCAGATAATTTAATTTGCACAAGGTAAGTGCCGTCACGAGTCGTGTCTGATCTTCAGATGGAGCGCGCTAGCTAGCTTAATTGCTGGAATCTTAGCGTTAGTCAACCGAGTAGCCCTTTCTGCAGCTGAACGCCAGCTAAAACTGCTCACCATTTTAGCCAACAGTGGCGGTGTCTTCATAATAACCACAGGCTTAACTAGCTAACTAGTTACCTAGCCACTTTGCTACGTTATTTATCTTATGGGCAGATACAAATGCAATATTGTTGTAGCCACCCATTATGTTAGACGGTTTTTGCTAATTAGCTAGCCCAATAACCAGTTGCCAATTGCTAACGTTAAACAAGGCGGTGTGAATTGCATGTGATTTACTAGCCAGTTCTCTGCCACATAACTAATGTAGCTATCTTGCTAGCTAGTCAGTTTAACTTCGCGGATTATGCTGTTATGTCACCACCTATGTGTAATACCTGGTTGCATTGTCTGTGCTTTGACTGTTTATGCAAAGCTATGACAAATTAATTAATAGGCGTCTTGGACCTCTATACAACGTTACATTTCGTTCTCCGATGCCTATAAATTCAAGTTGACTAACATTACCTAAAATACTAGCTTGCAAGCTAACCATCTTATGGTGGTCTAACATTACAGTTGAAATAAAAAAGCCCATCATTAAAGTACAAACATACAGATTCGGGCAAGAAGCAGGATGTTAAATAAAGCAATTCCCGATGCAAGGATTAGCAAAGGATTATTGTTCTGCAAAGGCCACCAGTGTTTACAAGAGCAAGGAGGCTAAATTGGGGAAATATTATTGTCATCCTCCACCAACCTAAAAAACCCGTGTAACGTATAGATAAGCATGCCTGACGTGTTCCCATGTATGAACCATATTTTTAAAACTTTAAATCTTTTTTTACAAACCTTGCAGCCGTTGAATCAGACAGATGAGAGGTCCAGACTAAGATTACCACTTTGTTTAAATTGTAATGGTTATTGAAAGTTGTTATGCTGATCTGAGCATCCAGGAATTAAGTTTTGTTGCACCATCAGATGGTCCCTGTCAAAAACTCCTTGGTCACTTGATGGGCTGTAGCAGAATATTTCTAGAATGAATTTTATACGTTATTACAGTTTGTTAACAATTTATTCAAAAGTCCAAAGAGCAGCCGCCAGACGAAAGTGTAGCCATGAAAAGCCAAATTACCATCTTACTCTTTGCCTCTGTGTTGACAAGTATGTGCCAGTCATGGTCTACATGCTGATGTTAGATGTTATAAAATGCCTTCATTTTTATTTGAACTATAATGGTATTTATTCAACAGAAGGATAGTAAAGTCACTCAGGATCATGTTTAGTATGGAGAACATCCACTACCCGAGTGCCTGGAGAGACCTAAGGGATTTTGACTCATTGAGTTGTGAGTCTCTGAACAAACAACATCATTGTTGAAGCATCCAATAGGCCCAAGGTTATTGTACAGGCTATGTATCACATAGAATCACATGGCAAAGAAACCCATACATGAAATGAGTTGAGCTCACTATCTTTTGATGGTCTCCCTATTACAATAATTCATTGCTTGGGAACTGGTGTGGTATGCAGGTTAATACACAGACCCAAGCTTTGCTCAGGGCGGTTTTCTTACTCTAACATGTGTGAAGTATCATCCTGATTATTATTCTGGCTGACATAAGCTGCTCAACCTGTCATCAGCGATTGACCAATGGGCTTGGAGGTAGTGGATGATATTCAGGCATGGCCGACTTTGAATTAAAAACACGTTGTCATTATTGAGGTGTAGTTGTGTAATTAAAAAGTCAGTAGGCCCCTTTGGTCCATAGTAGGGGTTGACTGATATGTTCTCAGCTCCGATATGATAATGATTAGCTGTGACCAAAAGAGAACGATAACCGATTTTCAGGCCAACATTTAAATGCTTTTAACACGTTTTCTATGGCTTTGGCGACATGAATTCTTTGAATGTACTGCACTTACCTGGGCCTTGGATCCATCTCTAAAGGTTTGAGAAAAAGGAAGGTGGATATGCGATGAGTGTTTGCATGGGCAAATTGCATTTAAAATTATAGGCCTACAATTCTTCCTACTATTAAAGTAAGGCTACATTTCTGACTGCATTTGATTTCACAGATTATCTGTGAAGGTCACATTTGAGCTGTGTTTAAGGACGTGCGTGTTGAAATGAGATAGTGTACAAGAGAAATACGGGGCCTACTAAAAGGGGTCTGATATTGACAGTGTGGGTACATTTCTCCAGGGTTGTCTCATTTTGGCTATGCAACAGATCCCTGTCGCTATTTCATGAAGCATTCAATTATCGGATGAACAATAGGAATCACTGATGAAGAAATAAAGAGTAGCTTATTTAATGGGATGAGATGGAGCTCAAACCTGAGCTTAAACAACTGCTGTAATTCAGAAGGACTGTACTTCAAGATGCATTTATATTTATTATTGTTTAAATATACATTAGAGTTCTCTTTCTTAAATGAGCATTGTCAAGTTGTTGCAACTTACAGCATAAGCAGTGTTGGGGAAGCTACTCTGAAAGCATAGCTTTACAAGCTACTAATTACCTCTCACTGGTAGAAGATGAACTGCAGCAAAGCTACCCTAGGGAGAAATCTAGTTTTGTTAACTAAAGCTAGTCAGGGAAAGTAGTTCAAACTATTTTATTAAAAAGAGATGCGTATGATGTGCATATGATACTAGCTTTGTTTGTTGTTTAAAAAACCTTGTTCATACATTAACCAGAAAAATAAAAATACCCGGCAAGGAATGTCAACTTTTTTCTGATTTTTTTTTTTTTACAATATCCATCAGTCATATGCCTTTCCGAACCTAGAGTCCAGGGGGGTATTGTACCAAGCGGGATTTCTCTGTGGTAAAACGGAGGTTTTGTCGGTAGAGGTTGTCAGTGTCATATATTTGCTTAAGTATGACCATGTTGATCGTTCTTAAAGTTGAGATTCGTGAGGTTTATCCATGGTGATTTTGTCGCCGTGTGAGCACTGAGCAACGCCTGCCCTTTTGAACATGTACTACACAAAGGTCAAGTGACGTGATGATGGCTGCCTGACTAATGCATTGCCTGGACATGCCTTCACAGCAATCAGGATGAAAAGATAAAGGGGGCTGGGATGGGCAAAGGGGCTACTATTATAGTACAGAACCAATGGTAAAAACCAAACAAAAAATGCTTTAGGGCCCATAATTTGTATTTTCGGTAGTTAACTACACAAAATTGGCAAAAGAGAAATTGAACTGCTTGAAGCGCGATGCAAATATGAACATAGTTGAACTGCCAGCAAGCTACTGCAAAATATAGTTTACTATAGTCTCCTAGTTTAGTTACATGTACTTCACTCCTCAACAACACTGAGCATAGGTGCACCAATTAGTCCTGATCATTGTTCCCACCAGCAGATCTGAGAAAACATTTGATATTCAAGGCTGATAATGTCTTGTCCCTGCCATTTTGAATACTTTTGTATTCATTTATTTTTTCTGTTTTCTTTTTTCGATTGCAATGTTGTATAGTACAGCCATCGAGGTCATCTTTGCCCAATAAATTTAATGAAATACTTACATTTTAAGCAAAAGTGCTATTCGATAATCGCTCTTTCTTTGTGTGTGTGTGTGTGTGTGTGTTTCATAGCTGTCAAGTTAACATGACTTAGGTCCTTGATAGAAATCCGAGACTCATCCCCAAAAAATCTCACATCTATCAGCCACATCTGAGCCTGAATGCAGGGTAATTAGCAGAGATGGACAATATAGGCCTAATGGACATTGCAGCCATGAAATCTTTGGAGCCAAAATCAAAATCTAATGTTGTGTAGAAAGGTTGGTTTATTAGTAAAGTGTCTTGTGTATCCATGGTTTGGAAGTACAAATAGAAAGAGATACATCTTAAGCCTGCTTGAAATCGTTAATTTTTGCCTTGACCATGTCCAGTCTGGGGCAAAGGTTTGTTGCAGATGGAATAACTGGGGAAAGAGTAAAAGACGAACACAGCTGACCCATACTGTCCCATTACCTGCTCTCAGGATTAAATGTATATGTGAAGCCTTTTAACATCATCCAAAAGTGGTTGTGATCACATTGAACCCTCTTGTCTTCAAACACGAGTTCATATTCACACATAGACATAAGTCCAGCTTATGAGCGGCTGCCAACTGTTAAAGGTTCTCTGAGCTAGATGGTTAAAAAGGATGGTAGGATGGTTAAAAAGCCTGTGCAGATAATTGTAGTCAGTATTTTAGTGCTGTGCAAAGCTCTCCTTTGATACCAACACATTGGTGCCCTCCATTCAGCCAAAAGTTTTGCTTTTAAGTGTGTAGAATTTAACAATAGATGTCTACATTTCCACCAAAACAGAATTTCTCATTAAGTGGCAGTTTCCTCACTCTGTATTTCTGACACTGCTATAGTATCAAATGTAGGTTTATTAGGAAGCAAACATGGTTTGATGACGGATCTAAATTACTCCTTTACTGCTGACATTCATGGTATGCTGAGGTTCATCTCTTACCTCCCGCCCCCCCCCCCCCCCCCCCCCCCCCAGTGTAAAGATTTGCATTCACTGATACATCTCTGAGCAGCTCAGCGTAAAGGTGTTGAGAGACGTGTCATGGAGGCTAGTGCGACTGTAACCCTGCGTTGACTCGGACAAGTAATCTGTGAGGTCAGCAAAACGTAATCGTCTTTACCTCAGGCTTTACAAGTGTTCCCTGGCCTTAGCCATGTGGCCACTCAACAGCATTTCCTGGTTTCTGTCCCACTGCCTGCTCTGACTATAAACAGGTTGAGCTTATTAGTGTAAATTTGTGTAGTGCCGTTTTTGATAGGTTTCCATAATCGCAGATAGAATACAAGATAGCATCCTCTGTTTATGTGCAACATATGGCCTTGCATTGGATAGTTTGAGACAGAATAATGAAATGTCTTATTCATGAATGTTGGGGAATAAATAAGTATTAGTGAAGCTTCTGAGTTCAGTCCAGACATTTTGCATTGCAGCTGAAAATGTACTGAAGTTTTTTAAGTAGTGGATGATGAGTGAGTTGGCCTGTTTCCACCCATTCCTGATTCTTGAAGTGATTTTATAGCAGACAGACAGACAGACAGACAGACAGACAGACAGACAGACAGACAGACAGACAGACAGACAGACAGACAGACAGACAGACAGACACAGAGAGAGAGAGAGAGAGAGAGACACACAGCCGTGTTTGCTTGATCTTACTATGAAAGTGCCACATGGCTCCCTGGACTGTGTCCATCCCTTGTCCTGCTGTAACACCTTCAGCACAGCTCAGTTTGATTAGAACCAGTATGGCCAGGTGTGACTGGCAATGAGGGTGTGGATGAGCTACAGCAAATAAGCGCACAAGACACCGGGTGAGGGGAAACCTTGGGGGAAACCTGTGTCACTTCATGTAGTGTGTTAACCACCCCGCCTTTAAGATTCCACATCACAAGACGGCAAGATGTGTAGTTTGAACTAGGGGTGGGAATCTCTTGGCACCTCACGATTCGATTCGAAATCGATTCAGAGGTCAACGATTCGATTTAAAATCGATTATCGATTATCGATTTAAAATCGATTTTGTAATTTAAAATTTTTTTTTTTTTTTTTTTTTTTTTTTTTTACACATCCATTTTATGTTGAAATGCAAGCTGCATCGACTATTGCATTGCTCATAGAAAGTCAAAATTGTGACCATTAAAAGCTTTTACTCTTATAAAGCAAATAGCGAAGGTAATTCATCTGTTGATTTTCTTCAATTTAGACTCTGAGTTGCAAACTCAAATGATTCAATAGTCAAAATGCATCGATAATCGTTTTATCGGTTTCTAATTGATATTCGATAATCAATCGATAATTGCATTTCAACATGAAATGGATGTGTAAAAAAAACGATTATCAATTTTAAACCGATAAAACGATTATCAATCCATTTCGACTTTTAAAACATTTGAGTTTGCTACTTAGAGTCTTTGCTACACTTCCTACTTTGTGTTTGATAATTAAAGAAAATCAACAGATGAATTACCTTCTCTATTTTTTATGAGAGAAAACGCTTTTCCTTGTCACAATTTTGACTTTCTATGAACAATCCAATAATCGATGCAGCTTGCATTTCAACATAAAATGGATGTGTAAAAAAAAAAAAAAAATTATTTTTTTTTTTTTTTTAAATTACAAAATCGATTATGAACTTTTCTGAATCGAGACAGAATCGTTTTAGAGAGAATCGATTAAAATCGAATAATCAATTTTTTCCCCCCACCCCTAGTTTGAACGGTACATCAATCTGACAACTTTCGAAAGGCGCGTAGTGTGTCCGTGGCATAACTCTCTCTCAGCATATCTCTTAACTTAGTCTTAAGCCCAATTTATACTTCGGTGGACGACACTTTTGAAAAGGTCGCCGACACAAATGATGTCATGTCAGACACTTTAACCGTCGTTTTTGAAGTGTCTGCTACATGGAGAAATTTCTACTGGCGCTCAAGTCGTCACAAAGTGTCGCGCAGGTGTGATTGGCTAGATACAACTGGCCCCGGTGCCTGCTATTATGACGAGCCCCTGTCAGTGGCATAAGGTAGATGGGCTCTATTATTCACCTCGAACCTAGTTTACAAGTCAGGCATGTGGCGCGAACACACAATATATATCAACAATATTTTGGATTTCACAAGCTAGTTACTTCGGTTATTGTATTGGGAAAGTAGACAGGTCAACGAGAAAGCGATCAGAAACATGGATAGTGCTTTGACTCGCGGTAACGTAAACAGACGGTCAAAGTGCTGATTAAAGGAATTATTTGGTGCAGCAGCACACACAGCAGCTTTACCCACATCTGAAAAACACATACACAATTAAACAGGTGCTCTGCGGCGACCTGCCTCAGAAAGTATAACAACCTGTTCAGTTAGAAGGATAGGAGTTGTGCATACAACGTTATTGCTAAGGCCCTGTAGTTGTAAATAGCTCGCAGGCAATGATGAGATATGACCAGGCAAAACTTCTGTCTGGCTGGGGGACTACCCAGTGTTCCAAAAGCTCAATATTTCGAAAAAATGTCCGAAATATCTTTACCAAATTAAACCCTCTGTTCCGAAATGCCTTTGTTCCAACCAGTGTTGCCGGATTAATGTTTGGGGTGGCAAAAGGTGCGTGTGCAAGGTGGACTTTACGCATATAACTTCAGGCAATATTTGTTAACTTAGCCTACTCTGGTTTTGAATATAGGGTAGGCTTCCACTCGTGAGAAGGAATCACTGGCAGATTGTCGCAGGACATTACGCAGATCTTGTTGAGCACTGACAAAGCATGCATGTGCAATGCACATCATAGGCTTGATTTATTAGCATATACGTTTATTATAGCTTGCTTCCTCCACAAATAATACCTTGCTGTTAAAACGGATATATATATCATTAAACACTCTTCATAATTATGTCAGTGTGATTAGCTATAGACGGCACGCGCCGTTGATTTTCAAAAAGTAGAATGTATTGGCAGAAAAATGTCGTTAGCGCCTCTTCCATTATGACGAACTCGGCGACGGTTCGCCTGAAGTATAAACGCACCTGGCCTGGAAGACACTTTTCAAAAGTGTCGGCGACCTTTTCAAACCGTCGTCTACCGAAGTATAAATTGGGCTTTAGTCGCTTTGTATGAAAGTGTCTGCTAAACGAATACATGTAAATGTGAATATAACACCCCTCTGGTTTTTCAGCAGTCAGTCATGGCAGAGCCCAACCGGCCCCAGCGAAAATTGTCCACCTCGGGGGACAGCTTATACAAGGTGCTAGGACTGGAGAAGGGAGCATCTGCTGATGACGTGAAACGAGCCTACAGGTAAGATTAGCCATGGCATCCTTACGACTTGCCTCTCTAGGAACAATTTTGTCTTCGGTGTTAGCTAAAGTCTGGGTCTGACACTTCTTCTCTTAACGTCAATGTTCCCCCCCCCCCCCCCCCCCCCGCGTGTAAAGGAAACTCGCTCTGAAGTACCATCCGGACAAGAACCCGGAAAATCCAGAAGCGTCGGAGAAGTTCAAGGAGATCAACAATGCCAACTCTATACTCAACGACGACACCAAGAGGAAGATCTACGACGAGTATGGCTCCATGGGCCTGTATGTGTCGGAGCAGTTTGGCGAAGAGAGCGTCAAGTACTACTTCCTCATGTCCAAGTGGTGGTTTAAGGTAGGAGGATTCCCTTGGGAATGCATGGTCTTTCTGTCATTTCCCTGTCACCATTTCAAACCGTATTCTGGACCAGTTATCACTAGCCCCTTATACATGCGTCAATGTAAAGCTGTTACATCGCTTCTACCACGATAGAAACTCGCGAACGTGTTACAATTGCCTCATGTATAAGGGGTCTAGATGTAAACCGTTAGTTTTTCCGCCGATCGTCTGAAGCTTTCGAGAGAGGTGGTTTACCACGTTCGTTCGGCTTAGAAAAGGGCGTGTCAAATCAGGCCGATGTGTCATGGGGGAGGCCGTGCGTGACTGGGGGGAGACGGTGACAGGAGGCTAGAAAGTTAGAGGCTAGAAAGTTCACTCCATCATCTCTTTGAAATTCCTTATTCCATGAGTGGTAGGCTACAATGTGACTGGCTGTTTTAAAATATAACTAATAGCCTAACGAAACAAAATAACCAAGGAAGTTTCATCTTCGAGATGTTAAGGCTTCTTCCAATACTGGCAGCTGACTCATAGCTTGCAGGTTTGCGGGAGACGCGACATTTGAGGGATGTCACTTAATTTAAACCTTTTTTGCTTCCGTTAGTGTGTGTGTGTGTGTGTGTGAGTGATAGAGACAGAGAGGACTCAGTAAAACATCGGAAAACACCGTGTCTCGTAAGCCTTAAGCTATCAATCACCCCCACAATGAAATATGCCATTACAGTCGCGACAAACTTCTTGGCATTGTGGTGCGCCCAAAACGCAAGCTATAAACGTAGCCATCCTAATGTAACCAAAATATACCTCTGCTGATATGCCTAACCTTCGTTCTATTTAGAATTTGTCTTAGCACTATGCAGGAATAAAATAGCATCTACAGTGTCAGGATTCAGGCGAGAGCGCCTGGCTTCTATAACGCGCCCTGCTGCACTGAAGGAGCGCTCACTCGCAGCACCTGTTGCTGGAACGCATATAATTCGTTTTGCAAGGTGCTGTAGTCGTGGGAACGACTGGCCTGGTTTCTCCCAAAAGGAAAGTAGATTTTCCTCTGCTGATCCCGCGTCTATATGGAAGTTTGTAGAGAGATTGCCGGGGAGTAAAATGCTCCCTTTCCTTTACGTCTGCTGCTGGCTAGTAATACAGACAGCCGGAAAGGTTAATAAACGGAATGAAATAGCTACACATTACACACGCTATGTTTTAATAAAAGCCACGTTCCTCACATACTGGTTAACACTGTTTGTTACAGCACATAAATGTTTGTCGCTACATCCAAACTGCGTCACCGTTGTCCCTCCCTGTGCTCCAGCCGCACCATTTTGCTTGCAATGTGAATCATTTAATTTAAATATGCTTATTGGCATTTGTTGCACCTTAATCATTTTCTACAAACATGATATGCTATGTATGGTGTAGTAGACTGAGACTCTATTCACTACTGCACAAAAACTAGACACGTTTGAAAAACTAGACGTTTGCAATGAAGTAGCCTAGGTTAAACAACTTTCGCCAATATCTCCGTAAGGGAGATGGGTTATGTGCTCAAATTTCCTGGGATCAAAGAAGACGTTAGTATTCATGTGCAAACTAAAAATCACGTCTCAGGATTGCTGCGCATGCAAGTTATTTCTATTTCGGGTGTCTCAACTGTAACTAATACCACTGTCATATAATTATGAGTCCAGTAAAAGACGGAGCAAACACAGTTTTCTACCGTTGTTGAAACACATCCACGCGTAGACTCGTTTTCTTTCCATCCGAGAGTGGTTATTCAAAGAAAATATTAAGAACTATATGCTGATAGAAAGAAGGGAACTTTAAGCCACTACACTGCCTGTGCCCGATGCGGATCCACGTTGATGTTGTTAGTAAACAAACCAGGTGGGAGCACATCTCCGGGGTCTTTGCGCATGCCCGAGGCAATGTAACAGCTTCACATTTTGCACATGTATACAGGTAACGACAAGATCCGTTTCCCTTGAAAATCTTCACACCTACACGCGAATACGATACGATAAACTGATCTGATCTCAGTGGCACATGTATAAGGCCCTACTGTTGTTTTGGACTGTCTGTTTGTGTGTGTTAAGGTGTTCCTAGGAATGCTGTCAACTTTTAAAGTTAAGTTTTACACAGCGTGTGTGTGTGTGTGCGTGCGTCCGTGCGTGCGTGCGTGCGTGCGTGTGTGTGTGCTCGCGCGCGTTTGTGTTATGAGAGGGTTCATTGGGGGGTCTCCCCTGATGCTTGGTTCTAGATTGGTAGAGCTCTGAATAAGGGTTGAACTGAGAGAGCTTCTTGTTTCTTCTATGAGCATAATTAATTTGACCTTAAAGATCTCCACTTTCTGTTCAGGATGCCTATGGCCTGTGTCACTGAAGTAGCTCAGGTTGTATAAAGAGGTGATCACATCACTAAACTGGGTTTGATTCTAGGCATCACACAAACTGATAAAAATGTGCACTAGGCTCGGACAGTATTTATTTTTTCATCCCGTCATGTCTGACACTTCACTGGTGTTTACGGTATATGACTGTAATGTAAAAGTGTAAAAAATGTAAAAACTGAGTTGCTGGTGATTTGAAGGTATTGTAGCATGCATGACATTTGTTGTCTAGCCTACAATGCCTTGTGTCTAAGATGCTGTTAGCCTACTTGGACAAGTCTTGGCGGATTGAAATGCTTATGTCCTATAGATTAATGAATAGATAGGAAATAAGCGCCCTTCTTCCATAGAATCAGCATACCTTGGTGGAGGACCTGATGACACTGCTGCGTCCAGTAAGGACACATCAGTGCTTTGAACAGAGATCATGTGCAGGGGTTGGTGGCATACTGGCAGTTGAACAAAATCATGCCCAATAAACTGCTTTTGTAGTTGAAAATCTCAAAATGAAGTTTGAACTCTGGAATCATCCAATGGGAAAACGGGGTGACCAGTGTGGGAGTGTAGCATTAGGGAAACTTCTTGTAATAATATCCCTTTGATTATTTCAACATCATATTACTTCATCGTTGTCACAGAACACACAACGTATTCCACTCCTAGGGTGTAAACACAAGAACCTTGCAGTGAGATTGCGGTGAAATGTATTAAATATTAGTCCTGCGTGTGAGTGGTGGTTTTTGTGACCCTTAGTGGTGTGTGCTGTGCACTATAAAACATCACTTCAACACAGCATCTCCCATCAGTTCAATAAAAAAGAAGAGGGTCTGTATTTTGACGGTATTTATAATCATACCTTTGATTGACAGATTGACTCAACTATCTAAGGTGCTCTATTTTCAATTGATTTCTATAGAGTTACTGTCCATGAATATTCTCTCAAGGCATGGGCGTCGCGACAATGTAATTGGGGGGGGACAAGACCCCCTCACTTTTAAAAACAAGTCGTTTCGACCCCCCCACTTTTCAGTCAAAATATCAGTGCGTGCGTGACTTCTGGTCTACTAGTCCAGCATTCTTTCCATTGCTTCACAATTAAATCCGTTCCACTTTATCAGTGGGGAATACCCACAACAATATAAATCCACTCCGCGTTTTCCTGGTGTTCTACACAGCCTCATCACGCACGCAGATTCAACTGTGATTAATTTTCATTCATTCTCTAGAAGCTAGCACTTGTCAGACCGCAGAAATGGACATAAGGAATTTTTTTCGAAGAAGAGGAAAGTAAGTCAGAGTTGCCCAAGTTTTACCTGTATGGTTTCATGTGTCGACTGGACAAGTCTGAGAACTGCATAGTAGAGGCTCTGGTCAACCCTCTAAAGAGCTGTTATCGCTTTACCTCAAACTTAAGACGACATTGGCACAAATGTCTTCATACTTTTTAATGCACTGTATTATGTGTGTTGTATCTTTTTCTCTATTTTTATTTTTATTTATTTACTATAATTGTATGTCTGTTACTTTATATGGAACTTGGTGTCTGAAATAAAGAATAATAATTAAGGACCACCCAATGGACATTATCTGGCTATAATCGTATTGTTATTACCATAACAACCGTGAGCTAATCTGGCGTTAACGTTAGCTAGCTAATGGCAGTTTTTCTAACGACAGCAGCGACTAAACATACACTCACTGTAACGGATCCCCGTATATGAAGTGGCATTAAACTTACTGCTGGTGAAATAGTTGTTTTATTTTCTCCTTTTCTCCATCAAACATTCAGTAAACTTTCACAACTGTCACCACCGTAAGAGCTTTAGCCTCATACGGGTCCATTAAATCATTAAACTTCTTACAATATCTGAATAGCATCCGTCCGTATCTAAATCTCCAGCCCACTGAGAAGTAAACATTCAACATATAAACAAATCTCCGATACCCTTTTGACCCTGTCACAACAAAAGTCCCAATTATCTACAAGAGAGAATGGCATAAAATATCGATACATTGTTCAAACACTACATTATCATTAAGGCACACATTAAAAATCAATAAGGCAAATCTAAAACAGGCAATCACCACAAAATAATAGTCCTTCTATGGGGCTATTTACACTCACCAAAGAAGATTTTTTTAAATGTGTCACTCACTTGTATACCTCTCAATGACTTTGCCATATATGAAAACTATTTCCCCTACGTTAACCGTTTACTTCTGGCAGCTTCCATCCTTAAAGACTATGGGTTTCAATACACATTTGGCCATTTCTGACCTGAACAGTCATACTTTAATTAGTTGGTCAGTTTGAATGTAGCCTACATAATTATCAGGCTACCAAACCTATATCAATTGTGAATTGATGATATGCTGATAACATGATTTACATCTCAGAGATCTTCATATGAACAACCAACATTTAGCTTATTTTGATTCGAGTATGAAATAATGCTCAAAGCATCTCCATGTCTCCTGATATAGGTGGATGAGATTGACAGTGAGTCAGAGACAGAGGCAGTACGCAGGGGCAGTGGAGACAGCTCTGTTGCTGAGGTGAGTTCTGAAAGGTGACAGGCAGTTAAGGAAAATGTCATGACAACTATTGCAAAGGCATAATCTAGCATGCCTTAAGTTTACTGTGAAATTATGAAAATGAACAATGAAATGGAATGAATCGGCAATTTAATTCATTCCATTTCATCCATTTTCATTTCTAGGAACAAGAGAAATTATATAGGGAAGAGGGAGAGGGAAATATTGAGAGCACAGGGAGAGTGACCCATTCTGTTGGAGATGCAAGAGAGAGGGGTGTTGAAAGAGCCAAGGGTGAGAGGAGCCGACCTGAGAGACAGGAGGGTGAGAGGAGCCAGTCCGAGAGACAGGAGGGTGAGAGGAGCCAGTCCGAGAGACAGGAGGGTGAGAGTAGCCAGTCCGAGAGACAGGAGGGTGAGAGGAGCCAGTCCGAGAGACAGGAGGGTGAGAGTAGCCAGTCCGAGAGACAGGAGGGTGAGAGGAGCCAGTCCGAGAGACAGGAGGGTGAGAGGAGCCAGTCCGAGAGACAGGAGGGTGAGAGGAGCCAGTCCGAGAGAGATGAGGGAGAGGATGTGTACCACAAACCAAATCAGCCTGACCCAAGAGTCATTCCCCCCCAGCATCTGCTGAACAAGACTCTTACCTTTCAGGAGAAATGGTTTAGGGACTTTCCTTGGCTTCATTATGTACCAAATGCAATGGGGGTGTTTTGTTTCTATTGTAAAGAGGCATTCAAAAGGCAGGTAAGCCCTCTTGCTAAATGCACGGATCTAGCCTTTGTGGAGAGTGGGTTTAAAAACTGGAAAAAAGCCATAGAAAAATTCCGAGCACATGAAAACAGTCACACACACAAAGTTGCTGTCACAACACACACACACCTTCACAGAAACATTGAAACCCAGCTTTCATCAGTTAAGATGCAGCAGCAAAGAGAGGGCAGATCATGCTTGCTGAAAATCATCCAATCAGTCCGTTTCCTTGCTCGTCAGGGTCTAGCATTACGTGGACATGACAGTGATGGGGGAAACTTTGTACAGCTTCTAAAGCTTAGGCAGAGGATGATGAGGTGCTGAAACATTGGCTCAGTAAGCCCTGCAACCACTACACAAGCCCAGAAGTCCAGAATGAAATTTTGAATATTATGGGCAACTCTGTTGTGCACAAAATATCAAATGAAGTGCAGAAGGTGTCCCCACTCATGTACTCCATCATAATTGATGGAGTACAAGATTTGTCTGGGAATGAACAGGAGGCCATATGCCTACGTTATGTGGATAGTGATTTGCTACCTCATGAAGACTTTGTAGGCCTTTATCAAGTCTCCTCAACTACAGGGAAAGAGTTGGCTCGCATGGCAACTGATGTCCTCCTTCGATTGAACCTGCCCGTATCGTGCCTTCGCGGGCAGAGCTATGATGGGGCAGCAAATATGGCAGGTGGAGCAAAAGGCGTTCAGGCAGTCATAAAGGAAACACAGCCTCTTGCGCTTTATGTACATTGTGGTCCACACTGCATTAATCTGGTGACTCAGACAGCCTGTAGCACAAGCACTATTGTGTCTGATGCGCTGGATTTAGTCCACAAACTTGGCACTCTGTACCATCTATCTGGTAAATATAAGACCATCTTTAAGGAGGTTGCCCAGTCGGATGCTGGAAGCTTCAGAACTCTGAGACCCCTCTGCCCCACACGATGGCTCGTGAGGGTAGTAGCCATCCAGGCAGTGGTTGATCAGTATGAACAGATTTTGGTCAGTCTTGAGGAAATGGCAACTGGAAGAGGGCTTCTGGAGAGGTTTAAGAAGGGGAAGATTTTGCTCAGCCTTGTTATGGCCCTTGAAGTTCTTAAAGAACTTGAATGTCTGAACCGCTCCCTTCAGAGCAAGACAGTAAGTGTCTCAGGGATGCTGGCTGCGGTTGATTGTGTGAAAAACACAATTAAAGCAAAGAGATCGGATGAAACATTTCATCATATCTATAACCGGGCATGTGATATGATCCAGGAGTTGGACATTGACGCTATCCAGACTCCTCACATCCGGAGACCCCCAAAGCGCTTCACAGGAAATGCACCTGCATTTAAACCTGCTTCCCCTGAGGAGTTCTACAGAGTAGGATTTTTCAAAATGTTGGATACGGTTGAGTTCCAGATGACAAAGCGCTTTGACCAGAGCAGCTTCCAGACACTTAACGAACTGGAAAGGTTGTTAATTACAGGAAAGGTGGAGGATGTGGTCCGTTCTTATCCAGAACTGGACTGGCATTCCTTAGAGGTACAGCTGGCAATGTTTAGGTTACAGTATCCCTGCACCACAGTCGGCGAGGTAGTGGATACCCTGAGAGCTATGGTCCCAGAGGTCCGTGGTCTATTTGAACAAGTAGAACGGTTGGTTAGGTTGCTTCTTGTTGTACCATGCTCCTCAGTTGAAGCAGAGAGGAGCTTTAGTGCCTTGAGAAGGCTTAAGACGTGGCTTCGGACCTCAATGACTCAACAGCGCTTAAATAATGTGGCTGTTTGCCACATCCATCAAGACAAACTTGATGAAGTCGATATACGGGATATTTGCCAGTCTTTTGTGTCTGGAAATGACACAAGAGGTGCCACTTTCGGAGCCTTTGTGTAATATTTATCTCTCTCTCTAACACACACACACTCTGCTCTCTCTATTTCACTCTCCAACACAAACACACAATGCTCTCCCTACCTCTCTCTGACACACACAGACATACACACACACCATCCTCCCACTATTTCTCTCAAAACATACCCCATCCTTCCATTCTCACACACACACACTCAGGCACAACTTCCTTTCTATTGTTGTTGAAAATGTGTCAACAGAAAACTAATTAATAATAATATGTATGTGTAGCCCATGTAGCAACCAATATAAGAACACTTCATCAATCAATGTATGATATGTGTGATTTTGTAAATCCTCCTTTTAAACCCTTTGGTCTCATTAAATAGACTATAAAGTGTCAAAAAAGTTGTCAGTGTCAGTCCTCTGTGTATTACACCATAGAATATTCTATATCTATGATACGAACCCTCTTATCCATTTTAAGGGAGGACCCCTGCGAGCTCCGTCTCTGGCACGGAAGTTAATAATTCTTCAGTCTATCTCAACTGCATGACTAGTTTAACTCCCTTTTTCTATCTAAAAACATGGTAAAATGCACCAGAATGCGGGAAATTGCATCTACGTTTTTCCAAATTTTCTGGGGGAGAACGCCCAGACCCCCCGCTGAAACATGTCCCCCCCACTTTCAAATTGGTGCTGACGCCCATGTCTCAAGGCAAGGTGTACAGAGCCCAAGGCTCTTTATTGTGGTCGATTCCAAGGCTTTTTAAATATGGAACTTTGGTTGCAGCGAGGACAGCAGGGTTATTGTTCCCATGCTTGTCCATTCATGCCAGAGAACTGAGCCATGTCTCAACAGGGCTCTATTTATAATCTGCTTTGTTCCTGTCAAAATGGAAGTCATTGAGGGACCGGCGTATCATTTCGGCCCTGGTCGTGATGAGCTGAAATAGCAGCTAGTCTTTGATTTCGGAGTAAAAAGGGCGAGACAGACGCACAAGAGGAGGGAGAGCTTATGAAGGATGATGGGAATGATTCTACTGAGCTTTGATGTATAAAATCACGACTTAATAGCGCCTGAAAGGAAGAGGAAGAGCCTCACTTAGGCGTAGAACATCACCAAGATGCTCTGCGTCTCTGTTGCGCTTCACCTGAGATCCCGTCAAAAGACCCTGACAGTTTGGCTGAGTAACTTCAGCTGCTCAGGGGAAGGTCTTGACAGAAGGTCTCCTCCAGCTCGTCACCCTTACTCCAAAGAGGGTTGTTGTTGTTGTTGTTGTCGTCATGGAGCTGCAAGAGTTGACGTGTCATGACGACCGGTGCGCTGTGTTTCTCCCTCAGGCACTCTTCTTGTGCTGCACACTCTCGTCCTGCTGCTGCTGCTGCTGCTGTTGCTGCTTCTGCTGTGGCAAGTGCAAGCCACCGGAGGATGACGAGAACTACCAGTACGTGAACCCAGAGGACCTGGAGGCCCAGATCAAGGCTGAGGAGCAGGGTGGAGGTGAGTGGATGAGAGAGAGAGAGAGAGAGAAAGAGAAAGAGAGAGAAGAGGGTTGGGAGGGGGAATATCAATTTGGTACAATGATATTTTATGTGCCAAATCCCATTACACACTAGAATTGATCTTTTAAGGTCTGTAATTGGTAGTATTTTAGATGGGACTTGAACAAAATGACATGATGGTGATTTTATACAAATGTTTTTTGGGGAAAAAAAGATGTTTGTTTCCCTTTTAAACCTCATTTAAACTCTACATATACTAGCTATCAAATTAATATTGTATAGTATTTTAATATTTTTAAACAAATGAATATTGTATAGTATTTTAATAGTTTTGGGTTTGTGTGTTCTTTTGTCTTCTTTTCATGCAATGGAGACATACGGACACTCAGTTTAGATGCGTCATCTGATTCCTATCACAACTATACTTACATGCCTTCTTTTGAAAATGTGAACTCTTTCAAAGCCAAACGTTCTTGTTAATATTTAGAACAGCAAGCAATCATGGGTAATCCTGTGCTATTGTTTTAAGAAAACTAAACAGACAAAATGCTTATTCAAAATGTGTTAAACATTCTTGACCTTACTCTACTAATATTCTACTCATTTAAATTACTCTCTGCAAGTTAAGAACGGGTTTTTATTTTGAAATGCCAATCTTAAGTCTGAATAAACAGCAGGACAGAACAATGTGCTGAAGTTCAATATCACGTTTAATCGCTGTTCACAATTTCATAACTGAATGAAACCCAGAGTAGCATGTCTAAGTTGTTCATTTAATGAATAGTTAATGAGAAGTGTTATATCCAGCAATGTCCTGAATATAAAGAGAATGAGTGAGTAAAACCAAGTTAACTTGACTGCGGTCGTCAAACACCTGACACCAAACGAGCGGGACATGTGACAGTGGTTAAGACAGACTGCATAACTTTATACCCTCATCAGGAAGCCAGAAGAAGCAGAAATGAGTTGCAGTTTAACACCAAGGCGTTTTTACTTGAATTCTGTGCTTAATAAGAAAATATGCAGAGTGGTGAAAAAGGTGAAGTGAATGATTCTGATTTCGGATCACGGAATCACAACAAATTGGAGGGATTGTAGTATGTAGTGGATTGACTCTATTGAGTCATTACTCAAGGATGCCTTTGTCCGTGGGGTCAGTCCAACACTTGATGACGAAGCAGCTGTAAGTACCTGTGTGTACTCAGAACAGGAAAGTCCAATGGTGAATCATAGTCAGGTTGGGTTGTAGGCAGGTGGGTTGGTCGTCCTAAGTCCTCTTATCTGAAAGTGACAGAGCCACGCCAGATCCTGGCAGACTTGTGCGGGTTTGACGACACTACCGTAGGCTAGTAGTGGGCCTGGAATATAAAGGACTAGATGCTCTGTGGTGTGTTCTAGTGTTTGGACCTCACAGAGTGCACCTTTGGCAGGCGTCCCATAGTCACGACCTTTTTCGGGGCTGATGTCGTTTTTTTACGCTTCACTTGTCGTCACTGTCACTTCGACTCAGAGAGGACGAGCCACAGAAGAGTGGTCCAGAGGGGGGATGCAGATGGCCACTGAAAGGAGTGTGGGGGGAAAAGCACAGAAACACTGGTTTGTCATTTTGCTTTGCTGTCAGATCCGTTTGCAGGGGTGCATGAAACGGTACACCTGATATCTCCCGAGTGGAAGAAATACTAGGCCATCTTACAAATGACCCTTGCCTGAGTGATCTAGAAGCTAGAATTATGGGTATTTATGTAGCCTGGATGTCTCTCCGAGATAATGGTGTTTTGTGTCCTCCTATTTAAACCCGGTGCCAAACTCACTGATTCAAAACTACATTTGTGTTTTACCTCATGAATTCTGTTAGCCTTTTGCGTGCGCAAATATGTGTTTGTGGAATCAGTGCATAAGGATTTTATCATCTGAAGTGTAAACTTAGGGACAGGAGTTTGGACTGTCTTTGCACACATACACCAACCAAAATGTGTCCTGTTAACCAGTGTCATCATTACAACTGCCATAATATTTATAACGAGAATGGTACAGTGTTGGACATGGGAGGGCCAGTAAAAACTTCAGGACTGCTTTGACTTAGTGGACTGCTGCCATTTTAGAGGCCCATCAATGCTTTCAATAGCCCAGGTGTCTGACCAAAGCCCTCATAGTCCTCACCAGGGTGTACAGCTGTGCTGTGGAGCCCATACTCACAGGGTGGGCTACAAACTGGTGTTTCCAGATGCAAAGCACAGAACAAGAGAGCCCTATTAATTAAGCAATAAGGTTCGAGAGGCAGTACTGTATCGTCAATAATGTACTTGTTTCGAGGGTGTTGTTAGGCCCGACGCGCGAATATACTTTTTTTTTGAGTGCGCACTGATATGGAACGCTCAGGTAAATGTAAACAGGTCGTACAGTACCTTTATCGCTGATGAAAGGGCACCCCGGAACTCACTCTCAGAATGCTTGATTTCATCTACCCATAAGGGTTCTTAAAACATCTCAACAGGATCATCGGCACGCGGCTCACTGCAACCTCGGGACATTAACTCCACGCAGTGCCTCAGAAAGACAAAGCGCATCGTTGTACATACGGCAATTAACTAAATGATTCTCTAAACAACACTGCTGGAAACTCTGCTTAGCTTGAAATAACAATAGGAAATTAAAGTAGCTTGGTTTTTGTGGTAATTTACTGCATCATGACCCATGCTGTGTGGGTAAAACTAGCTCTGCACACAAACATTCAGAGTTCATTTAGAGCCTTAAGCTAAAGTTGAAGAGCTGAAGTTTGTTGTGTTTTCAAATGCTACGAGACATCGTGATGGCTCATCCTAAACTCGTAATCGCTGACCCCCCCCCCCGTTCACTGAACTAACTCCCGGGGTTTAAAGATCGATGAAGGACCCTGTCATCTGTGAGACTGCCCTTACACCACACAGCAGAGGGGGCCCTCACTTACAATGACCCACTGGCTTATGAGGCACACTCCAAGGCCCGATTGATGGTGAACTCTGTCCTGAGCCTTTGGTGACCGTACACTTTCATCATTAGAGCTGTTCTGACACAGACACCGAGCGCACACAGAATGTCCTTGTAATGGTATTTTATAAGTCTCAGAGAGTAACATGGTTGTCTCGAAAGAAATAGGCCCTCACACATCTCTTGTTTCGTTCAGTGCACCGCTTAAATCTGTTCTATGATGTGAAAAAAGTAACCCCATCCACATACTAGTTCTAAACAAGCCACAAATATAACTTAGAATGTCAGTTTCGAATGAGATCGTAAGATCTCAAACGAGGCAATTGTATTTCTACAGTTGATGGCTACAGTTTGAAGACAGTTGTTATTTATTCATTATACATAAATGTTGATGTATTTATTTTTGTCTCTTGCTCAGGCGGTGAAACAGTTATCATTGTGCAGCCAATTCCCAGTCCAGGCCCAGAGAACCCCAGTGAGACTCTACCGGAGTCAAAATGACTCGTAAGGCACCCCGCCTCGTTCACGCGCCATCTGTTTTTCCTGGATGGCGATTTTGTCTGCACGCTCTTCCGCTTATTAATACCCGCCGTCTGTTTTAAAACGAACCATTCCATCTCTCTAAACCACTTCATTGTCTGCTCATGTTCTTGCTGCTCACTAATCATTCCCCCCTCATCACCTCTAGATGTCCTCCATTGCATGGCATTTCATATTATTATTATTATTATTATTATTATTATTGTTGTTGTTGTTATTATTATAGTGACCCAGTGACCTGGCTTTCAACGCTCTAAATTCAATATGACCTGTGCTAATCAAAATTGTGTGAATGCATTCATAATTCAAAATGGTGTGAATGCCTTGAATTCTGTGCTAAATAAGAGTGGTGAAAAAGGTGAAGTAAATTTCTGATTTCGGATCACAGAATCACAAAAAATTGGAGGGATTGTAGTATGCAGTGGATTGACTCTAAAAGATATGGTGGGCATGTTTCTGGTGTCACGTACTTGCAGTGACTTCATACGTTAAGACTATGCTAAGAATTGGAGACTAGTGCCAGGTTGCTTGAAAACATGCCGTTTCCTCGTTTGCAGGCAAAGCAGAAGCCTTAGCTCACAATTCAACATGGGGTATGTTGGAGAGTGCTGACACCTCTGTGTGTGTGTGTGTGTGTGTGTGTGTGTGTGTGTGTGTGTGTGTGTGTGTGTGTGTGTGTGTGTGTGCACAAATAGATGGCCCTTTTGAACTCAGAGGTGAATGCCCGGTCGTGCTCTTCGCCTGCCAGGACCCCAAGTGTGTGTTGTTTGGTATTGTGAGTAGGTGTGCCAGTGTTCCCAAAAGGTTTAAAGCTGGCCCTTTAAGCATACCAACCATAGTTTCCTCTTTATTAAAAAAAAATTGATAAAAAGCTGTTTTTGCTTTCCTATTTATCATTGTGGACGTAGTCCTGGATGGACCGTTTTGTGAGTAGGGTTGGGTATGGTTAAAACAGTACAATACTTAAAACCATACTGGTGCCTGAACGGTACCTGCCGCTGGTCGGCAACATTTAAGACATTTTCTCTCTTTTATTGTGAGTAATGGTTACTTGATATATATGTAACATCGAATTGACTAGATTTTAACCAGCCACGACCGCACCACTGCTTGAAATTTGCATAAAATCCTCTCAATCGACTAGATTCACTAGAGGGGGGCGGATAATCTCTCGATTCACAGAGGGTATAACAAAACTACGGTTAATGGAAACAGGTTTGCATGCATCAAATTGCATTTGTTGAGTTCTTTACATGTTTCTGTTATTGTTGCCCTGTCAACCTACTTTTTTGAATCCACTGCTGTGTACAACTCCTCCCTTCTTTAAGAGAGTCCATTTCTAATTTGCTTAACCCGGCGGTTCAAAATGTGCATAGACTCGCATTTCTTTTAGCTAAAATTTTCATAAATGCTTTTAAAATATGCAAATAACTTGGAAACCCAGCTATAGATTTCCCACCAGTCCCTGTGTGCATCTGTTTGCGTTGCGTCTTCATCTGAACTCCGCTTGAACTTGAGTGTTCTGGAATGTCGCGATGTGAAGAGAAGCTTGCGTCAGTGTCCCTGTCACTATAGCTTCACCTGAGTTCAAGAACAGCATAGCTGTGTGAGGGTCAGGGTCCCTGTCACTATAGCTTCACCTGAGTTCAAGAACAGCATAGCTGTGTGAGGGTCTCCCTTCACAGAACAAGCCCCTTGCTGTTCGCTCTCTCGCATGCAGTCAAACCATGTGTTGATGTCATCTTCATCTCACAGCTTGTGTCATGACTCTTCATTACCTGCTGTTTTCACAAGCGGCCACCATCTCTACCCCCCACCCCCACCCCACCCCACCCCACCTCTTGCTCCACTGTTGGTTCATTCCAAAATGAAGGCACTAAGTTTTGATCTCTCTTTGGTTTCTGTCCCTTCTGCTGTGCCCGGATGTCCGTTAACAGGACACAAGTGACTGTGAGGATGACCTGCATCAGGGAAGGGGAGGTAGGTTTCTCTCAAAAACCAAGAAGATTAACCCTCAGAGCATGAGGGGGATTCTCTTCAGTTCATTCTCCTAGTGTCAAAGCAACATATAGGAGGGGTTGAGGGTAGTGCTTGAATCATCATGCATGCATCCCCTTGGCACGGACCTCTGTCAATCCATTGGCCTTGGATGTATGCTCCCCTTTGAACCTTGCTTGCTTGGATGTAGTGTAGTCGTGTAGTCTTGCCACAGGCACAAGCAGAAATGCAAAAAGTCTTGTTTGCATGGCAAATAATAGGAAGCTTGGCTATGCAGAACCTGAAAACATGATCTACACCTTTCTAAAGTCCCAAAGGACAGCTCCCTTGTCCTTGCTTGTTTCTGGTAAACACCTTTCACCACCTAAAGAGCAGTGTTGTTGTTTTTGTCTTTACTCGACATCAGACAGATGTTGAGCATTTTCACACCCTAACACCTGTCTCTCTCTCTCTCTCTCTCTCTCTCTGTCCCTCTCTCTCTCTCTCTCTCTCTGTCCCTCCCTCTCTGTCTCTCTCTCTATGTCCCTCTCTCTCTCTCTTTCTTTCGCTCTCTCTCTCTGTACTCAGTAGGCCGTGGCGCCCCTATTGTGATCCAGCCGCATTCCACTGTCAACACCTCGGAGACCACCCACCTTGCAGCGAGGCAGCCCAACGATGCCAACCAGCAGTGAGACACACCCGACCCCCACCCCATCTGTGACCTGGAACCAGTTCCTCCAACTCGGCCACAGCCCCACGCCAACCTACCCCACCTCACCAATGGGCATGTGTGGCCCCTCTACGAGTCTTATGGTGTGGGGTGCCCCGTTGTCCATGCCAGTGTGGGCACCAGTGCCATCTTCCTCACACTAAGGCACTGGATACTGAGTTTGCAGTGTGCCACAAGAGACAGGGACTCTTAATACTGCTGTGCTCACTTCCTCTCACCCACATGCATGGACATACGAACGAACACACACACACACACACACACACACACACACACACACACACACACACACAGGCTCACACACACACTTGCGTACACACACTGACATGGAACATACACATAGTGTATGCAAACATGCAAAATAACCTCTCCCTGGTCTGACTCTTCTTAAATGTTTTATTTTTCTTCCACCGTACCCCACTAAGTATAGCTGCTGTAGGAGGCTATGCTTGATGGGAGATGCTCCCTTTTTGCATTGTTCTCTTCCTCCCCTCTGTTCTTCTCTTGCTGTCCACTGTGGCTCTGACTCTGACAGGTGGGGCCAAACTGATTAACTAGCATGGATGTGGCAAGGAAAAATGAGGGCTCGCCAAAAGTGCATGCATTACATATAGTGCATGCTTTTAACTGTACAGCTCTGGTACATGCTCAAGCCCACATACAAACAAACACACACACACAAACACACACACACAAACACACACACACACACACACACACACACACACACACACACACACACACACACAAACTATCATGTCACCCATCTATCGCCCTGTGCAAAAGTGGGGGTACCAGCAAATTGAGCGCTCTCCCCAACAGAGAGAAATAGAGTGATGAGAGAGTAGTGAGAGTGACTGGTCATTATTTCAGAACGACACCCTTGTAGTGAACCAGTGTTCCCTGTGTCGTCTTCAGAAGGTGTTTGGTTTTACCAACCATTCAGGAGCCATGGCCAAAGCCTCCCTATGTCTCGGACAAAGCTTTGATTACCAACGCATTTCAACGGAAGTCTCCTTTTTAACACTACACATTCATTTTTTTTGTTTGTTTTTTTTTTTTTTTTTTACGACATTGCACAGATTTTATTTGGTTCTATGTGGTTTTGGAATTTAAATCTTTTATTGATTAGATTGCAAACTGACAACTTTTAGCCGTGTAGCAACTGTAGCCATTGGCATTTCAGATTAGTCTGTACTTTTTCACAGGTGTAGTTGGCGACTGAACAGGTCAGAGGTCAAACCCCTAGAGATACCATGCCAAACGGCCCCTACTGAGTTGCTTTTCTTGGTACATTTTTAAGACAAACCCTATTTATTATGCAAGGACTTACTTGGTTTCTCTTGAACAAAATGCAGTTGTTTTGGTGATCTTAATGTGTCTGTGTTCACGCTTCCCTCTTTGTTTTTGGTTGAGGTCCTCTGTTGTGTCTGTAACCTTGAATTGGCTGTTAATTGTTCAACTGGTCTCTTTGTCCATGGCGGTGTTGTAGAAAAAAACATTATTTACCCCTACTAATTGACTGTTGAGGTATATATTGATATCACGTCAAGCCAAAAAATATCATTATACTCAATTGCAATGTATCTGAATAAACAAGAGACAGACCTACTAACCCTACGTTACATCGGTACTATACACATGTATGCTAATATTGTTGTGCTAATCATCTAGAAGCCGTTCCGATGAGGGGCTCGATGTATCGCCATGTCTTACTGTGCAATGCGAGAGACGCAGTGCATCAGAAGGGATTGCATTTGCTCCCAGCTTCCCAGGGGCCATTTGTTTGATTGGTTTTTCTCCGACCAAAAGGTAACTTCTTTTTTTTTTTTCCTTATCTTTATTTACCTCGTTGCCACTTGATTTGTGAGCGTCTTTTCAGCGGGGGCTCGCTCATAAGCTCTCTTGTCATCAATCACCATCCTTGTCTCCCCGCTGTCATTCTCCCAATCTGATCCATTTGCTATTTGGCTCGTGGGATGTAAATCTCATCTTTTACACAAACAGGCCAATATCTTATCCCTGCCAATCTTCAGCCACTGTAAACGATCCCTTCTGTGCGTAGATCCACTAAGCCACTGGCAATGCCATTTCAACCCCTGTGGAAAACAATATATTTTTTAAAGAATCGTGCTCATATTTTAAATACATGTTGATTTCTTAAACATCGGAAATGAATCTGTTGTTTAGTTTTTTGTTCGTTATTTTTCTTATTTTCCCTCAAATGCAATGCACCCATACTAACTGCGTATGTGTATATGGGGGTAGTGCAGACATGACCCCAGCCAAATCCAGGCATGAGACCAGACGGCCCTGCTTAAACGCCCCAATGGAGGCCCGTCTCCAGTCATGAGGACTGAGGCCTCCTATAGGCTTCAACGCCAGGAAGAAAGAGTGCAAGTACTCACTGTAGGGCCCCTCGCCCACTAAAATCTTAGTTTTATCTGTCATCGCTTTCTTTGTGTTACTGTTCATAACATTACAAGTCCTGAGTGGACAGAAGACCTGTACATGTGTATTTATAAAATTGAAAAATCTAAATGAATAAAAATGTGGGGGGATTTGTAAATGTTGCCTTTGTTTGTGTGCTCATTTGAAGTGTGGTGTGGGAACAGCCGCCACGTCTGAGACGGTGTCAGTTACAACAGTAGAAATGGTCCCCCCCCCCCCTCCTTTACAACAGTAGAAATGGTCCCCCCCCCTCCATTACAACAGTAGAAATGGTCCCCCCCCCCCTCCTTTACAACAGTAGAAATGGTCCCCCCCCCTCCATTACAACAGTAGAAATGGTCCCCCCCCCCCTCCTTTACAACAGTAGAAATGGTCCCCCCCCCCTCCATTACAACAGTAGAAATGGTCCCCCCCCCCCTCCTTTACAACAGTAGAAATGGTCCCCCCCCCTCCATTACAACAGTAGAAATGGTCCCCCCCCCCCCTCCTTTACAACAGTAGAAATGGTCCCCCCCCCCCCCCTCCATTACAACAGTAGAAATGGTCCCCCCCCCCCCCCCCCCCCGGGAGAAGACTGCCTATTTATAACCAGGCCCCTGCAGGCCAGAGGCTGCTTTGGTTGGCTGTCATTGCTTATCACTGCTGTGTGAAGTTGAGCCCAGAGAAGCCCTGTGAATCTAGCAGAGAAACACCCTCATTAGCTCCTTGTTACCAAAGGACAGGCGTGAGAGCGGGACAGAGGACAGTGGCAGAGGACTGTCCGTCTTTGTTTCGCCTGCCTGCTGCAACGCAGTATATTAAGAAAACATCAATTTGACAACACATGCGCAGCATTAAGAAAACACACTGAAAATTCAGACAACACATTACAGAAACAAGCTGCAATTACACCAAATGACGACAAACAATTTACATCATAGCCCAATAACAGCGTGATTTACAATTAGGATGTGTTCATCACACTCTTAACTGTGTGTTTCTGTAATGTGTTTTGATGTCTGAATTCGCAGCCTGTTTTCAGCATGTTTGATTGCACAAATTGATGTTTTCTGAATTTGCTTGTGTTTTGTCTATTTTCAAAATTTTACAAATTGATGTTTTCTTAAGTTGCTACATTTTGAGATGTCAGGGCCACTGTAATGTATTCAATATGTATTTAAAGAAAGCGTCGAGATAGTCATTAAATGGATATTGTAAACATAAGCTACGTGATATACTTAAATCTTTTCAAGCGTGTGCTAGCAGTGAACTCAGACAGGTTAACAGCTGCAAGCAAGAGATAATCAGTATAGGTAAAGCATCAATGAACGCTTTCTCAGAACCTCTTCTGGTCTACAATACTGGCCCAGTGTGCTATACTTAGAACAGCTAAGCTCATTAAGTTCTTAGGCTCAGCTCCCTCTAGATATCCATTATAGTCACCTTGCCACGGAGCGTCTCCGAGAAAGTGTTACTACAAAGAACTGATCATTAATCCTTACGTCTAAAACAGCCGAATGTAATTGCTGGTCAAGTCTCCGGAGGCTTTATAATCTGGCACAAAGAGGGTCTAGTCGTCACAGTTTACTCTGTCAAAAAGGGGAAATCTCTGATCAGGCTTTATATTTATGTGCCATATACATGCCACCCCTACATTCTCCTTTTTATAATGAAGTGGCATTTGATTATTATTATTATTATATATTTCACTTCCAAGCACAAGGATCAGTCAGATCTCCAGAACTGAGAGAGAACCTGATTGCATGTGTTCAGTAGGAGACAATCATATTTTTGTTAAAAGTGAGTTGAACACAGAGCTTCCTTCTGTGAGACAAGGATTTGATAATACAACCAACAAAAGTGAAGTGCAAATGTACAAAAATCTAGGCTTGTATATTGCATTATTATTATGTGCTTTTATCAAATAATCCTCTATTTACAGCCTTTATAAAGTATGTAGCATAACCGCTTGTCTGCTGCTTTGCTAAACAGGTCTTGCCTAATTTGGAGCGATGCTTTGGGTCTCTGTAGAATAGAATTCGCTCCCTTCGAGTGCCGTCTGCAGGGTATGGCATGGAGATGGCGTTATGGTAGAAAGCAGCACCAAAGCCCCCCCCCAGACCATCACATTTTCTCTGCCTTGCTTGAGAGATGGTTTCAAGCAATCCTCCTACGTATTTTCATTTGTTCTGCTCCAAACACCTCCACCTAGATGTGTCTGTATATAAGATCCGTTCAGTAATCTTCCATGTCGCCTCTGGGGGACACTGACGAAATAGAGAGTAGGTGGTCATAGCCGACAGATTGAGGTTGGCAGGTATAGAAGAACACTGGTGACCAGTGATATGCCAATTTGTGGATACTGTGTACAACGGAAATCATTTGGGTTTTGATTTATTTATGGTTTGTTTATTCAATTTCTGTTGTTCTTTCAAATTAATACCACACCTTACGAAATGTTCATTTAGAAGTCCAAAAATATAATCTACATAGTTTCAAACTTGAAGCTTTGGCAACAATGTGTTCATTTATTGATGCCAATAAAGCATCATTTCATTTGATTTGAGGGAAGAAGAGAGAGAGACAGAGAAAGAGGTCCCCCTAAGGGAATACAGCACAGACTCGCTCATCTACTAATGATTTTACTTTTTAAGACAGAGTTCACACCTAAAGATTTTTTATATCATTCCTTTCCAGTACTTAGTAAATGATGCAGAACAAATGAAAGGTATGCATAAAACAATGGTGTCATACAGGTGATCTGTGTTTACCTGTACGCATTAAACAATGGTGTAATTGGGGTTGCAAAGTGGAAGAACATTTCCAGTAAATTTCCCTGAAACTTTCCATGGGAAGTTAAGCTTGGGGTATTTTGGACATTTTTGATTTTTTTTGTTTGTTTTGTTGCAAAAGTTAGCCTATAACAGGAAACTTAAATGTAGTTGAAAACAAGACTATGGAAGCTTCAGCTGGACCATGCAGCTAGTTGGGAATATTGTCTGCCAGAAACGTAAAGAAACGTTTTGCCAGAAACGTTTTGCCAGTCGACTTTCTGTTGTTTTTGAACGTCTTTGTCATTACCTAGCATATTGATTACTTGGAACACGAAAGCCATGTTCATTTTAATACCAAGTTTATTTGTATGTATACAGTAGGCTAACTTTTTACAGCAGTGAGAGTAGGATGTACAGTGCCCTCCACAATTATTGGCACCCTCAGTGAATATGAGCAAAACGGGCTATGAAAAAACATGTCTTTGCTGTTTATTCTCTTGGTCTTTCACTCAAAATATTCACAAAAATCTTACCTTTTCATTGAATGTATTGGATTTTTTTTTTGACATTAAATAAATATTACTCTCCAAAACAGGTGTGCCACAATTATTGGCACCACTTAATTTAATGTTTTGTGCAGCCTTCTTTGCCCAGATGGAAGGTCCAACCACGGCTCATTTTAAGCTTCCTGGAGGGCAATATCTGATACCAAGTTTCCTAACAAAAATGTCCAGGGTCTTTGGAAGGAAAACAGCCCCACAACCTCAAAGATCCGCCACAATACTCCACAATGGGTATGAGGTGCTTTTCGGTATGGCTATCTTTCTGTCTACGCCAAACACACCTTTGATGTTTGTTGCCAAAAGCCATATTTTGGTCTCATCTGACCATATATATCTCGGCCACATTGAAAGTCTAACTTAACTTTGGCAAACTGTAGGCGCTTTAGTTTGTTGATTGGCAGCAGTGGCTTTTATCTGGCAACCATCCATAACAACTTGTGGTGATGTAGGTGGCTTCTGATGGTAGTTTTGGAGACTTTCTGACTCTAAGACTCAACTAACCTTTGCAATTGTCCAGCTGTGATCCTTGGAGATTCTTTTGCCAGTCGAACCATCCTCCTCACAGTGCCTGGGGTCAATGTACTGTACACACATATCCTCTTCCAGGCTGATTCTTAACCTCTCCTGTCCAATAAAACGTTTAAATTATTGCCGTGATAGTGGAAATGAGTATTTTTAACTGTTTAGAGGTTTTCTTTTATCCATTTCCCGTTTTGTGCAGCTCAACAACCTTTTCGTCACTGTGTTCTTGTATAGTAATGAAATGAATTTGGCCTGTGCCACCTCATATGTATACTTCAGTGAAACAGGAAGTCATGGTTGACCACTTTAAGACCTCCTAACTTAAACAATTTAAAACATGACTGGAAATATACTTCAGTTAGATTTGAATTATTAGATTGTCTAGGGGTGCCAATGATTGTGGCACCCATGTTTTGTAAAAAAAAAAAAAAAAAATGTCTTTCAATACTTTTTTCAGAGATTTTTGTGAATATGTTGAGTAAAAGACCAAGAGGAGGGAAGGAAGAAGACATATTTGTCATAGCCTGTTCTACTCATCACTGAGGGTGGCAGTAATTGTGGAGGGCACTGTACGTATGTCCACACAAAAGTACACCATCTCCTTGATTACTCGCGGCTGTCGGCCTCCATTAAAAAAGTGCGAGTTGGGCGACTTATCCAAAATAAAAGTAATAACTGCAAATTAAAGGTTTGCAAAACAAATGTAATTCAAAACTTAATTTTAAAGATGTTTGGAATGCAGCACACGAATGTGTTTCTTTGCAAAGGATGCAGCTAACTAGTGTAAACCAAATTGACAGAATGAATGGATTGGTGTTTTATATTTCTCTAAACCCGACATGATCAAATGCGTCAAATGAAAGTTCAAAGGCCTCTTGTCCGAGAAAGCACGCTGTATCCATTATCGATTGACAACGCAAAGAGGTGACTGTATTTGTAGTCTCCAGAAACAGTTGTCAACCCGAAACAGCCTGATTTAATGCAAATTCAGTTGAATTTCAACCATGCACTGTGCATTTATCCATCAAACCCAGTATTCCTGGACATTGTGTGCATTCTCATTATGAGTTGCATCATTACTTTTGGTTCTAAAGCATTTCATGAAAATTAACTAAACGTAACGCATGTTAAATATTACATTTTAAATTGTGAAATGAGACTTTGAAAGGTAAGTTCAGAATGACATAAAAGTAAAACCAGGATTAAAGAAGAACTGGTGTTGTCTCCAGGCGTACGGTGGTGTGCTGTCAGCGCGTCGGCGCAGTGTGGCCTGACTTGTTATGATTTTGTTTTTAGAGGCAGTTGTCCTCAGGCGCCGGCGCCAGCACTCCCTCATCGCTCCCCGGTGACTCAGGGCCCTCGGATCCAAACGCACCAAATGTTCCCCTCGTGCCCCTGCCAGCCAACAAACCAAGCGGACAGCCGGCCTTTCTCTCCCCCTATCAGGTTACAGGAGATAAAAATGGAGAGTGGAATCTCTGCCCCATGCCATTCCTCCTCCCATACCTCTCCTAACCCAGTTATGGTGGAAGCCCAGTTTTCTGTGTGTGTGTGTTTGGGGAGGGGAGGGGAAAGTGGGGGGGGGTGTTGCAGTTTTGACAGTAACTTAACCTAGAGCAAACAGCAAACTAAAATTATC
The DNA here is from genome assembly GCF_963457725.1 of Sprattus sprattus. NCBI lineage: Eukaryota > Metazoa > Chordata > Actinopteri > Clupeiformes > Clupeidae > Sprattus > Sprattus sprattus. The sequence goes on along the minus strand of NC_137921.1, from coordinate 69,317,283 downwards.
CCGCTAGGGAGGGGTCTGGCTTATCAGTGGGCGCACAAGTCAGAGAAGCACTGCGACGCAAAAACAAGCCGCATATAACCGGAGGAAAGGTACAGCACGACTGTTGGCGCCTCCCGGGTCCTCTTTGACGTGCTTTTTGATTCTCTTCTCGTGGTTAAAAGGGGATTTTCAGTGACACCCGGACGGAGGCGATGAACTTCGCGTTGGGCTTCAAGCCGCCCGTGGGGGAGTCGAGCGCCATGGACAACCTGGAGAAGCAGCTCATCTGCCCCATCTGCCTGGAGATGTTCACCAAGCCCGTGGTCATCCTGCCCTGCCAGCACAACCTGTGCAGGAAGTGCGCCAGTGACGTCTTCCAGGTAGACAGCGGCTCGTCGAGGGCAAGGTGCCCGCCGTGTGGCACACACCTTTACATGTGTGATGCTGGGTAGGGAGAACGTTGAAAGGTCAGGGGTGTAAGGTCAGGGAAGGTGATGTGATTTCTTTTAACTACTGTTTTGGTGTTGGGTCAAGGAAAAGATGAAAGGAAAGATAGGGAAAACGGGGAAGGGTGTAAGGTCAGGGTGAGGTCAGGGAAGGGATGGTGTTGTGTGATTCTTATAACTACAGTATGTGTTTTGGTGTTGGAGCGAGGAAAAGGCGAAAGGTTCTTCCACAGCGTAGGAAGAATGTTGATAGATATGTAGAATATGAAAGGGTCTAAAGTCAGGGAAGTGATGGTTTAGTGTCAGTCTTACAACTACAGTATGTGTTTGGGTGTAGGAATGAGGAAAAACTGAAGGTTACTCCACAATTCTAAATCTAATGAACATTCCTTCAAATGTGTATCACTACATGAGATACCAGACTACATGGAGACACATCAAGAAATATCTGCTTGCAGAGAGCCCGTATTAATGGGCTGATGATGATAGTGTAAATGGTGTTGCTTCTTCCCATTGGTTGGAGGCAAGTGGGCAGAGGGCCTGTGGAAAGAGGACTAACCAACCCCTGCTGTAGAGAGAGACTTTGGGAGGAAACAGGGTCTGATGCTGGTGCCTCGGAGGGCCAGTCAGAACCAAGACAAATCACCCCTTTAGCCTTATGAGTTACCCCAGAGGTACTTCTTAGGTCATCCCACCTAGCAACAGACGAAGCCAGCAAGGGTCCAATCTGTTCTGAGGTCAGTTGTTGTTGGGATGCATCCTGTAATTGCATCTGTCTTAGTGAGGGTCTTTATTAATAGATTTGGAAGTCATATTGTTTATTTTCTTTTCCATTTTCAAATGAAACGTGGTGGAAGAGTGATACAGATGGGGAATCAAAGCACATGTTTCTCTCATTTATCATACTTCTGCTCTGCTCTGATCTCCCTGTTCTTGTTTACATTTGAAGCAATATACAGATACGCAGAATTCAACCAAAATACATTATTTGATATTATGAGAAAGATTTCAGATGATAAATGCATTAACTGAAGTTAGCCATCAAAGACAACTCTAGGTAAAGAGCATCATGTATCAGTGAAAAGGTACCAAGTCTTAATTTCATACCCACTCCATTGTTTGTAGGGTGTAATATACTGTATGTTTTGGAAATGAAATGAAATGATGAATGGAATGGAATGGATAAATGGAAATTAAATGGAAATGAGTCCTAGTGACTAGTGGCTATGTTTATGGCAGAGATAGTGACACACACACATTCTGAATTCTATCTCTGCATTTTACCCATCCAGGGTAGTGATACACACAGTGATGCACACAGTGAAGCACACTAACCCGGAGCAGTGAGCTGCCTTTTGCGGTGCCAGGGGAGCAGTGATTGGGGTTAGGTGCCTTGCTCAAGGGCACTTCAGCCGTGGATGTGGGCATGGGAGAGTAGTGGTCTACGGTCTACCACTTCCCCCGCCCACATTTTTCCTACTGGTCGGGGATCGAACCGGCCACCCTACGGTTTCCAGCCCGAAACCCTCACCAGTAGGCCACGGCTGCCCCACACCTGCCTTTTTAGGCACATATGAATTTTTTATATAACATTTTAAAATGTAATAATATTAATGTAGCCTACCAACTACCACCATTCCTTCAGCCTGGGTTAAATCTGATAAGTGAGGGACAGGTACCATCCTTTTACTCTGTCTCAGTAATTCCAACCCAACCCAACCACCACCCCACCCCTCCCCGAACCCCTCCCCGAACCCCCTCCTCTCCCCTCCCCGAACCTCCTCCTCACCCCTCCCCGAACCCTCCTCCTCCACCCAACCCCTCCCCGAACCTCCTCCCCACCCCTCCCCGAACCCTCCTCCTCCAGGCCTCCAACCCGCTGTGGCAGAGCCGCAGTTCTTCAGCCGTCTCTACCGGGGGGCGGTTCCGCTGCCCGTCCTGCCGGCACGAGGTGGTGCTGGACCGGCATGGCGTCTACGGCCTGCAGAGGAACCTGCTCGTGGAGAACATCATCGACATCTACAAGCAAGAGTCCAGCAGGTCAGAGCAGCGCACTGAGGCTAGATAGCAGTCTGGGCGTGTTTCTTTAAAAACTTCACCAGTTGCAGACAGTACAGAGGACTCTAGATAGTTAGCTTTTATTTGCGTCAGTTGCAGGCAGTACAGAAGACACTAGAGAGTTAGCTTTTATTTGCGTCAGTGCTGTCTGAGACACTATGGTGCAGGTCATTGTTTCTGTAGGCTTTTGTTTTGTTAGATGTTTAGCAGTAGTTAAACATAGGCTAAAGAGCTCCGGTTGTTTTATAGGTATAGCAATGCTTTATGCTCTTTAAGTTCCCTTCAAACCAACACTAGCAGTGGAATTAAAAGCCACCACTGGTAACATTTTAACACTTGGGAAATGCTCATTGTGTAGATACCTGTCTATTATATTAGTATTATGGTAATTTGATCGAAAGACGATTTATGAATGCTGAAACAGTTCTATGTAATGGTGATTCTGATGCTGTCCTGGCTAGCTAATGATTGACAGAAGTAGTATTCTTGAAGAGCAGAAGGGGACTAATGGAATCACTGGTGCCCTTTAGTCCACTAGTTTATGACAACAGTCTTTAGTCCACTAGTTTACGACAGCAGTCTTTAGTCCACTAGTTTACGACAGCAGTCTTTAGTCCACTAGTTTACGACAGCAGTCTTTAGTCCACTAGTTTACGACAGCAGTCTTTAGTCCACTAGTTTATGACGGCAGTCTTTAGTCCACTAGTTTATGACGGCAGTATTTAGTCCACAAGTTTATGACGGCAGTCTTTAGTCCACTTGTTTATGACGGCAGTCTTTAGTCCACTAGTTTATGACGGCAGTCTTTAGTCCACTAGTTTATGACAGCAGTCTTTAGTCCACTAGTTTATGACGGCAGTCTTTAGTCCACTAGTTTATGACAGCAGTATTTAGTCCACAAGTTTATGACGGCAGTCTTTAGTCCACTTGTTTATGACGGCAGTATTTAGTCCACTAGTTTATGACGGCAGTCTTTAGTCCACTAGTTTATGACAGCAGTCTTTAGTCCACTAGTTTATGACTGCAGCCTTTAGTCCACTAGTTAATGACAGCAGTCTTTAGTCCACTAGTTAATGACAGCAGTCTTTAGTCCCCTAGTTAATGACAGCAATGTTTTTCAAAAAGACATAATAAAACTTTACATGCCCTCAGGTTCAACTCGTGCCAAAGCACTAAATATAACCAGGACACGTCATCCTGGCGGTAATGAAACATAGCCCGTCACAAGTTCTCCATTGCCACTGGAGCGAGCATCTGTGAGGGACCTGTATTTATACCACACGAGTCAGTGTTGTTTTTTTAAACTCTGTGCTTCCACCTTTGTCACTGGAGCATGAATCATCACGATATGAAACAAGCATGTGTCCGGTGGTTTACATAAATGTTATTGTCTACCAATCCAGATTTTGAAGAATGCAAGGGGAAGTCCAGATATTTGAAGAATGACAGGGAAAGTGTGTGACGCAGTGTAGTGACATCAGACATGACATCAGCAGGTGAAGGCTGGAGTGTTATTGGCTTATTATTCCTAGGCTGATTTATATGACAAGAACGCCTTAGCATCACTAAAACAGTGTTGCCTAGTCTCATTATTGGCTTCTATTGAGATGCATACTGATGTTTTGTTATATTAGGGGGTACTACACTGGTATGTGCAAGCACTCAAGGGGTCAGATAGCATGGAAACTATACTATTTGATGTTTGCTAATTTGCTTGGTTTCACTGCTGCTCTTTGAGCCTTTGAATCACACCGCTTACCCCTCGGAGCATGTTTGCACTTCAGGATGCACTTATGAGATTTAAGTGCCTGGAATGGTACAAAGCTTTTGACAATGGAAGGGTTTAGAGGCAGGAGGATGTAAGCACACCTCACTACCAGTATCTTCCATACCAAATAAAGTGAGTAGTTCACATATTTACCTTCTAAAGTGGCTGACTTAATAGCAGTCAGTTAATGTTTATTCACAAACATATATCTGCAGGGAAAACGCAGGACAGTATTTGTGTTATTCAATCTATTGTTAGTGTCATTTTACCTGTGAATGTATTCAGCAATGATAACTAGAAAGTGTGATGATGCTCTAGGTTTTGTCACTACTCCGGATATCCATCAGATGGCGCTCTTTCCCAACTTGTGTGTCAGACGCCTGAAGGCTCGCGCCTCCTGATACAGTGCTCACATCATGCTGACACGAACGTCACATTTCAGCACAGATCGCTTGACAGGGCCAGAGATTAAAAAGCCTGGTGATAAATTGAAAAGGTCCTCAGTTTTGAGCAGGTCTTCTTTCATGCATGAGGAGGGAGCTGACAGTTGGTTCGCCCCTGTTCGCCGACAGATCGCAATCACATCACTCAATTCGTCTATCCAGGAAAAGGTGCCCGCAGACCAAGTGTTGGTGCTTCATATATAGACGGCATCGAGAGGTAGGCCGAGTTCGAGTTGTATCTTTATTCTCATGGCTGAAGGAAGGCCAGGTTGATCATTAAGCTCGACAAAAAAATCGCCATCTTTAAATATTTACAAAGCCCACAGTCCAGCACAACAAACTTTTCTTCCAACAAGGTCATTATCACAAGGCAGTTGTCTGTGTGTTTTTTTTCTTTTATGCTTATCTCCTTGTGTGACTGATTTCATTTACATACAAAACAATACAGACGAGTGGAATGTCAATGCAGGCGAATCACAGCCATAATCACCTCTGTCTCCTTACTGCCCTCTCTCTGAGATCACTTACCCAAGGAGTTCACAGGTGAACCGCCGGTCCAACCTGTCAGATTTCATGCTGGAGAAGATGTTCTAGATGTATGGAGCTCTCTGTCAGGCTTAATCACTTCAACATGAATAAGATAAAAATAAAAACAAACAAAAATCGACCACTATTCCTGCCACTCAGGTTGCCTGTGATGAATATGTATAGTGAGAGTGTGTGTGTGTGTGTGTGTGTGTAGTCCCTCAAGTGTATATTGCGATACATCCAGTCATATTTCATTGCAGGGGCAAAGCTAGGAATTGTAATTCCCACCCCCCCCCCCCCCCCTGAAAAAAAAATCTCCTCTCTTCCTAGCCCTATTCTCAGAACTGGATGTTGCCTGGGGCTGAATATTGTCTTTTGATTGATTTGATTTTTGTTTATTTGATAAGAGGGACAGTGTACATTATTAAACATTTAAAATGTAAATGCACCCAATTGTAGCCAAAGGGCTAGTTTCCATTGGCAGTCCCCCCAGCCAGAGTAGACTGGCTTTTGACCTTGACCCCTCTGACCTTGACCCCCACTGACCTTGACCCCCACTGACCTCTCCGCAGGCCCCTGCACCCTCAGCCAGAGCAGCAGCAGCAGCAGCTGATGTGTGCGGAGCACCAGGAGGAGCGCATCAACATCTACTGCCTGAGCTGCGCGGCGCCCACCTGCTCCATGTGCAAGGTGTTTGGCTCACACAAGGACTGTGAGGTGGCGCCGCTGCATAGCGTCTACAAGCGGCAGAAGGTAAAGGGTTAACAGCGACGGTTGTGAGGTTGGTGTCACCTTAGAGCCAGTAGGGGGGGGGGGGGGGAGGGTGTGTGTGTGAGTGGAGGGGGGGGGGGGGGGGGGGGCATTAGAGGACAATAATTTTGTGCCACAATCAAATAAAGCTAGAGGAGGTTTTTATGTGTGTGTGTCTGTGTGTCTGTGTGTGTCTGTGTGTGTGTGTGTGTCTGTGTGTGTCTGTGTGTGTCTGTGTGTCTGTGTGTGTGTTTTTTTTAGTGGCTTTGTTAAAAGAACTCTTCACAGCTTGTGCACCCTTTAGTTAAAACATATTCACAACACCACGATTATCACAACAGCTGTTCGTCCGCGACCACTGCGAGTTCGGAGAGGAGAGCTCAGGCCGCCCTTGACAGTTTCTCATTCACGGCGGACAGAGGCGCAGCGTGCCACCCAGCGGGGGGTCTCGCCCGCATGCCAGCGTGGGTCTGAATCACACCCCTCCGTCCGCCCCAAACGTCAGCACTCATCCTGTGCCACACGGCACCAATTGACGCGGTGCACCCGCATGTTCCATACCCCCTGGCGGAGTGTCGCTCTTCTGTTATTTCATTTTTTTTCCTCCTGCCGTTTAATCACCCCTGTCAAACTCCGATGTGGCCAAGGTGTTTTTAGCACATCGCGTCGCATCTGGATACGCACTTGCCAAAAATCCGACACGTCAGTCTCTACCTTTCTCCGGGAAGGTGATGACTGAATTAGGGCAGCAGGAGCAGCAAGTTAACTGAGGTGAATAAGTGGAAATGCCACACTTGTTAGCCGACACCTCAGGGCCAATTTGCTGGGCGTGCGCTCTCTCTCTCTCATGGGACTGACAGTCGTTCCTGATATCCATGCGAGGAAAATGAGACACCGGTGTGTCTGGCCCAGCCGGCAAAGAAGCCTGTGAGTTTTCCCTGGCAGATTGACTCATTTTTCCCTCAGTGTGTTTGACTCATGGAGGGGGTGGGGGGGGGGGTTGGGCAGAGGTTAAGTAGTAGAGTGGGGTGGATCCCCAGGTGGATAATGACTCAAATGATTTAATTTGCGTCACCATTTCTGCCAAACAATACCTCAGTAGACACCATATGTTTCTGTTCGGTGCTGCCGAGCCGAGGCCACCTCGGTTGCGTGGGGGAAACGGCTGTATGCGGCCGCGGAGATGCATAATCGGAGATGCATAATCGGAGAGATGCCGATGACTGAGCGAGTGGCTGGAGCCCGTGGAGACTGTGGAGAAACCACGCGGGGTGTTACAAAAAGAACACCGGGGTGTTACAGCACGACACTGAGCAGGTGGCCAGGCTGACATTTTCATCTCCGCTGCCCTTTTTCCCACATCGGTTTCCCGACGCTATGAATCACACCACAATTACAAATGCAGATGGGCGCAAAAGTTTTCACCAGTCATTGTGGCAAATGCCGGCCAAGCCATTTTCCCAGAGCCGCCATAGTTCACAATCTGGCCCTGTGTTGGTTGATTGGCCAAGGCAGCTGGCGGCCATGACACATCGTGTCTGACAGCATTGTTGTTTGGGTCTTTACACAGTCATGCCATTAAAGATTTTTAGGAATTTGTGTAGGGCAAGACAATCGTGTAATGGCCTGTGACTGTTTTTTTTTTTAGGCTTTGTGATGTTGTTTTGGTGTTTTTTTTTCTCCCCTCATGCTAGGTATCAGATCTCTTTTATTTGCTTTTTGTTGTTTTTGTCTCCTCATGCTTTAGACCGAACTCAGCGATGGCATAGCGATCCTGGTGGCAGGAAATGACAGGATGCAGGCCATCATCTCACAGATGGAGGACATCTGCAGAACCATCGAGGTAAGAGTAGCACCGTCACACTGACAGTAGATCAAGTGAGGTGAGAGCATCAACGTCTTGCTGCCAGTAGAACCATACTACTACTACTTATAGTAGAACAATCGAGATGAAAGCAGAACGGTCATACTGACAGTAGGACCATCGAGGTCAGAGCAGACAGTAGAACAGTAATGCTTGATAATAATGATTTTGACAAACCCAGCTCTTCTGACACATGGCTGATGGTTTGGGTATCTGAATGTCGCCAGGAGAACGGCCGGCGGCAGAAGCAGGCACTGTGCGACAGGTTCGACGCGCTGTACGCCGTCCTGGAGGAGCGCAAGAAGGAGCTGGTGGAGAGCGTGAGCCGGGAGCAGGACCGCAAGCTGCGCCACGTGCGCCGCCTCATCCGTTGCCACGGCGATCACCTGGAGGCCGCCGTGAAGCTGGTGGAGACGGCCATCCAGTCCATGGAGGAGCCGCAGATGGCCGTGTTCCTGCAGGTGTTTGTGACATCGCTCCTAACGTGCTTGACGACCTTGGTGTCACCTGTGCATGTTGCGCAATGTCCATTCTAGTTTATTTTCTTTATTTGATTCTTGAATTAGGTTCTTTTTTTGTCACTCTTTTGCCATATACGTGTATATGTATATATTATATTTATATTGAGTGATTCCCACCAGCACCCAAACCAACACCATCAATGATTCCTTAGATCTGGTTGTTGGAAATCCATAGCAAGCTATTGATCAACGGACAGACCTTGGCTGTTTGTCACTGTGTGATGTCACTGGACACAGTTGGTCAGTACAGAGGGGATGGGTAGGCTTAAGGATCTGTCCGACATCAGAGGAGCAATTCCAACACGTGCTTGTAGCGACTGACAACATCTACGTGTCAGTTCATTACCAGCATCTGTCAAGTGCAGAACCTAATAATCACACTAGCCTCCTACCCTCCACCCAGCACAACTGCACTTTTTTTAGTGGTTGCACAAACACATTTCGTTGTGTATCTAATGCACAATGACAAATAAAGTCTATTCTATTCTATTCTATCTGTTGTTCCAGAGCCCTGAGAAAGGAAGTGCTGATTAACGGCCAGGCCTTGTAGCCAAGGTCATAGCCAGAGCCCCGCTCTCATCCCCTCCAACCAGAATCAGACCCGACCATCAGCACCGTCCTCTGCATACAGGCCAGCCAGTGACTGCCCCCAACCCGGCCCTTTTTTTTAAACCCCTGTGTTAAAAAAATAAAGTTAAAATGGAGGGAAATGGTTATAAAAAAGCAGAAGATTGAGTCATGAGAGGTTGATGTTGTCTTCACCAGCCATCCAGGCACTTTCCCCCCCTTTCCAGGTGAAGTGGGGTTTTTTTGGGTTTATATTTAGCTTGTCATTTATGGCCTGGCCTGATGCGCCGCCGTGTAGCAGGTGTGCGCTCTCGCTTGAGCGCGCGTCTTACTTTAAAAGTAGAGATTGAAAAGGGCGAGGAGTGTAAACTCAGCCCAGGAGGAGGGAGTGCAGCACTTTGTCTTTTTAAAAGCCATGGCGGGCGGACATTTTTTAGCTTGTGTGATTTCTCCCCCCCCCCCCCCACTCCCTTCTCTCCTTAATTTTCTTCTTCTTCTTTTTCTGCCATTTTTGGTTCTTATTCCCTTTCTTATTATTTGTCATGTGAGTTGACTTTTCCTTTATTCTTTTCAGTCGCTTCTTTATTTCTCCTCTGTTCCTTGCGAGATTTCTCTTCTTATTGTTCTCTCTTTCTCTCCGTGTCTCCCTTGTTTTGTTTCCACAGAGTGCCAAGGACGTGTTTAAGAAGTAAGAGTGTGTGTGTGTGTGTGTGTGTGTGTGTGTGTGTGTGTGTGTGTGTGTGTGTGTGTGTGTGTGTGTGTGAGGCTGTTCCAGCGCTGTTTCTCTGGGTTTGTAGTGCTCTGCTGTGCTGTGCATTCAAACAGAGAGGTGTCACTCCTGACTCAGATGTAGCGAGCGTGCTAACGCCGCTACCGCCACTAACTCCACTGGGGTGGCATTATGAGACATACACACACACACACACACACACGAGTTATAGTTGTGGTGTTGTTGCTAACATGGCCTCCTGGCACCCAGCTCTGGTCGTGTGGTAAGGTGACTAATGACTCATGACCAAAAAAAACAACAACTTGCTTGTGAGAGCAAAATGACCAAAAAGAAGTTGTTTGGGAAAAGAAATAGAAATAACACGCTTGCATGGAGACCACTGCTTTGTTTGTGTGTGTGTGTGTATGAGCGTCTGAGTGTTTGTGTGTGTGTGTCTGAGCGTGTGTGTGTGTGTATGTGTGAGTTTGTGTGTGGGCGCGTGCTTGAGTTTGTGTGTGTGTGTGTGTGTTAGTGTGTGTTTGTGTGAGGTTGTGTGTGTGCTTTTTTGTTTGTGTGTGTGTGTGAGTGAGTGTGAGTTTGTGTGTGTGTGTGTGTGTGTGTGTGTGTGTGTGTCTGTGTGTGTGTGTGTGTTTGTGTGAGTTTGTGTGTGTGTGTGTGTGCGTTTATATGTGTGTGTGGCTTTTGGCTGCCTCACCAGCCTAACCAGAGCTTCACCTGTAGAGATGCGGGGGCAGCGTCTCACCTTGGCTTCACAACTCACCTTGGAGAGACAGCAGGGTGACGGGGGTGACTATCCTATCCACTCGCCTTCACAGTGGGGTGGGGGTGGATAGGAGATCTACGGTTGTCCCCATCACTTCTGACGTAGCGGGAAACCTTAACACCATGTGCCGTGTCCTTGGCAGGATCACCGACACGGCGAAGGCGTCCGACCTGGAGCGGGCTGAGCCTGGCTATGAGAGCATGGCCCAGTTTGCCGTCGACACGGACAACATTGCTGACATGATGAGGAGCATCGACTTTCAGACAGGTACTTAAGCGAAGTTAAGCGAAGTTAAGCGAAGTTAAGCAGTGTCCGCTGCCCGCTGCCCACTCAAAGCAATAAGCTTGAGAAGAAGAAGTTATTGGCTATTAGCTATTATTACTACCATGCACACTTTGAATATGGTGGTTGAGAAGATGTTCTTCTTAAATTTTTTCAACCATGATTTTGACAGTATTGGTGCTTTGTAATACCTTGGCATTACGTATGTAGGCCGCCCGTTTCACGATGTAAATAAATCCCCGAAGGTTAACTTAGTTAACTTGTAAGATCCAGGCATTCTGCCTCACATGTGTCCAGGGATTGTTTCTGCCTGCATGGTAATGGGGTAGATACTAGTGGGGTAAGGAATCTGAAGAACACTCTGACCATCATGCACACATGCTTTTTCTTTAGCCATGATTTTGACAGTATTTCTTTCTAACAAGTTGGCATTACTTCTTTTTGCCTGATGCCCTAGTGTCTTTTTTGGGCTTTTGTGCCTTTAATCGATAGAGCAGTGAAGAGTGGGACAGGAAATGAGAGGGAGAAGAGGTGGGGAGTTGACAGGAGGAATGACATCAGGCCGGAATCGAACCTGTGTCCTCCATGGGCTTCAAGCCTGTTTGTGGTCGGGGCTACTGCTTGCGCCACAGTGCCCCCCGCCCTAGTGTCTTTGAACGCAGCAATTGTTTTTTCTTCTCACAGGCTCTCCAAATGAGGATGATGATGATCTGGAGGAAGATGGCGATGGCCTCCCTGGTGTGGAAGCAGAACCTGGCAGACATTAGACCCCACTGGCTCCATCAGGTCTGTACATTGACCAGACCCGAGGCAGGTTAAGATTGATGGTTTCCACTGACAGTCTGCTGAAAGACTTGTTGAATGGACTGAAAATGGATGTTGTGTCTTTTATTTTAAATGGCCTTTTCGTTTGTTGAAAGTGCCCAAAAAGAAATGACAGACTGGAATGAACTGAGAAGCGCTATAATGATTCTATTTTTATGCTTTGCTTTCGTCATGTTAAAATAATGACAAAGTGGCCTGACTGCTCCTGTGCGTTTCTGAAGGATTATATATACAGTGGTGGCCAAAATTATTAGAACACTAGACATATTTAAGAGTTTTCAGTTGTTTTTGTTGAATTGGCCATTAAAATACCCTAAAAACTAATGAAATATCTACAAAGTCATCATTATGCTCTATAAACCATAGAATAGAGCCATCATAATGAGATTTAGGTCATTTTCCGTGCAAAAACAAGCTAGGCCTATTTCACTGTCAATTTCACACAATCATGTTCCTGCACAGAAGAAGCCAAATTACTTGTGTAATCATTGTCAGGTGTTATTGTGGTTAAATGGATGGTGATGCAAGAGTCTTAGGACACAGCTCGGCGATTTTTTTGAATGTACAAGGCCTATCCTGCTCATTAAGTGATTGGTAACATCAGGGTTTTGTCACTGAGGCCACACCACCAAATGGTATAGATCCAAAGCCTCTAGAAGCAGTCTTGAAGCACATGATGCTCTTTGAACATGGCTAAGGTGAAGAAGGAGCTAACAAATGAGCAACGGGTTCGAATAAAGGCTTTTTTTATGCTGGCTGGAGTTACTGCCGCATAGCCAAGGACTTGAGATGCAGTCCAAGCACTGTAAAGTACACTTTAGACCACCATGGCACCAGAACCGAAAGGGGAGAGGTTTCAAAAAGAAACTCTCAGACACACAAGTGAAGCATCTCAAAATTCTCAGTCTTCAGGACCGAAGAAAGACTTTACAAGAACGGTGTGACGAGATTAACATCACAATGACTAATGGTGCAACAGTGTCTTCAAGAACTGTCCTTCGGAAACTGGGAGAAGAAGGACTTTTTGGCAGAATAGCAGCAAAGAAACATTACTGAAAGAGAACAATTGAGTGTAACGCCTGAAATTTGCAAAAGAACACAAGAAATGGACAAAGAAAGATTGGTTTAAGTGTTGTGTACTGATGAGTCCAGGTTTTAATAGTTTGGCAACAAGCAAAGCGTGTATGTTCCACAAATGAGGGGGAGAGATATAAAAATTAGTGTCTCTTGCCAACAGTTAAACAAGGAGGGGGTAGTATTATAGTGTGGGGTGCAATTTAAGCCTCAGGAACAGGTGACTTTGGCTAAATTGATGGCATCATGGATACAAAAGTATACCACAACATTCTGGTGAGGCAGGGAGTTCCTTCTTGGAGACATCTTATTGAGCCTGGATTTATTTTCCAAGAGGACAATGACCCTAAACATTATTTTAACTATTGCCGGATCTACTGGCGACAAGGAATCTGCTGGAACATTGATAATGATGAACCGGCCCTATCAAAGTCCGGACTTCAAACCAATCAAGCAAATTCGGGGCAAGTTGGAAAATAAACTCGACAGATCTATTGTAAATTCCAAGGAAAGCCTTTGGCTTGAGTTGCAGAAGGCATGGGATAACATTTGTGTTGAAGTTGTCAAGAAATATATTGACTCTATGCCAGAGAGATGTGCTGCTGTAATTGCTGCAAAAGGTGGACGTACCACTTATTAAAGTTAAAAGTGGTTAAAAACAGTAGGACTCACTTCATCTGATATTTTTTTGTGCTCAGAACAGCCATCTGCATGTTTCATGAACATTATGAAATTAAATCATGTTTTGGAGGCAAAAAAAAAGCTAATTATTCTCAGATCTGTCAGGTGTTCTAATAATTTTGGCCACCACTGTATATTCACAAAGTGCATATCTGCCAGGCTTATGCTCATCGTGTTGAAATAAGGTTCTCTAAAATGTAATGAAAAAAGTGCTTTTTGAGGAAATTTAAGTGCCTGAGCTTTCATCCAGTTTCTTACTAAAAAAGCGACAGAAAGCACACATCTGTTCTGCCTCATATGTGTCCAGTGATGGTTTCTGCCTGCATGTGAATACAAGGGTAGATACTAATGGGGTAAGGAATCTGAAGAACACTCACACCCTTTCCTCGTCTTGAGATATGGATCGAACAACCGTGTTTACACCCCCGATGGACCCATATACAAGAGAGTAGTCATGCCCCCCCCACACCCTCCCCGCCCCCCTCCTCTCAAGTGATCAATCCTCTTCCCCTGTCACACTTGTTGTACGTGAATCATCTTCATCAAAGGCGCATAGAACATATAAATGACAAGGAGCTGCTTGCAGTCACAGAGGTGGTGTTCTCTGCAGTCTCTAAATACTGTTCAAGTTGTAATTGCATTGTTTGATGCATAAGTCCCGTCTTAAACAGCACTGTTGTGAGACTGTGAGAAATAGTCATGTGGACATGGGTCTTACCTCTTACGTGAGTTTCATGTTTTTTTTTTTTTTGTTGTGTAACGTTATAAAGTAGGGGCAGTAGTTCACGATGCTGTGTCCTGACCTTACTTCACTCAGGGCTGTGTGACGGAGGACATGAGAGGGCAGAGAGAGAGAGAGAGGAAGTCAGGATGTGTGTGTGTGTGTGTGTGTGAGAGTGAGTGACTATGTCTGTGTGTGTGTGTGTCAGAGCGAGAGAGAGAGCGTGTGTGTGTGTGTGTGTGTGATGGTGAGGGTGAGAGTGTGAGTGTGTGTGGGCACTGCTGCACCATTTCACCAAAGGTCAGCAACCACTCTGAATCAACAGGGTAGCCGTGGAGATCCTGGCACTCCCCCTCCCAACACACACACACTTCCACACTCTCACACACACAGACACAAACACACACACACTCACACACACACACTCTCAGTCTTCCTCACACACACACACACACCTTCCCGCCTCCCATCTCTGTTCTTGTGATATGCATGAGGCTCAGGTCCAGGCAGGACAGTTCTGGGGGGAGGCAGACTCTGCTGTGGCCAGCTGTGAGCAACCCTGAATCTGACCCCCAATAGCCCTCGTCCTCCTGGAGCGCAAGCATCACCTGCTGCCTCCTCCACATACTGTATCTGTCCCAAGAAGAAAAAAACGGAAGAAAAACTGAAACCCCAGATCCAGATCGAGCCTAAGGATGCCTGCGGAGAGTGTGATGAGCTGAATCGGCCCGGAAACTCGGGAGGGGGGGGGGGGGGGGGGGGGCAGCCGAGAGGAAGGCTAAAGCTGAGAAGAAGGTAGCTAACTCTTTGAGAGGAGAGGAGAGGAGAGGAGAGGAAGGTTGGCTTAGTTGATCGCTCTCTCTCTGTCTCTGTCTCCTCCTCTCTATCTGTCTATCTATCTATCTATCTATCTCCTTGCTTCTTTCCCGGCTCCGGGGCTGGTGTTTGAGTGGTGTTTCTGTCACCTTTCATTACTTAATAACCGCTCCAGGCTTTATGGCCACCACAATATATGGCCCTGGGACTGTGGGAGTGTTCACAGGCACCGACCTTGTCAGCATGCCTGTCAGCCCCTTGCCCCGTCCCACCCAACCCCCCACCTGCCCTGGATGAATTGATGGGTGCCGTGCAGACGGGTGGAGCTGACGTAGAAAGAGGGATAATCGATGGGCGTCTCTGGAGCAGGCGGATGAGCACACGTTCACGTGTTCATAGCGGGGTCTAAACTGAGAGTTCCTCAATGGCGACTGTGAATGTGTAGGAGACTGGCTCAGGGTCAGCCACGAGCGCAACGCCGGTGTAGGAGATCTTATCTGCTTGAGCCCATGGCTGATCTACGCCCATGTGTTCATAAGCTCTGGGTTCATGAAGCATGAAAAGCAACTGGAACCTTTGGGAATGATTAAAGTACTCCCCGCACTCACTCACGCACACACACAAATCCAACTACCCTGTGAACCCCATTGCTAGTCAGACTGTTTTCTTTATTTTTGCAGAAGAAGTAGCTGCGGTTCCTCTGTGCGGTTCCTCTGTGCGGTTCCTCTGTGCCGTTCCTCTGTGCTGTTCCTCTTGCAGTTCCTCTGTGCGGTTCCTCTGTGCCGTTCCTCTGTGCTGTTCCTCTTGCAGTTCCTCTGTGCGGTTCCTCTTGTAGTTCCTCTGTGCGGTTCCTCTGTGCAGTTCCTCTGTACGGTTCCTCTATGCGGTTCCTCTGTGCGGTTCCTCTGTGCTGTTCCTCCCAGCGCTACATAGTCTATCACCTGCTTGCCCAGCAGTTGTCAAGTGTCTCTGCTCCACTCAGTAACCACATCACACAGTAATATTTAAGGTCCAGTCAAGCCAGCTCAACCGTACTTTATCACAAGGTAAATCAAGCACAGACTGTTTAACTGGGTCGAGGGGCTGGCTGGGATTACATTTGCGGTCACTTGCAGATGATTGGCATTATAGAATTCCCACACATGTTGTGTAATCACCCATGCAGTCAATAAGCACGCGATTAGATTACGCTCTGTCTGGGGAAATCAACCTGTCTGCTGCTTGGTGGCTGCAGAGTGACTCAGCTTTATGGAGAGTGACTCGGCTATTTGCATATCTGCTACATTAAGGATACAGTTAGCATGGTGCGTTAATGAATGAAAATAATCCCATGGGTTTACCCCAGCGATCAGCCAATCGTGAGTGCGAATGCTAATGAATACTAATAAGGCTGGGAGCACACAAGCAGACAGTCAGGGATTTGATTTCCTTTAAATTCCACATTTCATTGACCTTTAGTGGCAGGAGTGTTGGCTAATCGTTTCGGATTTTCAAGGGCATTAGCATTCATTACATGTCTAGTTTTATATCATGAGCTGAAGTCAATATGTAGAGTTCTCATTCAAAAATATACGCGGCATTATGGAAAATGACAGTCAAAGTTTGATCAAATGCATCGAAATGAAGCAATGACCTTATCATGATGTCTGGCATTGTTCTTCAGACAGCAAAAAAAATAAAAACATTTAAACATATTTTTATAAACTCATTAGTCATAGAAATAACCTAAAAAGGGAAAGGAAAGCAGTCAGTGCGGCATTTGTTCAGTAGAACGTGCAATGAATGACGAAAAATGAACGCTGCATACTTAGGGGAAAATGAAATCAGTATGGCTGTTAACATGATCACGTCACACACAGTGGTGAATAATGCCTTCTGTACAACACGCCTCCTGCTGTAATCCTCTCTCCTCAGCAAAATGAAGCAGTCTCTCTCTCTCTCTCTCTCTCTCTCTCTCTCTCTCTTGGGGGAGAAAACAACTGACTGCTTTTAGAGAGCGAGAGGATAATGATCGACACGTCTTGAGGCTGAGACTTGGCTACCAGTGCCTCTGGCGACATGATTTGGTCCGTGTGTCATCAGTGGCTGACAAGAACCTCCACATGACAATAACGCCTTAATAAAGTACATTTTCATGATAATAACGCCTTAATAAAGTACATTTTCATGATAATAACGCCTTAATAAAGTACATTTTCATGACAATAACGCCTTAATAAAGTACATTTTCATGATAATAACGCCTTAATAAAGTACATTTTCATGATAGTAACCCCTTAATAAAGTACATTTTCATGATAATAACGCCTTAATAAAGTACATTTTCAAGGCAGAGATGTAATGGTGACATTTCAGATGTGTCTGTGCTCATGTTGAAGCTCAATGTGCAGGTGCCATTTGTCTGTATTGCTAGAGTGTGCTTTTGGCGACGAAGGGGCCTTTGAGAGAGGGAAATGTTTAGTGAGATAGTCTCTAGGACTTTATGTAGGTTTCTTATCCTTAACTGCTCCCAGTCTAGCAGTACATAATAGAGTTAAGGCAAGACGAAGTATATTCATGCAACGCCTACTGCCCTCGCCCCCTTATTTCCTTAAGACAAACAAAACTGTGAAAATAGATCATATTGAACACAGAGGACAATAATGTTCCCCTCATTCCTCTCATTTGAATGCTATCCATTCTTTTCTCTTGTTAACCACTTAGGGCATCTCCTGTAAGGAGGACAAAGACACTATGAGGGAGGCTTTCCTTAATCCCATAAGCGTACATGCTGGAACCTTCCTCTGCTCATCTTCCTCTTCCTCTGCAGAAGATGAGCCTCAGCACCACACTGCAAGAAAAGCATGATTCAAGTGTTGTTTTGGTACATGGAGACTCTATGGTACATGATTCAAGTGTTGTTTTGGTACATGGAGATTCTATGGTACATGATTCAAGTGTTGTTTTGGTACATGGAGATTCTATGGTACATGATTCAAGTGTTGTTTTGGTACATGGAGATTCTATGGTACATGATTCAAGTGTTGTTTTGGTACATGGAGATTCTATGGTACATGATTCAAGTGTTGTTTTGGTACATGGAGATTCTATGGTACATGATTCAAGTGTTGTTTTGGTACATGGAGATTCTATGGTACATGATTCAAGTGTTGTTTTGGTACATGGAGATTCTATGGTACATGATTCAAGTGTTGTTTTGGTACATGGAGATTCTATGGTACATGATTCAAGTGTTGTTTTGGTACATGGAGACTATGGTACATGATTCAAGTGTTGTTTTGGTACATGGAGATTCTATGGTATGCCTCTTGTGCACACATGCACTGGGGTCCAGGTTTGCTTGACATTTATGCGCACTGTCTGTGGTAGTTACTGAGTAGTGGGTTTAACTGAGACGTAGGCTCCGATTTCTTCACCTTTGAAACAGGTGGCCGAAGACCATGAATGTTTCGTTTTTTGTTTGTTTTCCCCATAGAACTTCTCAGTGTCGATGATGAAGATAGAACAAGAGGGTTTATTGAATTGCTCATCTCAATATTGCAGTTAGGCTTGTTATTTATTCAACAAATATTGGAAATGAGGTTCTTGTAATCATGAAATAAACACAAGCTTATTGTCATAAACAGTACATTCTCACATGGTATGTATGTTTGGTTGTCTGCGTGATTTGATCCTTTATAAGCTTTTACTTTTTTATCAAAGAAAATAAACTTTAATTTCACAACATTGCAGCTGTTTTCATTTATGTATAACTAAATGTGGCTGATACCAGTTGGCATTGCAGTTTTTAAAGACCCCTTCGAGTGTTTTACCCTCAAAGTTTCAAACTGAACTGTAGAACAAATATAGGAAATTAATGTAACTTCTTTCCAAACCCAAAGGAGGGGTGCCTCAGTGAAGGGGTGCCCATCAATCAACCAAATGAATAATTAGATGAGAAGAACTCCAGCTCCAAACACTAGAAGAAGAGAAGAACTCCAGCTCCAAACACTAGAAGAAGAACTCCAGCTCCAAACACTAGAAGAAGAGAAGAACTCCAGCTCCAAACACTAGAAGAAGGGTCTGTAGTTCCCATTTCCTTTCATTCTCTGCTATGTCAGATAAGGAAAGCTTTTAATGTGTGTAGTGTAGTGTAAATGTCATATTCTTGGACCTTTTCTGACCATCAGACTGATATATCACTTGTGCATCTAGTAATAAATAGTCTTATTTTATTTTTATATCATTTTCGTAATAAAATTACAAAGTAATGTTCAGCATTTTTTTCAGACATGAGTTTTACAGCATCATCAGCAATATACACTATATATACGTTTGTACAGCATTCCTGGGCAATTTACAATGGTTTCTAAAAGCAATTTGCCAAAAAAAGTCAAACATATATTGGTCACTGCTTGCCATTTTAATAGCTATTTGCGTATTTCAGGTAAGTCTATACTGAGGGTGAAAACAATGCAATGATTGATGTAGAGAAAAGAAGGTTTGAGGTGGACAGGGAGGTTTTGGGGTGACTGTAAGATCAGGATATGAATCAGAATCAGAATCAGATTTTCAGATAAAAACAGCTCTGTACCTCAATGTACCTCAATCTGGGGATATGAACCAGATCAATGCATTCTGAGCATATCTGCCCCGTGCAAAACAGGTCTAAAGGTCTAGAATCATTTTTATTGGGTTCTTTTGCTGTGGCTTTTTTCATAGAGAAATCATACAAATGTTGACAACTGATGCTGGTGACTGGAACGGGTCCTTCCCAGAATCAGGTTGGACATGGCCACCTGTTGCACTTTAATTAACCATCACAGCATTTCTTTTTTGAATATACAACACAAAGACGGCAGACTACGCAGCTAGTGTGACCTGCTTTGACAAACCATAACAAAAAATTGGCAGCAAATGCAAATGCTGACAATGTTTTTAACACAGGCTAATGACTCATCTGATTGCTGCGCAGATTTGAAGAGCGTTAAATTTGTACTTGGACTGATTTATGATAGTCGAGGGTAAATATGAAATGAAGAGACAATGATAACACATTTGGACGAAACTTAGATTGTGACGCGCCTGTTAAACAAAACAAATCAATACAGCGATTAAACTGTGTGAGATATGACACACTACATCAATGAGCTATGAACCATGAGCAATATCCAATACGCTTGTATCACCAATATATCGTAGGATACATCAAACGCAATGTGAGCTTAAGCTAAAGACCATAGATTCGAAATACCGTTTTGTTCAGAGTTCTTTCTTTACTTTTGTATTATAGTCCTGTCCTGGTCCAGGCGTGGAACTGATGGGGGACTATGTAGCCGTCTCTCAAGATGGAAAGCATTGTGAACAAGTGCTGGAGGGTCAGATGATGAGCAACGTTCCTTTTCATGTTGATTCGCGTAGGAGGCATTTTGACAGAACAGCAACAATAACTTAAAGTAATGGGAATATGAATTGATTCTCTCTATAATGCATTTATCTGAAAAACCTCATTTTCATCACGGTGTCAGTAAATCAAGTGTCATCACTTCCCAACTTCATCTAGATACTTGCGATTCAGTTCTGCTTGTTCCCTCTGGTTCTCGATCCGTGCCATTTCAATCATGTTTCTCAGCAAGTGGAAAGTGAGATCAATTGAGATTGGAGGATCGTCGTTTCTCTTGGACAACTCCAGAAGATCTTCCAGACTGTTTCCCTCCGAGGAGTGACCGTCTACTCGCGGCGTCAAACTGCGCGTCAAGTGAGCAAGTCCCTCCGTGGCAAGTGGATTCGCGATGCTGTCGGCATGAACTCGTGAAAAACCTCTTTGCAGACCGGGGTTCTTCTGCAAGTACTGCAGAATCTTTTCTCCGATGAGATAAGACACTGCAGAGTCGCCTGCTTCTAACACTTCGTCAAGTTGACTCTTGTACCCATGGCCGTCAAAAATGCTCAAGGGTCGACAAACATTAGGATGAATGTGGCTGGACAACAGAACCGTAGCAATTAACAGGACCAAAGGAGTAGGCTTCATAATGAACAGACTGGTTGAGGGTAGCCTGTGAAATGCAAAGACGCATAACCATTAGGCTCATGACACTAGACAAAGTACAGACAGAGATACGTCCTGCCAATGTTCACATCAGCAGGACTCTTACGTTGGGACGTATCTTCATGACTCATGAGTAGTCTATGCCACAAAACAATGATTAATAAACTCAATGCTTTTTAAAATACACAGATTAATAGAATTTCAAAGACAGTTTCGTTAGAGTTGTGAGACAAAACCCTCAATTAGATTAAATTATCGCATATTGCGCAATGATAAGATTTTGGATGAAGCATCAGTTGACTTTTAAAAAGCAGAAAATGATTTTGAATAAAAGTACAAGCACATAAATACGTACCAAGTTGTCTCCTGTATTTCACAAGTTTTGCCCTCGGTGGTTAAGAGAGGTTTCGTCCGAGACCCGAATCGATATGCCCGGCCAAAGAGACTGGACCCGCTAGCACCATGCTGAATGGTTATATACATCCAAGATAGCGCCATTGACGTCAGTCCAAGTGCATAAACTGCTTGTAAATTAGGAGACTATTCGAGACTCCAGGGAAGTATTTCAGGGACAATTGACGGTGTCCATGGACCTGACGGTAAAAGCCACGGTATAGTTTTTCCTAAAATTTAGCGGTCGCTTTACTGGTTCCATGCATCCGACGCAATGACTGTGCTGAACGCCTGGAATCGGTGCTCAAGAAACTGCTTCATAGCTCCCAAAGATAAGAGCATGGTCCACAAGCAAGCTTTTCATTGCAGGAACAATTGCTTTACTGTATAGCTGGAGGAAAGTTTGATTTGGTCTTGAGCCAAATTAAAAATACATAATACCAGGTGAATATTTTCAATGCATTGAGAAGAGAAAACAAAATAAGGAATATGTTTTTTTTGCAGCGCTGGTTGTCGTGATGCCTTCATGCATGGCTAAACATTGCAAGAAAGGCAGCAGCGCGCAACAGGGATTTGTGCCTTTCTGTCCGGAGAACTGTCCATGGTCCTGAAGTGATTTTACAACCTGCGTTGTGTGTTTCGGCTTTTTCCCCAACTTGGTATTTTGTCAAAACCCATTAACATTAACTTTCTCCCGCATTTTTAATAACTTGGCTTTAAAAATATTAATATATATTCATTTATTATCATTTAATTGACAATCGTGTTAGCTAAAGGTGTTCAAAAATGAAGATGGACTACTTTAGGTGTATGTGTAACTTCTTCGGTGAGATGTGAGTACGTGTCTCTCGCCGCACAAAATAGAGCGAAAACAATAGAAGGCTACAAAGGTGGGCCAGAGCACCTGACGTCATGCATATTTAGGGATGGCGAAAAGGGTGTCGGCAGTAAACACGTGAATGTATGATGATCTTTGTCCTTGCCCAAGATGCACTCTTCACAGACATTTAATATGTTTTATAACATTTATTATAAAATGTAATTAGTCATAATTAATCATTATTACAAATAATAGTTTCAATTAAATGCAAATGTACATTAACACAGCCACAATGTACAGTATAGATACCCCCCTGTGCTCAGAGAGCTATAGCATCCTTAACACTGGCATTACTGCTGCAACCAAAATGATTTCTTCACTTGATAGAGCCTTAAGATCACAATAACTGTGTATTGTATGTTCCTTACATAGCAAAATGAACAAGTCTTAGTGTGTATTGACAAGTCTTGTGAATTAATTTCATGTAGGTTACAGAGTGAATGTTAATTACAAAAATAAGCATGATCTTTTCTACGATTGATTCTCAAATACTAGATTGCCATCTTTGTCTCTGCAGAGATCTGCAGGTGAGCACAAAAGCTGTCTACAATGACAGTCTAAAGCACATTATTGTCTTGCAAATGAGGTAGCGCTGTTTCTGTAACCACCTGTCAGATCTGGTTGGCTTTCCAGGAGAGGTAGGAGTTCCAAATCACTGCCACAATCTGAACCACTGCCAATCTGTGAGGGGGTCACAGGAGGTCAGAGGTCACCACTCTGGATTGAGAACACTGTTCAGACATCACATAGCTCCTACGACCAATGAACTTAGAGTCTTAAATGAACACAAGTAGAGGAGGTTGTTTAATGAAGAAGGAAAGATGACTTATTGTGATGCAAATGTCATCAGTCAGACTTTCTTTCTTTCTTTGGAGGAGGTGATAGAGGGGGTTAGAAAGTAACCTGAAGGTAACGTTTATGTTTTTTAAAAGACACATGGGACATCTGAGTAAAAACAAAAAGGCTTTGAGGAAGTCTGGAAGAGTTATGAATGTATGTGGCTTCTGTAGCTCAAGTACTTGCCTAACTGTAGAGAACATGAGGTTCTCTAACAAGTGCAAACATACAGAAAAAAACATAACTCTGAATTGCATCAGAACAGTGAGCTGCGAGATTTCTTTAGCCATCTTTCATCAGTCAAGGTCTAACTAAATCATTACCAAATGGCACATACATGACGCAACTATGCCATCACAACAACTGGCCAGTTGTGCTTACCTGTGGTGCAGTGGTACAAAATAAAAGTTGGCTATCTGGACCGGGGGCCATAGCTAAGTGAAGGAGGAGATGATAGAGAATCATAAACAGATTGTGTCAGACATCCGTGTTCACACAGCACACACACTCATTCAATAGCTCATCCGGAATGTACAGTCTCTACTCCAGATCAACTTACATAGTAATTTGCGATCAAGGCATCCCCATAGTCCTGTAGGTAACAAGAGAAAGAATCACATCAGACAACCTACAGACAAGCGTCAATCTACAGTCTGTCAGCTTCCTGTGGCTTGGGTCTTTTTTTGTTTTCAATCAGATAAGCTGCAAGCCAGTGAAATTCAAAATGCTATACATGAGTGTGATCGCTAACAGGTTACTGAATAGAATGTAAGAAATACATTTAGACACAGCAGCAGTAGTAATAGCAGTCATTGAAAATGTTAAATGGAACTAACATTTTCATTTTATTTCATTCAGAGCGGTTATTCAGCGGTGCCGTTGGCTTCACCTCTAGTGGAAACTAATACAAGTCTCACATTGACCTGCACATCACTCTTCCGCCAAGTACCTGCTGTAAGGTCTACCACTATGGATATGCTCACAAGGAAGCTGTGCCTGCGCTACACTTGGTTTCAATTCAATTCAATTCTATTTGTATAGCGCCATAACAATACCATTGCCTCTAGGCGCTTAACAGAGCCCAGAGCCTAAACCCCCTTAGTGCATGCACAATGCTCAAGCGTTTACCAGCCCTCTTTAAAAAAAAACTACATATACTAAGAAAAATAATAATAAAAAAAAACCTTGCCTGGGACATGTTTTGAAAAGGTCACCATTGGCTATTTTTTTGGTGTATAAATAGAACTGAGAGCCGTATCAGTGAAACTAGACATGCTGTTAAAATGCCCACGTCCTTTGGGCTTGGGCCGGTTAGCAGAACTGAGAGAGAGCGGAATAAGACTTGCGCTACCTGCTAAGAGGTCGCCTAAGGATGGGGAGTCAGCCACGTAACCACATTGTTTACAGCATTTTGACCAAAACAAACAAATACAAAAAATTCCCCCTTTGGGCAAATCCTGTCTTAGTTTCATAGCAATGGCAAACAGGAACTTGACTAAGAACCTCAACAGGAATTGCTTGGGGGCGGGGGAGACGAAAGACGACGTCGACAAGAGTGGCACTTGCTGATTAGGAACCATTCCACTGAGCGGAGCACCATTTTTCTGTCTTCTTCATTAAGCCCTGCCAAGCTCCACAATAGCACCAGGCCTATCAAGGGGCACATAACGCCAAGGGTAATGGACAGAGGAGTGATTAGCACTTATATTTGTTTTTTTTTGTCCTGCAGCATAATGCCCACTTGACCTTTTGCTTCACGTCAACTACAGGGAATTACTGAAGGAAGTCACATATCTCCGGTCTACCAGATCCAGTGATACGATTTCGTATAAAAACAGTAGTAGTTTATGGGAAATACAATTTTAAAAACTAACCCCGAAAAAACAGTGCAGATATTCGGAGTGGCCCTTAGAGGGGGGAACCTGGTGTCCACAGAGGGGAGGAGGGGACCGGAGTGGAGCCTCGTCTCTCGTAGTGGTTTTTAAACGGACTAATTGTTGCCGCTCATGCCTCAGACTCCCGTTAAGGACCAGCGTGAGCTCCGAGCTGCCGTAGAGCGGGTCTCCTGAAGCAGTTTCCGTCTGCTAACCACCCTCAACCCCACTCTCGGGATCCTCCGATTGCTCTCCGCCGGCTCCGAAGCGGGTTCCAGCTGGCTCAGAGAACACGGCCCCGATTATTGCCTTTCACCTCACATTTATACTACATCACCAGGCCGGATTAATGAGCGCATTCTTCATTTGTTTTCTGTCTTTTCTGACATTTAGGTGATTGACCTTTCAGCCTCATTTTAACTCTGCCACCTACCTTACATAAATATTAGATGACTCCCGTACCAATGTCACTGCTGAAACGAACCCTACCACCCCCCCCCCCCCCCCCACCTCATATCCCCCCTACCTCCACTGCCCCCACCCCATTCAGAAGTTCTGTTCTACGCGGCGTGAGTCACTGTTCGCTGGTTCAACCCTGCCTTCTCCCAGGGAAAGAGCTTCTAATTACATCAGGCCAAGATGGAGGTCAATGGCTTCTGCTAAAGCACGACTACGACACCCTACAAATGGGAGAAAAAACAGGCAGCCAGAGAGAAAGAAAGGGTGCAGGAAGGGGGAAGAGAATTCCCCGGAAGAGAGTGGGTCCATTATTGCAAGTCGATGCCCTGTGCTCTGCTGGGAATAACACGGACACCTCTGCAAAACAAAAGCAGCCATCGCCACTCTTTGTGAGTCGCGGAGATTGGACAGAGGCTCTATTCCTAATCCTCATTGGTGCATGGGGCGAGAGGCAGGGGGATGTCGACACACACGCGGCAGCATGAAAGGACTCCGTGCTCAGCCTGTCAGCTTGTGTAATCTTCTCCGAGAGCAGGCTTCACACGTGACTTTTTGGTGTAGACATCAACCCTTCGAAATAATAAGACGAGGGTTTCGTTCCCCTTCATTAGCTCGTCTTAGCATTGGAGAGGTGCATTCATGCTAGATGTAACACATTAGGGGGGACTTGTAAAAACTTTGCAAGACAGTTCGTAACATTCCTATTTCTTTTGTATGAATTGCACAAATGAACTTTGTAATTAATTAATGTCTGTTACTAGTCATCCATACTTGACCTTTGCTCCTTAGAGCCACATATCATCCATGGACTTCTCCAAAGTTCTGTCAGAGGACCATTTCTACCCTCTGCTTTATAATGGTACAGAAATGTGCTGCCTAGGAGTGGCCGATATACCAGTTTGATAGTAAAAATCGCGAATTTGCCACGCCATGATATGGGTTTGGCGTTCATTTTTTTTTATTCCAAATTTCAACTGAGTGATACTAAGTAGCTACATCTTTTTTATTTTAATCTAACCTTTCTTGGTTCATACGAATAAAAGAACGTATGTTAATATGTGGACCTATTTTTTTCGATATCATATCGATATCGTCTGGACAGTGGAAAATATCGTGATATGAATTTTAGCTCATATCGATCACCCCTAGTGCTGCACAGTCGTGAGAACAGCTACACTTACCCTCTTGAGCTTGACCACATTCTGCTCCAGTGTCAGCCCATTCAGAGAGCCAGAGATGCCAAGGAACGCCCCCAGGAAGCATGGGGCAAAACCCACCTGCGGAACAAGAAGAGCCAATCAGGACAAACAAACAACTACCTGAACACATCTACGCCAACCATGCGTAGATGCTCCTCATTAACATTCGGACTCTGATGGATGTGATATTTTTTTCCCCTACCTAGAGGTCAGGACATGCTGCATAGTGCGCATTAACAGCAGAGATTGAAAATGGGATAATTGGACATACATGGAGCGTGTTCTTACTGGAGTGGAGTGGAGCGAGAGAGAAGCACGTGGCTATTGTGTATGTTTTTGCAGGTTTGATTTCTGTTTTTTAAGGTTGCTATACAAAAGCATGACCCAAACCATAACAAATTCCAAATAAACAGCAGGGACAAATTACACCGAGAACAGAAATATAGTTATTCATGGAAAATTGGTCATGAAAGCATTAGCTATTCCGGACACAGAATATAAAGGCCAACAAACGTAAAGCAAAAGTAAAAAAGATCGTTAGAGATCGTCCTTAGCTCCATGCATCTTCGGGATTACTACCACTGTAATCATATGAGTTAAGATAGACAGATACATGCTTCATTGATCCCAAAGGAAATGTAAGGTTAACTTAGTTTAATCAGTTAAAAAAATTAAACATTTCTCTTGGTGATGCAAATCATTCACACCCTCATTAGTCTTCATTGCACAGTCTTCAGATTCCTGTGCTAATATACGTCTGGTGACGCCAGACAAGCGCATGGGGATCTCAAGTGAGACGCCAGCACTGTGAGTCTCCCCCCCCCCCCCCCCCCCCCCTTGGAAACCTCTGGCGCGCACACACACCTTATCTAGACCCAGAATCCTAAGGGGATTGACAAAAACTGGTCTCTAAAATTAGCCATTGAATCTCATCAAATCTTTTTTTTGTGGAACTGAGTGTTGTGTGTTTTCGCTTGCTTGGTGATGTAATACCTTCCCCCCCCCCCCCCCCCTCACTTGGGACACACTTGCTTCCCCTTTTGTCTGTCCGTCTCATCCTGTGCATTCATCGCACTCTCGTCCCCAATCACTTTTCTTTGTGCGAGCGTTCACACCGGTTCCAGGGCTGGATTACTGCATTAGTGTGTGTGAGCGTGTGTAATGTATGTGTGTGTGAGTGAGTGTGTGTGTGAGCGTTTGTGACTGTGTGAATGTATGTGTGTGTAATGGGAGGGGGTGGGGGCAAGGGGGGGGACACAGGCGACTCAGAGCCCACCCCCTACCTCTCTCTCTCTCTCTCTCTCTCTCTCTTATAAACCATTTACTCTGCAGTTGTGTGAAGGTGAGTTTGTGTGTGTGGGTCTGTGTGTGTGTGTTTGAGGGGATGAATGGACAGGTGGAAAGGTGAATAACTACAACCTAATAGAGGAGACACATATTACTGACCTAAATGTCTTATAAAGGCCTCAGGGCAACACTGGCTGGGTATTTTGCAGCCATGCCCCACAGGGGTGAAAGATGAAAGACCTGCCAGGAAGGGATGGATAATGGTGTGTGTGTGTGTGTGTGTGTGTGTGTGTGTGTGAGAGAGATCTTCACTCACCTGGTCCAATACCATTTTCTTCAGAGCAACACTTTTGGTCTCTCCCACGACCAGCCTATCCAGGACCCTGTACCAACCTCCTATCACTGGACCCTACACACACACACACACACACACACACACACACACACACACTCCCTCTCACACACACACACACACACACACACACACACAGAGGGGAGGGTTTCAGTATTAACAATAGGTGTTTCTGTCTCATAAACCGCTGCCTAAATCAATAAGTGCCCTCATTTGAAAAGCCTTTATTTCCATCCAATCTGAAAAGAAGCTTTTGGTTTAGATCGGTGAACAGTTCTGTGTGTGTGTGTGTGTGTGTGTGTGTGTGTGTGTGTGTGTGTGTAGGTGTTAGGCTCTACATCTATGTGTGTGTGTAGGTGTTAGGCTCTTTATCCATGAGTGTGTGTGTGTACGGCTCTACACTTGTTTGTGTGTGTGTGTGTGTGTGTGTGTGTGTGTGTGTGTGTGTGTGTGTGATATTGACATTTCTTTTTTATTAACACTACAAGATGTGACTTGCTCGCTCACACGCACGCAAACACACATATAGCAGAGAGACATATTCTCTGAGGGTCTTTGTCTTCTCTACACATCTATGCGGTGAGAACATATAATTCCTTCCTTTTCAATTTCCCTGCATTACATTAAAAAAAAACACAAAACACAAAGCACTTTCTAACACCCATAAGGAGATTACAGTCACAATGACACTTCGCCAACAGCAGGATGACAACATGACAAGATGCTGACATGGCTCATCGAGAAAGAACAGCCCCTAAAAATAGCATGTTTCAAGACCGCGGCATCAAAGAGTTTAATCTGTCGTGTATCTTTGATGCCAGTACACAGTTTAACAGATTAATTGGCCTAGTAACTGTGTTTGTACATGACAGCCTACCTATTTTGGTGTGAATTGGTTATTTTTTGCGCATTAACTCAGGGACACTGCTATCTCTGCTACTGCTTGATGGAGTCACCAGGCTGACACTGTCTACTCCAATTGTGTATACATGTATACAGTATGTCTGCATGAGTGTGTGTGTGTGTGTGTACGCCCGGGTGTGTGTGGATCCACATGTGTATGGTTTGCTTGTGTCCGCCGAGTATCTGTCCCCCATAGCCCATCTGCTCCACACACACACACACACACACACACACACCCACACCCACACCCACACCCACTAAAACACACTCCCTTCCTCCTGTGGTCCTCTGCTCAACCCTCTCCTACGGTGCAAGATGACACGCTCCCGGCTCCACTTCCGTACGCATGCCAAGCATGACGTGGCCCTGCTGTGTGAGGCTGTGCGAGGCTGTGCGAGGCGGCCGTCTGGGTAGTGGAAGCCCTTTCCAATGGGCACTCGCAACTCGCTAAGCTTTCCTCATTATGGAAGTCACATCTCAGGTTAGTTTATTTGATGGAGTGCCACAAAATAAAGAGACTGACTGGACGGTTACTGCATGTTTACGTCAATGGTGTATCGTAGAAGTCATCCAACACAAACAACAATCTCGGTTATGTCCATTCCTGCTCTCAATGTCTTACGGTGTGAAGTCTAAGAATGAATACAATACGTTAAGTGTAAATGAGTGCAGTCAATGGATTAAAAAACATTAACTAACTAATCACATCATTTGTTGTG
>NC_137921.1:69085036-69282536 GCF_963457725.1 Sprattus sprattus | reverse complement strand
GGGTCAAAATTCACCGTCCACAGGGCAGTGGCATGTCCAAACGAACCACTGCAGTAAGAGTAGAAAAAAGAAAGAAAAAAAAGCACATAGGGGGCTTGGGGGGAGTAGAAGACGAACTCTTGTGCACGTGCCGTTAATGATCCTTCCGCAGTTATTCCGTCCCTACTCACACTCCAATGCATCAGACCAGCTTGGCTGAACGAAGCAGTGTCTCACACGTGTGTGTGTGTGTGTGTGTGTGTGTGTGTATATATATGTCTCTGCTAAACATGAACGAGCAACTGACTGATGCAGACGCCACCAACTGACTGATGCAGACGCCACCGGTCCGCCGGGCTTGGGCCCCTGCAGGAACATCATTGTGACCACTCGCACACACCGGCTCGTGCCAATCAGATTGACTGAGTTGTTCCGTCCCCATCTCCTGGAAATGTCAGGGACCCGCGTCCCCCCGCTCTAAAGTGACTGGCCGTGGTCCAGAGGCCATCGATCGGCCCTCTCATCAAAGTGTGAGAGGAACAACCGGGGGTCATGCATTATTAATGCACACATACACAGGACCTGTGGGCCGGCACCTACGCCCATGTATCGAAAAAAGAAACTCACATAAAGATGTGGTGTGTTAAGAGACGCGTGGTGTAATGGTTTTCTTAAGACGAAAACAAAAACATGATCTTCACCATGCACGGGCTACGTGTGTGTGTGTGTGTGCGTGCATGACAAGGTTGTTCAGTAAGCGAGTGCTCCAACCAATACCACGCACAGAAATAAACAAGACGCTAAATTGGTAGGAGACAACTTTTCGAGGAAGTATATAAATCCTTTGACACAGTTGTTCACAAAACACAAAGACTGCCGCGAATGTAGGCAGACATTAATTTAGCCTGCCTCGCAAACTGTCATAATATTACAGCCACACAGACAAATAAGCACTCCAGGCAGATCTCACACTCCTCGAAGCAACTGCCTATGCATTATGCTCCAGATATGAAAATAAGTCTATTTCAAGTTGGACTTAGCTTTCACTTTGGCAAGCTTACATCATCAGTCCTGGAATGTCAGATTAATGCCAACTCACATGCTGCAGACAAAGGCTGTTGGACAAAGGAAGTGACTCATTTAAACACACATACGAGTCTGCCAGTGAAGAAACACATGTAGAGTCATTGCAGTTATACACTGGACACCCTAGACCAGGGGTGTCAAACTCAAATACACAGAGGGCCGAAATAAAAAAAATGGGTGTAAGTCGAGGGCTGGACAGTGGGGCAAACGCTCCCTAAATCGACGTACAGTGCCACTTTAAAGTATGTGAACCCCTTGACCACTTAGGAGTTTTCTGTTGTTTTACCATGATTTTTCATTTTTTTCATCACCAATTTTCCATAGAAGGAATGTCAGGTTTATGTTTATCATTTGCATGTACTTTTTTTAGAGGGAATTGTTTGAGTAGCCAAAAGACTACATGAAACATGGAATTAGTCCATTTCAAAAGTAAGTGAACCCCCAGCTGAATTGGTAAAGTCAACCAGGTAACAGATTTAGTGAAACTTATTTGGGTGCTAAATTAGTCAATTAAGCAAACTGATCATCTGAGACATCCTTAGGGAAAGGTTTGGGCAACACAGATTAAAAGAGAGAGGAAACCAACCAAACTACTGTAGTGCCAAGGTGTACCCACTACCCACACAGATCAACAATGCCGAAAGGAAACAAGATATCCGAGAACATCAGGAAGAAGGTTCTGACAGCCCATCAGTCTTGGGAAAGCTATAAGACCATCTCCAAAAGATTCCAGCTCCATCCATCCATCCAAGACAAATAATTTAGAAGTGGAGGGCATTCAACATGACCGCATCTCTGCCTAGAAGTGGACGCCCATCAAGACCATCACCAAGAAGCACCAGAAGAAGAATAAATCAGGTAAAAGTCAACCCACACATCACCTCTAAATAGTTTCAGACCTCTCTGGCAGCATCTGGGGTAAATGTACATGGGTCTACAATCAGACGACAAAAACAACAGAAAACGCTTAAGTGCTCAAGGGGTTCACATACTTTCAAGTGGCACTGTATGCTACCAATGCGGGGACAGTGCATTGTGGGACTTGCAGTATTTGTGGTGCGTTCACCATACCAGCGGCCACGGCAGACGAGCTCTGATTTATAAATAGATGGATACTTTATTAATCCTGAGGGAAAATTAGGCAAACCAAATACAATTTCACCGTTGCTCATTCAAATCAATGGAACTTTTTTGCAACATTCTGAGGAGCTGGCGGGCCAGATTAAATGGCTTGTCGGACCTGATCAGGCCCCCCGGCCTTGAGTTTGACACATGGCACAGGCCCTAGACTGTTAAATTCCTTATGCTATTGGTTAGTGACCTCACAAGAGAGGCTGCTACTAGCAGGTCCTCTTCAAAACCATCGTCTGAGGATGCACTGCTGGGACTACAGGTGTGTCAGCGCTCCAAACAAGAGCAGTAAGGGGTAGGTGTCTCAGAGCTCCAAACAAGAGCAGTAAGGGGTAGGTGCTCTGAGCTCCAAACAAGAGCAGTAAGGGGTAGGTGCTCTGAGCTCCAAACAAGAGCAGTAAGGGGTAGGTGCACTGAGCTCCAAACAAGAGCAGTAAGGGGTAGGTGCACTGAGCTCCAAACAAGAGAAGTAAGGGGTTGGTGCAGTAAGGGGTACGTGCGCTGAGCTCCAAACAAGAGCAGTAAGGGGTAGGTGCTGTAAGGGGTAGGTGCGCTGAGCTCCACACAAGAGCAGTAAGGGGTAGGTGCAGTAAGGGGTAGGTGCAGTAAGGGGTAGGTGCGCTGAGCTCCAAACAAGAGCAGTAAGGGGTAGGTGCAGTAAGGGGTAGGTGCAGTAAGGGGTAGGTGCAGTAAGGGGTAGGGGCAGTAAGGGGTAGGTGCAGTAAGGGGTAGGGGCAGTAAGGGGTAGGGGCAGTAAGGGGTAGGTGCAGTAAGGGGTAGGTGCAGTAAGGGGTAGGTGCGCTGAGCTCCAAACAAGAGCAGTAAGGGGTAGGTGCAGTAAGGGGTAGGTGCAGTAAGGGGTAGGTGCAGTAAGGGGTAGGTGCAGTAAGGGGTAGGTGCAGTAAGGGGTAGGTGCAGTAAGGGGTAGGGGCAGTAAGGGGTAGGTGCAGTAAGGGGTAGGTGCAGTAAGGGGTAGGTGCAGTAAGGGGTAGGTGCGGAGCTAAGCGGAGCAGTAAGGGGTAGGTGCAGTAAGGGGTAGGTGCGGAGCTAAGCGGAGCAGTAAGGGGTAGGTGCAGTAAGGGGTAGGGGCAGTAAGGGGTAGGTGCAGTAAGGGGTAGGTGCAGTAAGGGGTAGGTGCAGTAAGGGGTAGGTGCGGAGCTAAGCGGAGCAGTAAGGGGTAGGTGCAGTAAGGGGTAGGTGCAGTAAGGGGTAGGTGCAGTAAGGGGTAGGGGCAGTAAGGGGTAGGTGCGGTAAGGGGTAGGTGCAGTAAGGGGTAGGGGCAGTAAGGGGTAGGTGCGGTAAGGGGTAGGTGCAGTAAGGGGAAGGTGCAGTAAGGGGTAGGTGCGCTGAGCTAAGCGGAGCAGATGTCAGATTAGAACAATAGGGCAGAAAGGCAGCAGGAGGACGTCAGGCATCAGACGCCTGTGAAGCAATGGATGCCTCGGCGGTTTCACAGGAGAGCGGCGACAGCTGTGCCTCGAGGAAGCGTGCAGAGTGGGATGAGACAAACTTTATCTCACCGTGATGAGAGAGAGAGAGAGAGAGAGAGAGAGAGAGAGAAACCTCTTGACATGTGGTAAGATACACCTGCTACCCTGTTAATGGAACAAACTTACACACTCAGTTCTGGGCCCAACTTAGAGGAGTAATGAAGGGTGGAGGGACGACTGCAGGTGATTATCAACACAGCTAAGAATAACGGCAGTCCTGTCTCTGATGGAGAGAAAATGACATATGTTTCCACTTATAGTGTTTCCCCTACAATGATATTAGGGTGGCGGCCCGCCCCCCCTGGAAGGTCAAGTAAAAAAAAAAATTTTTTTTTTTTTTTTTTAATAAATATAGCGCCAGATCACAAAATAAGTCATTTAAGGTTACCTTTACCATAAAACATGTAAAATTATATTTATTGACTGCTGTCATTCAAAGAAACACATGAACATCATAATTAATTTAAGTGTTTGTGTCCGTGTCCCCCCCCCCCCCCCCCCCAAGCTGTAACCCTAGGGGAAACACTGAGATGGATACATCATGTTTTGCAGAATAGCCTTATTGGTCACCTGCGGTCCGTGTTCTCTGCATGGAATAACGGCTCACTCTATATGTTTATGTTTGTTTATGTTTATGTTTGTTTATGTTTATGTCACTTAGCTAGCGGTTTGTTGATGTTTG
Source organism: Sprattus sprattus (assembly GCF_963457725.1). Lineage (NCBI taxonomy): Eukaryota > Metazoa > Chordata > Actinopteri > Clupeiformes > Clupeidae > Sprattus > Sprattus sprattus. The sequence goes on along the minus strand of NC_137921.1, from coordinate 69,278,168 downwards.
CTAGCTAGCTTACCTTGAGATTGTCAAATTGGCTTGCTCAGGCCTAAAAGCCCTCCATTGAGTCATGTCTGTAGTATTCAAAAAAGGCTGTCCTCTCAGTCTAAAAACAAATAAACACCACGAGGGAATGTTTGTCTGGGTCAAGGTACAAGTTCGCCAGGTCGGTGTGTCGTCATATCCGGAGCACCCCGGTGAAAACCAACAGCTGTTAAGCAGTGAAGATTAATGGTGAAAAGAAATAACTTTTACCTGGGAGACCCCCACCTGGACTACATGTTCTCCCATGAATATTTTATATCACCGTCAGCAGCGCTACTTTTGGGCCTACATGTGATGACCCGCTCAGCAATACCTCTTGAAAAACACCCATGGTACAAAGTTGATTTAAAAACTATGTGATCATGCAGATATTCAAATAGCCTATTGGCTAATAAATGAATTGAACAGAGAACTGCAAAGCGTTGCATGGACGACCTGCAATCAGACAGCAAGTAGGCACTGGATTAAAGTTATTTACCTTATGGCCACAGACACCCTTAAATGTCCATATTGCATGGGCATTCATGGAGAGCTTCAAAGTGATTCACACACAAATATTTAATAATAATATTAAGTGCTTTCCTGTATGATGTTCAATGCCTTGATTGTTGACACGTCATGTTAAGTGGATATAGCTAAAATGTGAAGAAGATATAGCTAGAATGTGAATGATCGTTCTCATTAAATTGAACCTAAAATTTACATACATAGAAATATTGCCAAATTCATGTTTCGAAATTGTGCCACACATTTTTGCTCAGCTGTTTGTTTAAGGCTTCCTTTTGGCAAGATAGAAATGGACAAACACATACCTGTTCATCCATCCATCCATCCATCCATCCGCATACTTTGGTTCCAGTCGTAATTGTTGTTGTGTTATTACTAAATTAGCGTGCGTAATGGGAAAGAAATCAATACTTTTGAGTAATTATTTTCGCCGACATACCTAATAAAGCCCTTAAAATAACACCACAGTTGTTTTCAATCTAACCACACCTGAATGGAAAAGCTAGTATCCCCTTCCCAAAAAAGAAATGAAATTGTAGCGTTTCCCAAAAATATATTTTCTGCTACAGTGGACTGTTTCGGTGGCACGGGCATTACACATTGTCAATGGAGTCCCTTCCATAATTGAATACATGTCTGACTGATTGTGTTCATTAGTCTTCATTGAAAGGGTCGAAAGAATCCATGTGGGTTTACCTCAATCCGGATACATTCCTAATGAAAGACTTTGACATGAAAATCAGATATGTAAAACCAGACAAGGATGAGTAACACTATGTTACAAGAATTCTATTAGTACTTTAGTGTCAGGCTAAGGCTCAGATTAGTTTATTCGGTTAAGTTCTCATTACTTGGTAATACACTGCTGAAATGGCTTTTAAAATCATTGCCACCTAAATTGGTAGTTTAGGTCATCATTTTAGTCTTTAAGGCTATGACTACAATACAGAACATATGAGAGCTTTATACTTAGACGGAAGACACACTGTTAAATAGCTGCAATTGTTGTAGAGGCAGTGTTATGCTATTTTTAGGATTTCGAAGTTTCGTATTTCTACGTTTTTGTCTCTACAGAGTTTGAAGAGTGTGAACACCTCATTAAGTCACCAACATTAGCGGGATGCTATAGCAAAATACTGAAGATACAGTCACAGCTGCCATCCACTCTTAAGGTCCTCTCGATCAAATGATTATTTTCAAAGTGTACCATCTCAAGAGTTGGTAAATGTGGCTGGCTATAACTTCAACGGTGGTCGTCTTTATTTTATTGAATGACCCTTATGGTCTGGTACTTAAAACTAAGTAAATAATACATTAAAAAAAACAATCAGAACACTGTTTCAACATTTAGAGGGTGGCGACAGTTTCTGGGAAATATCATGGTTTACAAAGGACAACTGTGTCTTAATGACGACACACAGAAAGGCGAGGTACCCTGTTTTATGCAGTCTAACCTTTCCTTGAAATGTCAGGAAAGCTCTTATAAAAGGCAGTCAAGTCCAGAATAACAGGCCAGGCAAAGACCAAACCCTTTGGCAGGCTTTTTACTAGGTCCTCTTACTAACACGTCTACCAGTCTTCATGGTGGGTAGTATAGCACAAGGTCCAGGTGGAAAATGGCAGCATGAGTACACCATACACTATTCTGGAATAATAAATCCATCTTGGCCTTTAAAGGATCCATTAACTGCCAGTAAAGCGTTTCAGTAGAACAACCTTGAAAGTTGAGGCTGAATCGGCTCCAATCTTATGGTACATTAACAAATCCCTGCCTGTCCCCCACAATGCCCCTGCCTTCCGAGTGAGAACCTGGAAGAGGGTCGCTGAAAATCAGTCACAAACTGGAATAAAAGGAGACTGAAACTTTTGTAAAGATGGAAAAAGATCCAACGGAGAGAAAGATGGGAACACACAGCATCATCATGCCACCTTCCAAAACAGTCTTGCATGGAACATGCTGCCGAAAGGTAACATGATGATCACCAAACAGCAGTCCACCAAGAATACATGTGGTGTCCCCCCTCCACACACACACACACACACACACACACACACATGAAAAGTGCTGATGTCAGTGCAACAGCCTGCAGATCTCGTCCTTGAGAGGAGTGGGGTGGACTCCAGGGACTAATAGCCCTGATTGACGCATCTCTGGCTAAGTGAAATTATCTGTGATAAATTTGGCAGACTTCCTTCCGCCTTGGCCCTGCACTTCCTCCTCTGAGGCCAAGAGCAAGAGGAGCCACCCCTGAGCACTTCCCTGATGAGAGTGCCACCGCTGGGGGACTGTCCTGGGGGAAGCTGGCAGCCCGGGCAGGAAATCCCTCTGCAGCAGCTCCAAGAGAGTCACCAACTACGTTCACGAAAAGGAATTCATGCATCTAGGATGGATCTCCATCCATCTACCAATCAATACATTTATTTTTTTTACATCTCCATCCATCCATTCATTCCCTTATTCATCACAAAAATTAAATCAGACCACGAATTCAAACTAATTTGGAGACAAGACACTCAAACTCAGAACTGTTGTACAGTTTTAAGGCAGAACGCCAACCATTTTGCAAAAATACCAAAGTCCACTTGAAGAAATAGAGGAAGAAAAAAGTCATAAGTATTTACTAGCAAGTTCAATATCCTTAAATAAATTAACATTTTTCACAGTATCTGGACAGAATCCAGAATAGGTATTTCCACAATGCCATTCAACAATGGGGTACTAATTGACTGTGGAGCCCTGCATAATGTGAACTGTTGAGAGCACACCTGTATGGTACACACCTGAGCACACCTGTATGGTCTTAAAACAATGCAAAAAGGAATGACTGTTGCTGTGCACTGGGTCAGGTGGAATAGGCTATGCAGGGGTTATGATTAGCCAAAGTCCTATTAGGCAAACAGAAATCCGGCATGTCACAAAAGAGACTGATGTTACAAGGAGATAAGAGGAGATGTTACATAGTTGAGTTGAATAATACAAAAGGCAACAGTCAGCATGCATAAAGCTATTTCAGTTATCATGTCTATCTGGGAAGCAATTAAAGGGGTTAAATGGCAACATTTCTAAAGCTGTGAAAAAACACACACTTGGTGCACTTCATAAAAATAGACAACTAAGCTTCAATACCCATCGAATGCATGTCTTTGGTTGTAAACCTTATAAATCCTTCTGGTAGGCCTATTTGACACCATGGCTGGTCTCCCCCCCCTAACTGAAGACTTCTGCCGATGTTGCACAAGGCAAACGATGGCCGTCGTCTCGGCTTTGCAGCAACCCTGCTCTATGTCTTAAAAACCCATTCACTGGAGAATACGCACCAAGCGAACATAGTTTCTCTCCATTTCTCTCCATTTCAAGTGGCTATATTTAAACACCCCCCCACCCCCCTGAATGAGGATGTGGATAACAATGGTGGTAAATCACTGTTCACAGAGACAGTAATCTTGATTATGTAAACTCTCCACTATCCCACTGGCCAGCCAAAGGCCACTTTCAGTCCATTCAGACAAATGGCCAGGTGTGTGGCTGGACCACTGCCACAGAACTACCGGGAGGATCCAAGCAGCAGATAAATACCGCAAAAATGTTGTTATGTTGTGTTGTTTGTGTTATAATCACAAACAAACACACAATGAATGAAGGTGGGGGGCAACTTCACTCAGCTTGTGGGTGAACTGGTGACGCTCACTCCTTTTCGTCCAATCAGAACTTCGCTAGCAGGGGGAGTGGGCTTCTCTTTGCTTAACCCTTCATCATTAGCTATGCGAGGTTCAGTAATGAGGCTTCTACCAATGAGAGGGAGGCCTTAAGAGTGACACATCTAGACAAGTGCTGATAGTTTGCACACCCTCCCTTTCACTTTTGTTATAAAGCATTTGTCATAAGAGTAAAAGGAAACGTCAACAAAATGACAAACTCACTGCTCAATACATTTGGCCCTTCACGAAACGCTTTGACAGTTTAAGCAGTGCTCACACTACATAACAAAGAGTGAGAGACATGCAGGGATCCTCCAATTCCACAGAGCAACCAGCCCTGCGCTGTTCTGCTGAATCTGAGGCCGATCTAGGCCCTGGGAACCTAGTGCGTTACTGCCATCTTGTGTTTCACATTAGGATTAAAGAATACTCGCACAAGACGGCCCATTAGCATATCACGGCATAAAGGTAAATAGTAAAAACAGACATATGCGTCCATATTCCTAATGTAAATATGTGGTATAAAGAACCAAGCCCATATAAGATGCCTTCACTGACGCGAGACAGTTTTTCACCTCCCCATCTTGACAAAAGCAAACATGTATGCAATTACTCTTCAGTCACAATAACAGGAGGAGTAAATATTTACAGGTAACACCTCCATAAAGATTCTAAAGAATCACTTGTAACACTCAAGAATAGAACATTGAGAAGACAAAAAATGTCTGACTCCCAGCTTTGCTGTTGGCATCTGGGTCTGTCAACACTGCCACTACAAGGTTTCTGAAATTAAATTGACCCAGTGTATACATCCGGGGTTCCCAGTTTTGAAACTAGATATCTTTTAAAAGGTACAAGGATTTCTGTGTGTGTGTGTGTGTGTGGGTGTGTGTGTGTGAATGACAGAGAAAAGAGAAAGAGAGAGGAAGGGGTGACAGCGATAAAGAGAAAGAGAAAAGGTTTTTTCACAGTTTCAAACTTAAAGTGTGTGTGAGAGCGAGTGAGTTTAAGAGAGAGTGGAAAGACATTGCGCTCACCTGCTGTGATTATCTGTACTGTCCATGGATGCTTGGATATCAGACCCTGGTAGGACCTCCAAAGACCTGCCATGGTTCTGTCTGTGCAGTAAAGGCAAACGGGTTCTTTTCAGCTCTTAGTGGGGCCATGACAAGTTTTAAACTAAATGGATAGAAAATAAATCCCCACTGGATTTTGAATGACGTAAGAGAAATGTGTCATTCGAGTTGAAAAAGTGGTAAAAGGTTTAAGAAATGTTGAAGTATATTTGAAGTAATTGACTATAATAAACGACTATAATAAAAAAAATTGTTGTCTTTACATCACGTGTTTTGGTAATCAATAGTTGGGCTCTGGCTCTAATCCTATTCAAAAGAGAAGGGATGCATAAACCACATGATAAAACAAAAAACCGAATAACTGACCAATGCAAAGCCTATTCCAGTCCTATACATGTCGACATTTCGGAGAAGTTGGTCCTCTGTTTAGGAAGCTAAGTAAAACCACGTGCTAGAAGTGCGCCCTGACGTTAAGTTACGTCTTGAAATCAAGCCAAGTCCACCTTTAACCAATTAGACCAAGCAAGCTCATAAATGTCCTCGTCGGACTATTCAGTATATTCAACTCCTGGGTTACTCAACAATAAAGCCAATGTTAAATGTTTTTGTATGTAGACAACTAAAACATACAACTCCCAATTCTGGCTTTTGTGATCAAAGTCCATCTCTCTTTACAACAATGTTGGACTTTTGGCACATTTATTCATGAATCAGTCGTTAGAATGGATTGCCATTGCTCAATCGCTTTAGCGAGGCTACATCAATACAACCAGTATATCGCCTGTCACATGGCACGTTTTAAGCAGCCACATTTTCATCTACGTATCCCTAGCTACCGTCAAACGTTAGCTAGTCAGTCGAATAGCATCATAAAGTCTGCTTCATTCACTTTAAAATAAGACCAATACTCACCGAACCGGGGACTTAGTCTTTGACGAAGAAACTAATTGTACGGTTGACTGTTAATTTGTCTTAATGCCGCAAGTTGTACAATTTAAATGGGGAGATATAACCTACTAAGATATTAAATGTTAAAGTTAGATGCCTATGTGGTCAAGTCCACAAGCAGTAGTCAAGCAGCTCCTGGCGACGTCACTTCCACAATAAAGACAATCCTCATGAAGAGGACTTCGTCGCCCTCTACTGGAAAAACACCATACCACTCAATTCAAGTTTATTTTTTAGAAGTGCCTCTGCGACCTATTCAGGCCTGTCCCGATGGACAAAACCTTTCTCTGAACTATCCGCCATCTTCACATGGTGGTACCAATCCCATTTCCAGTAATGTCTCCTACATATTTTGGACCAAAAAATATGAAAAAGGCACCACGTACAAATGACAGGAAAGTTAAGTCAAGTTTAAATTTCATTTATTTTATTTTTTCCATTGAACGAATATTGTTTACCATGGAATGACCTGTTGCATTCAGACACAGTTTATAACAGAATGGCTTGTAGATCATTTGGACATAGTTGTACAAGCTGTAACACATCTTTTGTGTACACTGTAGGTGCTCTTTTGCCAACATACTTAGAGATTCATACAAACGCCCTTCTACTTTTGCAACAAAGGGGTAGCCTGCTTAAATAACCACATGACCAGAAATACATTTTGTATTATCATTATTTCTATACATGCTAAGTGGGTTGCCCAAGATTGTCAGGGTCTATTAATGTAGTGAAAGATTGAGATTGATTGGGGCCTGTTCAAAAAACAAAAAATTATTCTTAAAGGCATCAAGCTATGGTAAAATACCAAAATGCAACTGCATTGCATTTAAAAAGCCAAGCATTTTCTACAACCCCTTCCATTAGGGCATGTAAGCAGATATTTTATTCTTGCAGGCATAAAACTGGCAAAGCAAATACAGACTTATGCTTTGTGCTCAAAGCGAGCGAAATTGTAAACCTTTTTGGCATTGTACAGAACAAATTGGCAAAATATGTTGAAGAGCAAAAAAGGGATTTCCTGCCAACTTTCAGAAGATGCACTGGGTATTCATTTAGTTGAATATATAGTGTGAATTCCTCACACTCCAAGTGCTCAGGGTTGTAAAATATCTCCATTTGTAGCACTTTTAACTTTAAATATCGCTTGGATCAATCCGTCATATTTGCATGCAGCGGATGCAGCATTTCTCATACAACCATTATGGTGGTAAAAAAATAAATAAATAACTGATTAAATCGTGTAGCCAAGATTAAATCACAAAAGTAGTAACCTGCATGTCTACATACTGAAACATCCTTGTGAACATGTTATAATGTAGCATTTACCTAATATGAGAAACCAACCATGTGATCTTTTCATCCTTTTTTTTCTGCAGCCACAATATGCTGAACTTCACTTCACTCTCCGACACATCTGCTTCACATAAAGGCAAGTAGTGAGAAGATGCATGATGCCCTTTGACCTTTCACCAGTGTGAAAAGGAGAAAAGTGCCTTCCGTGCACAATTCCTTATTCCAAGATTCTAGAGCAATTTATTGGAAATGAATGGGACAAATTAGGTCACACAATTCCATTCTAGCCTGGAGGGTTTGTGAAGACATATTTGAATTTAAGTCTCAACCACCCTGCAGGCTTTAACGTATAAAACAAATAACTCTGGTGAATGATCACGTGAAAGTGATGGGGGGGGGGGGGTTAGACTTTTAAAACCAAAGAAAAAGGTTCGCCTGGACAACGTTCAATACACACAATAATATAATTTACAAAACAAAATCATCATTCAAGTAGGTAATCAAGAATAAAATGGCAAAAAAAAGAATCCAGAATGTTGCATACCTGAAATACATTTGCCACAGCTGAAATACATACCAAAAAGGAGGAGGGAAAAAAAGTTATCCCTCGGACGAGATACTTTCCTGAAATGATTCCCTTTGATACTAAAATAATAGGCTATCGCCTTTAAACACTAAGACCTTTTCATTAAAAAAAATAAGAAAAATTCGTCAATCACTAACAACTTCAGTTAAGACTTAATGTCTACATAAACGAATCACAAGGACATCACCCTTGAGCACAATGAAAAGCTTTACTTTCTAAAAAAGGAATTGAGAATCAAGCTGTAACAACTTCTTTTCACTTGTGAAATTCAAGCACTTTTGGAGCTCACACCGGCACGGCTCTCAATGTCGTTCCCAAGCCATCGTGGAGGGCATTCTATGCCATAATACTACCGATATCACATCCTTTCCCTAAAAGATCAGAAGGAACATCTATAGGTCAACACATCACGACTATCAAATACCTTCCATTCGGTTCCGTCTATCACCACCGTCAGGGAAAATATATTAACTGTTCTGATCGGAGCCCACTGAAGTCGTCTTCATCTTCAGAGTGGACCCCTGTCGAATGCTTCTGATTGGCGATGGGAGTCAGGATGAGCTCTGGCCTTGCGATGAGAGGGGACACTGAGCGTCGGGCGGTGTGGGTATAGCAGCAGAGCCTGGCATGGCAGTGAATGACGGGCAGAGAGGCGAGAGCAGGTTGGAGGGCTGAGGGGCTTGTTGATGGGGGTTTGTGAGTCAGGGATCAATGTTGAGAATAGGTACGTGCTCAATGTGTGCCTCCCTTCTCACACCCTCTCTCTGTCCACCCTCATGACAGTCAGTGGTCCATCCCCTCATCGCTCTCATACCAGTCCGAAGGGGCGTCGGTCCCAAAGTAGCGGTCCCCAAAATTACCTACAAAGAACAAGAACTCATCATCTACAGTAACATCTCTTCACCTATAGGAACCGTTTTCATCTTAAGTCAATGGCTGTACCAGTACTTAAGACTTTCTTATTCAACGTCAATTTAACACGTCCAAATCAATCTCCCATGGTGACAGAAAAACCCAGCATGTCGATTGGATGGATTGGTTTAATTAGTGAAGGACATGAGGTTATAATCACATTGATCTCCAATAATCCATCAGAGGGTTAGTCCACTAACATACACCTGTAATGAGAACACAACACAACATCTGCCTGCTTGAATGTCTATGGAGGTGACAGGGTCAGACAGAGGGCAGAGGGTGACTACTCCCAAAAAAAATTGGCCTTGGCAATAAAAAGAGCCTTTCTTTAATGTCGTCAATCCTCTAGTGATGTGTCGTTCGTGAACGATTCGTTCATTTTGAACGAATCCTTACAACGACTCGAGAGTAACGAGTCCTCTCAAAAAAAGATTCGTTCTTTTTCTCGTTCATGACCGCGCATCGGGACAACTGGGACTGTTGCATTGGCTAAGCCAAGGAAACAGAAATGATTTGTTGAATGCAGGTCACGTAAAAATGATCCAAAGACCCGTATCCAAGAGACCCAGTCGGAAAAAGAACGAATCATTTCTGTTTCCTCTAGCTCACTGTACTGAGCCTATGCAGGTCACGTGGAAAAGGATCCAACGATCCATATCCGGCAGATGAACGAATCATAGATCCAAAGACACGGTTGTCAAAAGAACGAATCATTGAACGAAACAGACACGTTTGGCAAAAGAACGAAACATTGAACGATCCGGCAAAAGAACGAATCATTGAACGATCCGGCAAAAGAACGAATCATTGAACGAAATACCCATATCCGGCAGATGAACGAATCATAGATCCAAAGACACGGTTGGCGAAAGAACGAATCATTGAACGAAAGACTGATATCCGGCAAAAGAACGAATCATTGAACGATATCCGGCAGATGAACGAAACGTTGATCCAAAGACGGTCGGGAGGTGAACGATTAGGTCATCTGCCGGATACAAGTATTTGGATCATTTTTCACGTGATCTGCATAGGCTCAGCATGGGAAGCTAGAGAAAACCGAAATGTTTCGTTCATTTTGACTGGGCTCTGGATATTTTTTCACGTAACCTGCATAGGCTCAGAAGAGGAAACAGAAAGGACTTATTAACCTAGTTCACTTCCGAGTGTCTATGGTTAGTAAGACGTGAATGATATTCGTTCACAAGAAATAATTACAGGTTTAGTTATTTTAACTTTTTAAAACTTTACTTACAGTTCAGTGCAGCGTAATTGTTTGCCGTGATCATTAAATGCTTATGTGATAATAAATGACCATTTCATCCAAACTTTCATATAATATTATTTGAATGCAGGAATTAGTATCTGCTGGTTTACATGTAGTAACCTCCATGAAAATATGATACGTATATATAAAATTTAAAAATGTTGAGTAGCACCCCCCCCCCCCCCCCCCCCCCCCCCGTTAAAATGAACGAGTGACTCGAAAAAAGATTCGTTCATTTTACTGAACGAGATTCAAAGATTCGAGTCGGTAAAATGATCCGAACTTCCCATCACTACAATCCTCGTTTTGTGCTTTTTTTTTTTTTTTTTAAAGTATCGTTTCAGGCACCGTTTAGGCACCGGTATCGTTTTAAAAGTATCGGTTAACCCATTTAAGCCGGGAAAGCATTACCGCTGTTCTACCATTAAAACCGGGAGCGCTGTTGCGTCATTCTACCTTTAAGGCCGGGAAAGCGTTTGTGTCGTTTTCTCTGTATAAGGGGGGTTTTTGCCCAAAGTGTCGGCCTCTGGGCCAATGAAATGCATCAGAATAGACATGTGATAGTGCCTCAAATGTTTTGCCATTAGTAGTTTAAAAAAAAAATCGTTGGCTTTCTCGCTTTGCTAAGTAACGTCTCCTCCGCGACAGCCAGGATTATAGCTCAAAGTAAATTAGGCAAGGAGTGAGTTGTGAGTACTGGTAGTTACAGAATATGGTTATCTGTAGTTGTTAACGATTGTTACTTGCTTAAATGTAGGTTTACTCGAGGTAAATGAAAGGGAATATGGTATCATAGAGGGCTATATTAACACTAAGCTAGCTTGCTATGTTGTTAAAACTTTCTCCAGTGAGCGAGTGTGAACGAGCGAATTATATCGACAACTCTCTATTCTTTGCATTACTATATATTCTAGTATTTCAAAACAATAATCAGTCCCTATAGAATGTTGTTTATAATCAGTTAATGCTACTGAATCCTCGTTTGACTTTATTATAGTGAATGCTTTGGTTGCCTTCCATTTCAGCCCAGCATACAGTATTTATCAGTTGATAAATAAGATGTACTTGAAATTTGTTTTGTTTTTTATTTGGATTATTCCTGTTTTTTCCCTTTTAATGGAATATTTGACACTAAACTAGTTCATCTGTATCTCAGTGATAGTATCCAAATGAGCATAAAAATATCACTGGTATGTAAAAACTACATGGACAACAAAATAGTTATAATTGTTGATCAAAATCTTATTCCCTTCTGCTCATAATACAACAAGTAAACAACTCAGAGGTTGACACTGTCAGGTCCATTCTCCATCCATAGTGTCCAAATGAGCATTAAATATCCCTGGTATGTAAAAACTACACGGACAACAAAATAGATGTTAATCGTATTCCCTTCTGCTCATAATAAAACAAGTAAACAACTCAAAAGTTAAAACTTTCCCTATAAGAATTATATAGTTATATACTTTATTTCACTTTGTTATATACTTTGTCATATAGCTTATTACATTTTTTTTCTACTGTTTTGTGCTGATCCTGCACTTTTACATATTTTGTTTACTTTTGAGAAGGTGTATGTAAATATTGTAAATATTTGTAAATACAAATTCAAATTCTCATGAAAGCCACAGGTGTAAGCTCTCAAATACTTTTTGAATTGTGTTCCTATCTGTTACAGGGGCTGAGAAATCAGTAATGTAGTAGGCGTTGACACAATTGCTGAATTTCTAGAAAAACTTCAGGTTTTGGGGGCTTTTCTGAAATCACCTATAGGTTTTACAGGCATTTTTTCCAGGCGCTTTAGGCCTAAATGGGTTAAATACCAGTATCGGAAAAAACCCAAACGATATCCATCCCTACTCACCTATCCCTGGGATGATGTGGAAGTGGTCGTTGACCCTCTTGTCCACGGCTGTGGTGATGATGCGCACCTTGGGGAAGGCGTAGGCCACCGAGTGGACGCCCATCTCTGCCATGAGGAGGGACAGCAGGAAGATCTTGTCTTCCTGGACGTCATGGTCCTGTAGAAAGAGAGGTACAGGAGGTAGAGAAGTCGTTTAGTAATCAGAAGGTTGCTAGTTCGATTCCCTGTCGAAGTGTCCTTGGGCAAGACAGTCAACCCCTAATTGCTCCCGATGTACAGTGTGCCATCAGTGTAAATGTAAAAATGTATACATCTTTGTAAGTCGCTTTGGATAAAAGCATCTGCTAAATGAATATATGTAAATGTAAATGTAAATTTAGGCATAGGTTTTACCTAGGTTTTTTTTACCTCTAGGAATCAGTTTTCCGTCCCATACTTCCCACCTTAGTCTTCTTACACTATACCACTGCAGTCTGTCACCTGGCATACCCCGTTCATACTGTGTGTTCACTACATGTCTGACTGTGTGTGTGTGTGTGTGTGTGTGTGTGCATGGGGTGAGTTCCCTCACCAGGAGCACTCTCACGGCCATCATGGCGGCGGCCCCAGTGGACACAGTGCTGTCCATCAGGATCACGTAGTCCTCACTGATGTCCTTGGGCAGGCGCAGGTAGTGAAGCTGCGAGAGAGACCCACAACCACAAAGCCACATTAACACTTTACTCTAAAGCTCCATTGACTTACATTCATTAAATGCCTTCGTTAACATCGTTAACTACAGTACTTAGGTAATTACAGTAATACGACTTATACCATGGCTTTATTGAATTCCCCTGTATGCCTGCACTTGTTGTGACTGCATTTCCACCTTTGGAAGTGCTTAACTTTCTGTTACCCAAATGCAGTGTCTTCAGTTATCCCTTTACTTTATTTATATAATTGCTTAGGTTAATAGTTTAAGTATTACGTTGATCTATGTTTTGGAAGTGGTCTTGGATATAACATCAAGAAGCAGAACAAACCATACAATCCAGTATTGAACATGTTTTAAATGAATAAATGAATGGTTTTATATTAAATACAATACTGCAAAAAAAGATCTTAAAATCCAGTGCAACATCTCACATTTTCAGAGAGGTCTTTCATATAACACCTTCCCAGAGTGAATTAAAGGTTTTCCAAAGGCCTAAAACTGACTGTTGCAAAGTGTTTGTATTGCAACTGAATATAAGGTCATCTGTTAACCATGGGCTTGACAAATCGCCTTGACTGAGGACAAGGGCTGATATGGAACAGATAAGAAATGCATTGGACAGGTGTTTTATGACCTGAAAAAGTGTGCAAGTGTGTGTGTATGGTATGTATGAAAAAGTGTGCAAGTGTGTGTGTATGGTATGTGTGAGTATGTATGAAAAAGTGTGTAAGTGTGTGTGAAAGTGCATGTTTAGGTGTGAGGTGCAGCATGAATCTGAAGGCAGCAGACAGGTTGTATGTTATGGTTAGTGTGTGTGTGTTGGCGCTCTGGGATAAATCAGACTGGTCCCCTTTTTCAAGGATGACAACACAAGGACACCTATAAGGATTCACATATAAGCTCTGTGACAACAAAAAGGGACGCTGGTGAAAAAGCTCTTGGATATGGGGCCGTAGTCATGCCTACTGTAGCTAAGCTTAGATCAGAAAATAAGCTGACCAGCTCCATCTAGTTCATGGTGTCAAAAATGAGAGAAAAAAGAACAAAAAAAATCACACAAGAGAAAACACTCCTCTATAGTTTTCTTTGTTTAAGTCTGTGGGGAGGTACCTCAGGCTCTCCAGTGTCGTGGTTGGTTTGGATGAGGATCTTCCCCAGACGAATGTCTTTACAGACCGCCATCAGGGCCTGCTCCATGGTCTCCCCCGCTCGCAAAATGGACACACCGCTGATCTACACACACACACACACACACACACACACACACACACACACACTTAACATTCAGCTGCTTAACTTGGTTCCATTTATTTCTTTTTAATGCATAATCATCAAAAACGGACAGCCTCGAACAAACACATGCCTAATCAGAGGTCTAAAACACAAAGCCTATATGAAATGCTAGGATTCTGTACCCACATAATCACTACAGACCCTTATCACTGAGACTAGGTCACCATCACTGGCAAAAGAACTTTTCAGAAAAACAAACAAACAAACAAACAAACAAACAAACAAACAAACCCTTTTGCCACTGAGCCTCTTCCCCTCATAGATGGATCCTTGAGGCGTCTCCACAGACACAGGCTGCGAGGAATACAGAGTTTGCCAAGTTAGCGAAACCTTGACTAAGCAATGGACACAACCTTGACATGCTGACTGCTGTTAACCGAAGACTTTTAACATCCCATTAAAATTCCTCTTAATCATACATCATCGCCCCCATCAAAGACCCATTAGGTCTGACAAAGCCTCAGCATAACGACCTCTTACTGATCGTCATGGCTGCCCTATTGACAGCAAACAAGACCTCTCAGTCTCCTCATGCAAGCACTAAGGACTGAGGGTGATTGGTGTATCGTAGAGCTGGGGAATACTGTAGTATCGCGGCGGTCAGCAAGTTGAGGGATGCTTCAGTGAGCAGTGACAGGCCGCTCACCTTGAGAGGTAGGAAGGAGAGAGCTCTCTCAATCAGCAGCCTCATTAATCTCTTGGAGTAGAAAATGAATTCATCCCGGTTCGTTTCCTTATTCCTGTGAGGGGCAGAGGGAGTGGGTAGAGAGAGGTCAAAAAAAACACTGCAGGAGAAAGGGAGTGGTGGTTTTGAGGGTGCTCATTTTGAGCCTCTGTGAGGGGTCAAATGAGGACAGGGCGGGCAGAGGGGTGAGGCCTGGAAGTGGCAACACCCCCCGTCTGTGTGTGTTTCCTACCAATGGTCATCCTCTATGATGATCTCACTCTTCCCCTCTACACCAGTGGTTCTTAACCTGGGTTCGATCGAACCCCAGGGGTTCGTTGAGTCGCTCTCAGGGGTTCGGCAGGGGTCAAGACACTAGACACACACAGTATAGCCCGGTTCACACTAGCAATGTCGGGCCGTTTTTATACATACCTAAGTTTTGAAGAAATCATATTTTATTTTTCAAATTACGAAGGGTTCGGCGAATGCACTGATGAAGCATGCAGGGTTCAGTTCCTCCAAAAAGGTTAAGAACCACTGCTCTACACCATATCCTCCCCAGTCTGTGTGTGTTTCCTACCAATAGTCATCCTCTATGATGCTCTCACTCTTTCCCTCTACTACATATCCTCCACATCATGGCATGAGCTACGGGCTGCGATCAAAATATGCCGGGACTGTTTCTGTTGTGCATTCAGCAGGTGCAAGCAATAACTTTCGTTATTCAGTATTCTGCGTTACGTCACATGATCAACGACGGGACCCGTGTTACAAAGGTATTGTCACCGCTTGTAGGTGCATATTTTCGTTTTCACCATGCGCCTCAAAACTTGAGCAAACATCATATTCTGTCAAACTCTGGAAATCTTCAACAGTCAGTCTATGAACTTTTTGCACAGCACCCGCCTGGTTTCGATTCCTGATTCGCTTCAAGTTGACTGTACGTCGCTTTGGATTAAATTGTCTGCAATACACCTGGCCTTTGTACCTTTATACTCACTCACTATCTATATGTCTGTAACCTGTCTACCTGTTCCTCCAATGGTGTATTTAACACGTAGCTAATCTTGACCCCGTGCAACCCTGCTTAGATGAACAATGAGCGTACAATCGTACTTCTTTTACTTTAACTACCACCAATGGGCGACGATGACTTGGGGGTTGTACCTGATGATGGTGTGCATACCGCGGACCTGCGGCGTGTTCTCCAGCACTGTAAGGGTCTTGGGTAGTGGCTGGCCTTGATGGGCAGTGGCCAGGGCTGACCTGTTAGCACATGTTGGGCAGAAGAAGGATGATTGATGGTTAGGTGGATGGTTGGTCGGTCAAAGGCCAAACCAAATGCTAGGTCACACTATTTTTCACAGCAAAAGAGTGTTAGGTGGCAATGACAGGTCAGGGGCAAAGTAAAGGGTGTTAATCTGCTAGAGCCAACAACATTGATGTGCCACACTGGGGTTTTAGGTTGAAATGTTTGCATGTGACATTTTGATGCAGTATAAACAATTTTATGTTGCTGAAGTTTATGAGCAAATGTATGGTTTTAAGTGTTTGTTCACTTACAATACACCACTTAACATAGTTCCAAACACATAGTCATTCTTATGAATGACTACTGTATTAAAAGTGCTTTGTTTAGGTCATGCATTACACATGATGTTGATGCCAGCACACATGTTGATGCCAACACTCTCACACTTTAACCTACTGCCTCAAGCTGCAATACTATATGGTAGTTTCATAGACCTACAATCAACTACTATCACTGGAGCATGTCTTATTCTGTCCTCAAACAGTTTCTAATCTAGGCTTCTGATATTCCCAACAGTGGACCCACATATACTCCTGTGGACCCACATATAGCATATACTCCTGGACTTGTGGTCTGCGGGCTGAACCCAGGTCAGAACAAGCAGCTGGGGGGCGTAAACATTTAAGAGGTTATATGTCCTCTTAAAAGCTCACCCCCACCTTTCAAATGTATGCCATAAGTACAGAGCCATTAGTCATGTCAAAATCCAATGGCAAATTTCAATTCAAAATGGAGGAAATTGGCCATTGGCCAAAGTCCTGGAGTATTTAAACATGCCTCAAATAGGATATAGTCCATTATGCCCATGAAACCACCAATAAGTATCTGGCAAAAAATATGTTACTAGGTAAAACAAATATAAGCAATAAGAATCGAAACATCTGTGTTGTTAGATTCACAACTAAATGTAAGATTCACAACTAAATGTAAGAATGTTTCACAGGTGAAACTGGTTAATAAGATAAGGAAAGTCACAACAACAACATAGGAAAAAACACAAAAACACAAAGATGCAGGAATTTATCCTCACATATCCCCACGTTGCTTCCTCTGGAGAAGTTGCAAAATATTCATTGAAGAACATAGGGACGACAAGACAAAAAGAGACAGGAAGAGAGAAAGAGGGAGAGGGAGAGAGAAAGAGGGAGAGGGAGAGAGATGGGAGGGAGAGGGAGAGAGAAAGAGGGAGAGGGAGAGAGATGGGAGGGAGGAAGGGAGAGAGAGATAGAGAAACAACAAGTGGAGGGAAAGAGAACATCCCAATTAGAGCTCAGTCACTTGGTTGTGGCACTGAGTCCGTCGCCGCTTTGAGAGGGGGGAGGGCCCCCAGGAGCCACTGGGGGTCCCCCCCCCCCCCCCCTTGCTTTGGGGTGCAGGGCTGGTTTGAGAGAGGAGGAGGGCTGTCTGTGTCTCAGACTGGTGGTGAACAAACAAAATTTGGGGCTAAAGCTTTCACCACATGATTACCTGGTGCCAAAGCCATTGAGAAATGTTTAAATTAAGAATTTATTCTTCAGGTATGGAGGTCATCAAGAGGCTTAGTCGAAGAGTCCAAAGCTTGATGCCTGCTTTGCCAAGATAACACCACAAACTCTGAAACACACAACCACTCCTCCCTCATGTTAGCACCAGCTGTCAAACACGGTTCCTTCAGGAGAGACAAATGGACCGTCGCTCTCTGGCCAGCTCAGACTTTCCCGCAGCTCCCTGCGTGCTCACTAACCTGTCAGCTCTTTTAACAAGATCGTCTCGAATTAATTCCAGCTCTCTCATTAATGACGCAATAACAGGCTCATCATGGCTGCCGTCGCCATGATCGTTAAATACTTCTCTCTGCTCAGCTAGAGTCGCCATCTCTTCCCCACCCCCACACCCGCCTAAAACACAGAATTCTAAGCTGAGGAGACCATACAGGGCCCAGGTCCATTATGTTTCTCCTGTTTCAGGAAGGGTGTAACCTGAAAGCATCATTGAACGACCACCATGGTAGCAAAAGTGTTCAAATGAATTATAGTCACTTTATCTTTTAACGGCAGAGGTCACTTAATGATGCAGCCGGGACACACCCAAGAGTCTGGTACTTAAAGGCAAATGAACAGCGAGAAAGTAGGAAGGAGAACGGGGCCGGGAGGGAGGGGGGGGGGCATAAGAAGCCAGTAGAAGACGCGGATAAGAGAAGATAAGGGAGGGAAGTGGCCACCATACCTCACTGTGCTTTCACGCTGAGATGGTTAAGAGTGCGATCGGTCGAGTGGGGGAGTTTAGCAAGCGGTTCGTTACAAAGGGTACACGCATGGGTGGGGGGGGATTGGGGGAGTTTGGGCGGGGAGGGGGGGGGGGGAGGAGAGAGAAAATAAAAACCATGAGGAAAAAAAAACAGAAGTCATGAAATGGATGCGAGTCAGTCTTAACAGTGATTCAGTTACAGCACACCCCCACTCTCCCCACATGCCTTTGTTACATGTTACAGTCAAATATTTGATAATGCTTAAATGGTTTTTGATTTAATGTGCCTTTGTTATTTGACCTGTTGAGCCAATGCAGTGTTTCTGTTGTCTAGTTGTTTTGCCTTGGTCAATGATCTGAGGATCGATTGTTTTTGCCTAGGGATGTTTTTGGTTAAGGTGGAAAATCGTGAGTTTCTCTCTCTGTTTGACGACTGTTGAAAAAGTAAAGAGCATTGAGTTTGACGAAGGAATTTATGACTGACTCTGGTTATTTCTAAGTAATTCAGAGGTATAACACCTTCACTGAATACGTACGCACATACGACGCAAACATTTGAGTGGACGCTGGGATAATTTGCCCGTCCAACATGAGCTACTCTGCGGCACTCCATATCAAAGTAGCTAACAAAGTGGCTCTCCTTTTTATTTAAATTACAGCTGACGAGTAGATCCGCTCACTCATAAAATGCCTTGACGATTGCACGAGGCATGTAATGCAACACTGGAACAGTTGGTACAGGAACACTTTACCCTGTTCTGATTGAATTGACACATAGCGCTCTGTGATGGCCTTGAGTGTCAAAAAAGGCACTGATAAATGGCTCAAATTTGTTACAACAATGCGCTCAGGCTTTCCCCTATGTTTTTCTAGTTCTCTTGGCTAAGACCCAATGACTGTTGCTGCCTGTTATTTAGTTGCAAAACATGAAAGGTCGTTGCCTCTTGCAGGACAGGGACCAACACAGTCCAGGATGATAAAGGCCTTACTTGAATATAGTTGAAATTCTACTTTCATTCTTGCATTGGGGGCCGAAACCCCCTTCTTTCAAACAGGGCCCCCAAAAGCTTGCACACGTGGCTCTGCAGGGCTAGTTTATGGCGTCTTTCTCTCTGTCAGGAGGGGGCCACGCCTCATTAGCCGTAACCAGTCCCCTCGATCCTCAGCATGATCCATCCCTGGGGGAGCATCGCCACTGCCGCACTCTCACTCTCTTATTTCCTTTCTTTCACTCCCTCTCGATCATGGGAGATAATTCACGACTTTTATTCATACCGTCGAGCAAGGAATGGGATTTAATTTCGGAAGAGTCTTTAATTCCCTGCTTTTGTCAAACACAATGAGTATTTGTTAAGGCGCATGCATAGAGCATATGCGTATTTGTGTGTAACAGGGTCAGTCAGATCCTATGTTGCGCTAAAGTTTCAATGTTTTATTCACTGTTGTAAGGCGACCTTGGGTTTCTTGAAAGGCGCCCTATAAATAAAATGTGTTATTATTATTATTATTATTATTATTATTATTATTATTATTATTATTATAGGCACCGAATGGCATGCGGTCTGCCCTTACGCAGGCCTTGTGTTCGACATTATTCTCCTCCACAAGGAGCACGGACAGTGATTAAATACGACAGGAACCGGCCCTTTTCATGAGGGACCCTCGTCCAGACGTTCCATCTTGTCTTTAACTAAGAGCTACAGCCTGTCGCATTAGGCCTCTGTGATGGATGGCAGTGGAGGGCGAAGGCCATAAAAAGAAGCCAGCGTTCCAGGGATCGCACTGGACAGGGGGCTGATGAAAGCCTTTCAGAGGACAGCCTGAAGAAGACAGTCAGTACAAGGCATCATTGATGGGACATAGAGCAGCTTGACCCTCCCTTCTATCTTGTAAAAGTCAATCCTTGTGACCACGTTTTGTACCATCTACTTAGGTGTGGCTCAAGTAGACGTAAGGAGCACTTGTAAATCCTGAGTGTGTCTGTACTGTCAATGAGGGGTCGAGGCCACCAGGGGGAACCTGTACCTCAAGGATTCTGATCACAGCATAGGGAGGCAATGGGGTGTGTTTGGCAAATGTTGCCATCTTTGCTGTGCATGTCATTCACATGTTGTACAAAACTGATTCAGAGGCATGGATGCATCAGTGGCAATGACATTGACAAGAGATGTTGATATTTACAACATGGTTCTGAGGGCAGACTTGGCTGAACTGGGCCCTGTTCGGCGTACAACTGAAGCTAAGATAATTAATTTAGCTCGCAACTGGAGATTAACTAGCTCGCTAAATGAGAACAGGCCAAACCGGTCTGGCGACGGGCGCTAATTTATTTTAACCTCAAGTTAATTCATCTCGTCATTTTTTTCTCCGCTAAGGCGGGATATGACCATGAACGCGTTATGAAGAATTCAAGACCATAATCATGTCAAAATTCATCACTGTCGCGACTGCAACATCATTAAATAAACCGTCCATAGGCTGGGTAAGTAATGATATCTTTTCTTTAACTGAACATGTGACTTTGGTACAGCGGGCAGAGCGTAGGGCTTGCATGCAGGTAATCGCCGGTTCGATCCCCTTCACCTCATTAAGAATTGTGGTTTTAAATCGCTTTGAATAAAACCGACTGCTAAATGACTAAATGAAAATGTATTAATAACAAATTCAATAAATTGAAGCAATGCAAATAAATTGTGTTTCTTTCTCTCTTCTTATCATGCAACCACCTTACCATCCACATCCACCACTGCACAAAAACTAGACACATTTGCAAAACTAAACGTTTGCAATGATGTAAGTTAAAGTAGGTAAAACAACTTTAGCCAATATCTCCGTAATGGGGATTTGTTATGTGCTCAAATTTCCTGGGATCAAAGAAAACGGTAGTATTCGTGTGCAAACTAAAAATCACGTCTCAGGCTGAGCATGAAAGTTATTTCGGGTTTATCAACTGTACCAATGTCTCAACTGTACTAATAGGCTACCACTGTCATGGAATTATGAGTGCTTTGTTCTCCGCATCGCCGACATTGCAAAAAGTAAAGGCAACGACTCGCAAGAAAGTGAAGACATTCAATGTTCTACGGTGGTGGGATATGCAATAAATAACTCGAGAAGGTCTTCTAAATTAATTATTCCTTGTCGGGTGGATCGGTAGCGCTCATACAAGAACTCATCATGATGGAAAAATGGATCTTCTTGGCGATCGCAAAGAACTTTTCCTACGCTAATCAAACTATGACTCCTTGTCAATGGGATCCCTCCTTTTGGCGTGGGTGTGGCAAGTTTAGCCAGCTAAACTTTGGTTAGCCTGCCCTGGAGCAGGTTAGTGCTAAGCGATTAATTACCATGGAGATTGATAAAAAGTTGCTTCCGCGAACTCGCTAAGGTGGTGTTGTCTTTTTTTAGCCTGGAAATTAGCTCGCTAAACCGCTTAGCGAGCGTCGCCGAATAGTACCCTGGAGGACTAGTTTTTAGGACTCGTTTTTGGGACTTTTTTTTTGGGACACTTTTTTGCCTATGCAACGAAACTGATCCGGAGAAGCATCACATTAGCTATGATTTACGCGTAAGCACCGGAGATATGTACTATGCAATTCTCATCACAAAATACATTCAAATGAATTCGGTCATATAAGTCGCCAGCACCTACATTTGAGTGGATTGTTACATCACATTCTCATATAGTGTTATGGTATGTGTTGCATGGAGGAAAAAAAAAACAACAAACATAAAAAAAACATGCATAACACAAATTCTGATGCAGGTCAGAGTTTATATTTGGGTATCAACACTTCATGGTGTTATTATGAGAAACACACTTCATGGTGTTATTATGAGAAACACACTTCATGGTGTTATTATGAGAAACACACTTCATGGTGTTATTATGAGAAACACACTTCATGGTGTTATTATGAGAAACACACTTCATGGTGTTATTATGAGAAACACACTTCATGGTGTTATTATGAGACACACACTTCATGGTGTTATTATGAGAAACACACTTCATGGTGTTATTATGAGTAACACACAAGTTCAGAGAGGAGTTCATGTGACCTACCTTTTCCAGTTGACTGTGCACATGCTGTACAATTAAATCCAGTGCGACAAAGTTCTCACCCCCTGCAACACAGACAACCACGTACACGAGTGAGTAGTTTGGCTGTAAGCTTTAAGACTTCAAAAGAGAAAACGTCTGTTAAAATTAGTTTGTTTTTGTCTTTTCGCTGACGTACCTCTGGGGACGACAATGTCTGCCACCTGCACGGAGGGCTCGATGTATTGCTCAAATGACGGCTTGACAAACTTATTGTACTGCTTGATGACTCCAGTGATGTCACGACCCCGCTCCGAAATGTCCCTCTTGAGACGCCGTACCAGGCGAATGTCTGAATCAGTGTCGACAAAGACCTTCATGTCCAGCAGCTGTTGAGAGAAGGGGGGGGGGGGCAATAACAGTTTTCATCCATGTGTAAGACTTTTGACAACACACTCACACATTGCACATGTAGTATTTTGCAATGCAGTAATACTGCAACAAATGATTTGCAAAACAGCAAAAGACCCACTCCGCTTTCTAAGAAACACTATGTTTATCTTCGTGTTTAATTCACAATTGATTTTAGCTTTCAACATCTGTCGTCAGCTGTGTTGGATCAGAACTAGACACAGAGCTGAGGTGAAGAGCTCATTTCTTTTTACCTCAGCGAAAAAAGTTAGAATCAATGGCTGCAATGTACTACTGTATTAGAAGGGCAGGAACAAAAAAAAATGTATTGATGGCAATGACACTGAAGTGTAAATCAAAGATGCAACGAGATGGCCAAAACTCCCTAAATCAGAATCTAGCCGTCACACACAGACACACAAACAGCAGTGCAAGCAGACCTGTCAGCTTACGAGAGCGCCGGGGATGAAGGGTGTGCTGGGCACCACCAAAAGGTGCCCATAAAAAGAGCCTGACTAGCAGTAGCGGCCACAGCAGTCCATCATGCTTTTATGCTGGTCCCCTATTCACCGTTCACCTCAGCCTCGCCAATACTGCCCCCCCCCACCCCCCCCCCCCCCCCCTTTCACAAGAGGGATGACCCAAACATGCCCCCCGTTCACAAGCCACCTCCATTCTACCGCTGCCAAAGGAGTTATAGACGAGCAACTGACAGCAGTGTAGTGTAGATCGCACTGATTTATGAGTTTTCAGGCATGTTCACAGCCAGCAATGGGGAAGGTTGTGTCAAAAAAACAGCCGCTTTAAAAGGAAATAGTGAGCTATGACTGGGGCAACCGTGTTATATGTAAACACCCCACCCCCTGTGTACATGTTCTCCCTATGGGTATTGTTATTGTTTTTGTATTTTTTGTGATTTGTTGTATTTATTGTGATTCATGTATGTATGTATGTATGTAAGTAAGTGTAAGCTACTGGATGACCTTCATTTCCCTCGGGATCAATAAAGTATCCATCCATCTATCTATCTATCTATCTGTTGAAGGAAACAGCTTCCTGAGGTGGGGGGGGGGGGGGGGGGGGGGCTTCCTGTTGGCCAGAACACGATGCATTATCTCAAGTCATCCCTAACAAAAGGGTCGGGTGATGAATCACTTCTAAGCAGACCGACTTTGCAGAGGCTCGTACAATTACTCGCTTTTTTAATTCGTATGGATTGCTGAAAACGCCCGGGCTCTCAACGATCGATCTACACAAAGGAGCCGGTCAAGTACTGCTGTGGATGAAGGGGGGGACCCAACCTGCTGCCCATTCTCTCACGAAGGCCAGTACAAAAAAAAAGGAAGAGAATACAAAACTCTTGACTTGGAATGAGATGAACTTCGTTTGATGGCTCAGAGAGCAACCGACTCCGATTTATCAGCCAAGAGGTACTTTGACCAATACCAATGGGGATGGATGGGGGATATAATCTGAGCCAGGACTGGAGGTGGACCATCTTTCAGTGGATGTTCAGAGCAAGAATAACCAAACTAAGAGTGGGTGGAGGGGGTTGACTCAACTCAGTATAGTACCATGTGGAGAAATTGCCTCTTTTTTTAATTATTAGTGCACAAAAAAGGTGCTTTGAGCATACCAATACACTTCTTGGGTGACCAACTGACCTAATCAGCAGGTGAGCTCATTTTGTTCATTGATAAGGACTTATTTTATTTGAGCCTTTAATTTTAATGTCAGTGTTTCTCCAACGTTTTCAATACAAGTATTTATATAAAAAATAAAATGAATAAATAAAATACCCGACCCGATAAAATGTTAAATATAAAATTGCAGCACATTACAGTCATGGTGATCCAGTCGATGCACATCCCAGAGCTCACAGTTAAACGGAACAGTCAGATTAAATCAGGCTAGTGATTCGAGCCTTATCACAGGCTAGTGCAGAGCTGAGCTGAGGCCAGAGCAAATCACTTCCTGGCGGTTCCTCCGGTGCGGTTCCATTCATCAGAGGCGCCGCCATCTCCGCTGAGTGGCAGGCTCATTAATCAATGGCAGAGCCAGGCAGCAGTGGCAGCGGCAGCACCAACCGATGGAGAGGGATAGCGCCTGCGTTCATTCACTCCTCTCTTCCTCAGAGCACTCACACGCTCATTCAACCGTTTCTCTCTCATTCTCTTGTGTGTGCTTAGATACCTGCTCCCCCACTGCTTTAGTTCATTAGCCGTCCTCTACCCCCTCTTCCAATCTTTTCAACATGTCCTGTGTGATACCCCAAATAAAAATTTATTTTTGTAGCGCCAAACCAATCAAATTGTCTCAAGGAGCTTTACAAAGCCCAGCCCCCCTTAGGAGCAGTGGGGAAAGGGGCAAGAAGAAAAAAATAATAATAAATAAATAAATAAATAAATAGATAAATACATACATACATAAATAAATACATAAATAAATACATAAATAAATAAATAAATAAATAAATAAATAAATAAATAAATAAATAAATAAATAAATAAATAAATAAATAAAAATCAGGAAGAATCCTTAAGCAGAACTGCAGCACATAAGGGGGGCCCATCTGCTTTTTCTCAGCTCCGCATCAAACAATGCTTACTGCTTACTCACCTTTTTCAGTCCATTGAATGGTGCTTGTTGTGTAGAAACACTACTCTCTGCATTGTAACATATAAATTATCACTGTGTTACAGCATTTATACATCTACACTGTCAACATTTCACCTCTATCATTTTAATCCTAACTCTAAACCTGACCCTAGGGTCCAACGAGTCAGAACACCTCGGCACAGTCTCTCCTACACCGTTATTAATGAAAGTGTTATACGGACTAGAACAGTTGCAATGCAATTGAAAATGCAGTCCACTTTTGCCTTTCATCAGCTTCTCTTGCCACTCCATCATCTCTCCTCTTCTAAGACCATCCTGGATTCCAACCCCCACCACCTTGTTGGGGACTCGTGTATGGTACAATAATGAGTGAGAAAAACCAAAACAGAGCCTTACCTTCAACAGCTCCTTGTTGGCCAACGCCAGGATCCCTTCAAATATGACAACATTGGCCCCGTACACAGTTTTCTGTAAGACAAGAGCACATAAAGCGGGAGTTCAGCATGGGACTCGTTCAATCATTTCCCACCTGGAAAGGGCGGCATCAACCCCCGACCACAAAAGGTTGAGGGCGAGGGCAAGGGTGAGGGTGAGGGTGAGGGAGGTACCAGGGGAGGCACTGGGGCAAGACTTGATTTCTGTGGGCATTAAAATTCCTCTACACCAAACACTCCTTCATGCCCGGACATGTTTACAACAAAGCCAAGACTCTATCCACACCATTCCTTCTGCCCGTAATGAGTTCCTTCTGCCTCTCTCTCTCTCTCTCTCTCTCTCTCTCTCTCTCTCTCTCTCTCTCGGCCCCCTGGCTCTGATTTACAGTGCTAATATAGGCAATGCGCTCAGTGTAATTACCCTCCACCACCACTATCTGATGGGAGGATAATGTGATTCTCTCCCCCCCCCTCCATCTCTCCCCCCCCCCTCCCTTCTTTCCTCTCCCACTCCTCAGGAGGCAGTTTCCTGAAACTCTTTAGATGAGCTGTGCCACACCTCAACTGGCATGAGTGAGGGAGAAGACGTGGGGCCAATACGTTGCCAAGCAGCGTCTAAGATGGCAATGGGTAAGTGGCAACTCAGATTAGAAGATAGTGTACCCCATACAGTCACTTCTCAGGCTTCTTTTTGCTGTGCTGCAGAAGCATGACTTTAATGGCATCACGATCCAAGTGAAGGTCTGCCATAAGCAGCAGAGAAGAGGGAGAAGAACAGTCAATGGGCACTTCCTCTCCCTATCGATCCTTCGGAAACGAGGGGCAGACGACACAAAAAGGTGCACGAGTGCCACTGGCGCATTCCGTTCGAGTCAGGCTCACTACACACCCCAAGGAATCCTAAATGAGTTTTAGAGACTGCGGCTCGTCAGGAAGGGGACCCCTGTGATACTGCCGGCTGGGGGGGGGGGCTCAGCTCTCGCTTCTCCATGAGGAGGCGATTAACATCAGAGCGAGCCATAAACACATGCCTAGTGCCCTCTGAAGCCACTGGCTAAGTTTATAGCTCCTCACAGGAGAGTGGAGAGAGATAATTACACTATCATCGCACCTGGAAAACAATCGTAACATGAATCTGTCTCTGTGCCAACATTTTAGATTTCGAGTCTCAAAAAGAAAACGACTCTGGTTCTCTCAGGCATGAAATTGCATTGAGATGTGATCACATAAAGGCGACGGCAGGATTATTTCTATGCGCATAGATCTGACTGCTCTTTTTTTGCCACATTCAAGTCTGGAACCACCATATGTCTTATTGTTCTACATTTAACAATTTATAAGCGAGAATTTATAAGGCGTTTCAGACCAGTGCTCATAATGCAAATGCAATCTTGGTGAGTTACGTCTATATATTCTTGCCTTGCTTATCTAAACGAATTCCATCAGAACATATAAAAATAATGACATATTTCAAACATGACTTAAGGGATCTAAAATCAGACCCCCCCCAGCATTTTCCCCAGACCCAACCCCCCCAAACAAAAGCCAGACTTACCCACTCCTTGCGACGGCTGTGATTGGTGAAGTCATAGACTGGCACCTTGACACTTTTGCCCTTCTTCAGTTTCTTCAACACGTTCACCAGCAGCTCAAAGTCGAAGGCATCTGGGTGGTCAAAGTTGTACTCGTTCCTGGCCGCCAGCTCCTGTTCGTCTTTGGTCAACACCTGCAGTGAAAGGGCAAAAGAAAAAAAAATTGTAACAAAAAGAAAAACAGGGTGTTTAAGACGCTTACTACCCCAAAGCATGGATTACTGACGTTAGTCATCAATCAAGCAGCACCCTAAGGTACCCTGAAGCAGAAAGAAAAATAATACCAATTTAACCACTGTGCTAAGGACTCTTTACACAAAACTGTGCAACGCCCCTATTTGGTATTGAATTAAAAAGGTGGATGATGCGTGAATGAGTCATTAGTCTGATAATCGCTGAGAGTTAAGGCAATTAAAGACAGAATGGGGATTGATGGTAGGCCCAACAGAGGCTGAGGATGGGGCCAAAGGCACTATGGGAACTGGCACACTTTGTTGCTACGCTCTGCTACCCTCTATTGTGCTCGTAGTTCTCTTATTAAGATAGCCAACAAGATCACTAACGAAATGTAATGGATAGAGTGTGTAATGGATAACTCAAAGTGTTTGATCAAGTGCTTGAACACACACACACACCTGGCAAGCTGTACTTTCTTCAAGAGTGTGACGCTAAGAGCATTATGTGGGTAAAGAAAGTCAGTCCCTGCGAGCTGAAAAGCTCCCTGCAATCCATTCACTGCTTAGATCCAAATGTATCGAACGGTCATTGTAATCAACCATCATTATTTTTGTTGTAGACAACTATGAGTTTACCTTGTAGAAGGAGTCCATGGACAGGAGAACGACCCACGGTACATCCAGGGCTTCAATGATCTTATTGGCCACAGTGGTTTTCCCGGAGGCACTGCCACCACAGAGACCTGCAACACCAGCAGAGAGCACAGGCACACTGCAAGACTGACTCAAGGAAGAAGCACAAACTGAAATGTAAATGCATGGCTGTTGATGTGGCCTGAGAGCCCCTTCACTCCCTGAGGAACTTTATATTTTTCCTAATACCCTAATGATGTCCCTGCTCTCTCTCTCACTCGTCCGCTCTCTCTACGAGCTGCTCTGATGGATCTATTCCTGCTTCCCCTAGACTGAAGGGGTTGGGAGTCTCAGGCCGAAGAGTCTCTCTCCCCCCCACCCACCCCCATTAAAAGCGGAACAATCGACCCGGGAACGCCCAAGTGTGAAATTGTAACCCGTCAGCTGGATACAGCGAGGCAACATGCTGAATACTAATGTCTGCGGGGGCCGTCGCAGTGGAAACACCTCTACCTATTACCATCAGTGCAACAGAGTCACTGGACCAAGCAAGTCTCTCTCGCTCACGCATCTTCTCTTGTCTACAGTTTCTTTTTCTTTTTTTAAGATTTATTTTGGGCTTTTTCTGCCTTTAATTGTATAGGACAGTGACGTATAGGACAGTGACGTGTATGACAGGAAGCGAGGCGGAGAAGAGGTGGGGAGAGGATTGGGAAACGACATCAGGCCAGACTTGAACCTGTGTCCCCGTGGGCAATGAAGCCTGTAAATGGGGGGCTTATCGGCTTGCGCCACAGTGCCCCCCTACAGTTTCTTTACAGATATTAAAACAGACATAGGTCTACCTCTGTAGGGATCCTTTCCATGTTGTCAGACACCTATAAACATCTCTGCAAGCAGTTTACTTTGACACATATACTTGCCCCATGGAATTACGAACTATAGGCTTTTTGAGGTTGCCAGTTTGAAAGAAGTAATAACAGACTAGATTTTTGTATTCAGGGCCAGCCAGGAGTATTTTCTTTTTCTTTTTGGATTTTCGCTTAACCCATCTCTGAGCATGGAATTCAGGCACCTCCAGGGACGCACACTATAAAGTACTGCCACCATCCTCAACACAAATCTGTGCTGTTCATCACCCCTCTCCCTGTGCCTACTTCACATGAACCAATCTATAGTGACCTTCATGATGGTTCACCTCTTTAAAAGGTTTTCAACTGGGGATTATTGGCCAAAACATGCTTTAAGCTTACAAGCCGGGGGCACTGTGGCGCAACCAGTAGCCCCGACCACATTCGGGCTTGAGGACACCCATAGAGGACACAGGTTCGATTTCCGGCCTGATGTCATTTCTCCCGTCAACTCCCCACCCCTCCTCCCTCATTTCCTGTCCCACTCCTCACTTCAACTATCGACAATCCAAACTGTACATGTTATATAAGGTTTTTGGACCAACCTATGACGAATGCCTCCTTGAAGGTGGTCCCAGTGACGTTGTACCAGGGTGGACGGCCTGCTGTGTAAATAGTCCTCTTGTTGGTCCAAAGGAGAGGTGGTTCCGTTTTACTCTGACTCGTGGTCCGCTTCTGTGGGGAGAGTGAGGGCGTTGGAGGGCATCTGTGCTTCACCAGACCATCCATTGAATCGTCTCCACTACCACTGCAGTAGGACACAACAGATTAAAGACAAGAGAGGTGTGATACAAACACAGCCAGTACATATCTGACACTATGCAAGTTAAATATGCAACATGTATAGTAAATTGTCCCATATGCCATCAGACATGCCATGTGAACTCACTGTTTACCCACTTTGACCTGAGCCATTTTGGTTATTGAGGAATGTCCAGTGGGCAGGGATGAGAGGATCCATGTGCTTAAGGATTCCCTCATGAATAAGTAGCTGCCCACCAGTTATAGTTAATATCCGTGTGGGATGAGGGAAAGGGCTTAAACTCTCACAACCCCCTTCCAGGAAACCACACAATGGCTCAGCCAATAGTGGATACTCGTCTGAGTAAGGCCATCATCACTTGGAGTACTGAATGATGAAACAGTGATAGCCCTATCAACCAAGGCTAGCCTGCACAACCGTCTAACCCAAAGGCCAAGGACCTACTGTTCTCATTAACTTCATCTCAGATATCGAGTTGTTAAGTAATGCAATGTTAGAAAGTGTTTCCGAACAGCTAATACATTGGATAAGGATAGCTTCAACGCTTTGAAAAACTTCGTTGATGTGGTGATGTCACCTACATGCTATTTCAGATTGCTAAAACGTATCCCCATCAGTCGCAGTGCAGCCATTGTAAGGCTTTTAGCAAGTTAGCTAACATGCCAATTGCAACAGTGTGATTTGTTCAGCAACGAGTGCAGCTCACGTTTTCCAGATTTTTAATAATCTATCCATTAACGACTGGTTTGCTTGGCATCGTTGAATGTAACAACACCACTGTCAGTCACCTCAACTACCGACAACTAGCAAAGTGCTAATGTTTCTATCAAGAGACGAGCCACGCGTTACCACGCCACGTCCTACTTGCACTGACATTAGCCGCACAACAAACTAGAATAACATACGCAGCCAAATTTGGATGTGTTGGTTATATATAAACACTTTGCCCATCAACTACACACAAACGACAGCCAAATACGGCAGTTTAGCTCGAATCTCTGGTCCGGACAATTCCTTTCACTTGGTTTTCAGACCAGACTAGCAAGCTAACGCCGCATACAATGGGTCTGACGTTAGCTTTCATAAAAATACCACAGCGCATCACATACTTAACAAAAGACCGGCCATTTAGGCGTCTTCCCGATATATTAGGTTTTGCATTATAATTACCTATCAGATCTGGGTATTGATCGATCATGGTCCTCTACCTCTTCCTTTGGCTGTATTTGCACATCGGCTTGGTTCATTGTCACTGCCATGTTTTCATGTCAGTGTGTACACACCGACGAAGCGGAAGTGTGTTGTTGACGTCATCGAGCACAGCTGAGTTTGCATGATCAAGTTTACCGTTACTGTCTGCTCCAAACGAGTATTTAGGGCCAG
This sequence comes from Sprattus sprattus, assembly GCF_963457725.1. NCBI lineage: Eukaryota > Metazoa > Chordata > Actinopteri > Clupeiformes > Clupeidae > Sprattus > Sprattus sprattus. The sequence continues at coordinate 69,246,815 of NC_137921.1, read as the reverse complement.
CCAGGAGTATTTTCTTCAACATAACATTGGCTACCCCAGGTCGAGGACTAACCTATGTACTTCAACAACAAAACTGCACTGATCTCGCTAAATAACGTAAACTCATAAAATGGTAAAATAGGCAGGAATTAACTTCGTTACCTATCGACCAAATGCAATCTTCTAAAAATATATTTATGCAGAAGCCTTTATATCTCATAACATCTCGTTACTTAAATAGAAATGTACCCTAAACCGCTCGTTTTCTGATTGGTTACTTTGATTAAATCAGGGCTAATTAGGATAAACTGACACACCTGCAGAAAGTATTTATTTATTTTTGCCAGTCAACGCTAAATTTATATTGAAGTGTGTCTCTAATTAGTTCATGTGTTTGCCTTAAAAGCTGAAAATACCTTATAGTAGGCTAAAGGAAAAGGAGAGAGATGGTGAAAATAACTTAGATGTATATTGGTGTCGTACTGTCGTAGCCTACAGCTCATCTGAAACACAACTGCACAAACCTGGAGGTGTGCGTCAAATGTTTGCGTGCTCGTGTAGGCTCGGCTACTCTCAGCCAACTGCACCAAAGCCACTTCACAGCAAGGTTCGCCTCGCTTTACACTAGGCTACCAGCAACGGAACTACTCGTCTTCACCCTTCGTTTTTCCGTGCATGAGGAATTATTTCTTTAAACATATTTTCCAACTGGAATGAAATGGAGGACATTTCGTTTGATGAAACAGAGCTTTATTATTCATGCCACTGTCTCGAAAACTCTTAAGACTTTAGGATAGGATATCCCCACTGCAGATTCAGGCAACCACGGATGAGACCATGGATGCGCCAGTGAATTCTGAGAAATCACATCTTATGAATGAGAAGAATGCCAAAATGTATTCACTAAAACAGAAAAGGTAGGCTTTTTTTTTCATCGTAATTGGCTGCATGAAGCTTTAAGTTATTGTAGCCTACTGTATGGTATTATTTAGCCTACTGCTGAGCCTTATTTTGAATTAAATGACAGCAGACTTTTAAACTATTTAATGTACACTTATCTTTATTAAACATACACAGCGGAGTTTTAGAATATAGCCTCCATTTGGCGATATATTTGCGTTATAGTTTTGGTAGCGCTAACGCCATTCCTTTTGTGAAGCGGGTTTTGCAACCGCAAGACCTGCAGTGGTGTTCCACTGGTGCTTTTAAATTAATACAAATATATATATATATATTTATGTACAGCACATATTCTTATAAACTTCATCAAACAGATCGAGTCGTTACATCTCACAAGATTCAATATAGTCTAATTCTACAAGATACTTTCAACACCACCATATGTGACCATCAAAATATAACTGTCCGAGTTCCAGTGCCCTGAATATCAGAGACATAAGACTTTCCACTATTCCAAAAGAAACCTTTTTCGTATTCTCCCCACCCACTTCCATTAACCAGACTGGGTGTGTAATGTTTTATGTGAATGAACAAATTCATTTTCACGGCTCACTTGATCGTAGACAGTATTTGACAAATGGCCGCAGGGAAGTTGTGGGACTATAGCCTGCAAACCTATCATCTCTTATTATGGGATACGATGTAGAAAATGGACCATCGGTTAAGATGCTGAAAATTAAAAAAAATTAAGCCACATAAATACATTTCTGGATAATAAAAACAGTTTATTAACTTAAATGTAAATTGTGTGGTGTCACGTATCCTAATAATAAAAATACAATAAAATAAAAAAAAAAAAAAAAAACACCAATTACTGCTAATTAAAATCGCCAACTACTATGTTTGTGTTTGAACATTTTAGATTTTTTTTTTTTTTTACATTTGACAATTTTTTTGCATTTAGAAATGATATATTCTGTCACAAATATGTCTACGGTCCTATATTCTGCGCACTTTATTAAGTAAAATAATAAATAGGCAATATTTGATCGGTACTGTTCTGTTTTTTTAAGCGAATTATGTGAGAACACGCAGATGCTTATCAAAGGGAACGTTATTGCGTTTCAGCACCTTGGACAGGGTCGCCACGTACATTAACTGAGAAGAGTTGATATTCTGTCTGTGAAGTCGGCCGATCTTCTATGGCCTGTGAAAGCGATATTGCATTGTATTCGGGTTAAAAAAAAGTATTTGGGGGGCTCCAATGCGTTTGTGTATGCCCGTTCAGTGACTCGAGTTGGTGGATAAGGTAGGCCAATGTAGCAGTTCAGCGTACATTTCAAAATATTTTACTTGCTTAGGTGAAGTGTGTGGGAATAGTGCCCTGTCCTGGTCTCGTCGCATAATTGAATGGTTTGCTTAATTGCCCCATTGCCTTGTTAGCCTTTGTGTATGGCGTTTTTATACCAGCCTTTAACTGCCCACGTTGATTTTAGGCATGCTGTGGCATGTGCTTCTTTTCAAGGTTTACACATTAATATCTAGGCTATTTAATGATTTTAATATAATACGTAGGCTAACGTGCCTCTAAGATACAGGTTATTCATTTGAGATTAAAAATACTTCCGATCGGGCTCGGGAGCATGGTTGATGGAGGAGATTGTTATCAGAAAACAGGCCTACACAAAAGTTTGTTTCACAGCAAAAATTTAAATTTACTATTTTTCTGCCTTAAATCGTTATCTCTCCGCGTCACTTACATAAATGCAAGAGACAAAAGCGGCGGTCAAAAAGCAAGAGGTTAAGCTAGTTATACAATTAAAACGTATTAGTTATGCTGTCTTCGAGAGATGGGTCCTGTCGTTAGGGTAGGAGAATAGATCCTGTCTAAAACAGTTAAAGGTAATTACGGAGATATGTGACTTCTTTCATGAACGTATAGCCATAATACCGCCAAGGAATATTGTCTTTTACATATTAAACACATTAAAAAATAAACTGTTGATTATTTCATTATAAGTAGGCTATGTCAAAATGGTATATATTCACGTGCGTAGTGCGAGATAAAAGTCTGAAAAAATAGGATGATGCAGGGAGGAAAGATTAAAAGGAGAGCAAGCAATAGAGCGAAGCTTTCATTTTAATTAGGCTATACAACAGCATAGCTTAGTTTAAATCAATGGAATGATTGTAGATTACTTTAGGGCTTTAAACATGGATATGAGTGCAATAGTCTGAAAGAGGTCAGGATAGTCTCTCTCTTTCTTTTTTTTTCTCTCTCTCTCTCTCTCTCTGTGCACATGAGATGGACAGAGACCATGTACTGACAGTCAAGGAGAGTGTACATTCATATTTGGTGTGTGTGCGTCTGTGTGAAAAAATCTCCGAGAGAGAGAGAGAGAGAGACACACACACACACACACACACAACGTGATATGTTGCCAAGGACTAAAACCCACCCACCAAAGATTTGCCTTAGTCCATTCACATGACTCTATGGGGAATGCTTCATGGCAGCAAACGGCAACAAGAGATAATCAGGCCCAGGGAAATAAAGTGTCACTCTAAAGAGAGGGACACCATACAAGGTTCCCATACCAAGTCCTGTTCTGTCATTTAGTATGAATATTCCCTCTATGTCATCTATAATGAGCTATTAAGTGTTAATGCTTATTTTAATTCTTCCATGACGTGAAACGCAGGCCTAAACAGGTACACTGAATGCTTGCCCTAACCATAGGCGTCATTTACGTTGGGTACCCTGGGGACACTTTTTGCAATCATGAATTTAGTCTCTATCGGAAAATAAAACCTCGCTGCAGTGAAAAGAACGTTTCTCAAACAAAGTGCTTATTGACCAGTTGATGGATGAAAATCAAACTGATGGAAAATGAAAATTGTGTGTATTGTGTTGCAATGTGGCTATAGTTGACCCCAAGCTCATAGATATCAGTGGCTGACATCCTTCAACTCTTCAATTCAACTCTTATTCCGAATGGTTGTTTGCCACATAAACTCCACATAAAACTACTGGCAAGGAGGTCAACAAATGCTGGAGATTTTTTCTGAGCTCTGATGATAAACGTGTGAAAACGTGTGTGAGGAGCTGCAACTGTTTAAAACTTTCTGAACTGCTAAACTTTTTTAAACTTTCCGTGGCTGCAGTGAATGTTGGGTAGCTAGCAGGCTAGCAAGCTGCAATTTCAAAGAGGGGAGGAAACCAAACAACACACAAGGAAAGTCAAATGACTGAAAAATAGAACTAAGGAGTCGTGAGGTAAACTCTGACAACAACAGTGAATGGATGAGTGTCTAAAAGAAACAAGGGTATTGTGCATTTAGAAACGTATTGGACTGAAAGGACAAGCTTGAAAGAAATGGCGGGACCATTGGTGCTTTTGATTAACAGAATGAACAAGAATGGGAGCATTGAGAGAATGCAAACCTCCGCCTTGTGACCTTGACCTTTTACCTTGACATGACCTTTGACCTTGACATCTGAAAATCTAATCAATTATTGCCATTATATTACCCAACCTCCGCACAAAGTTTGATGGAAATCGGTCCATGCGTTTCTGCGTAATCCTGCTAACAAACAAACAAACATACAGGGGCGAAAACATAACCTCCTTGGCGGAGGTAACAATGGAGTTGGTATACAGAGTGTTTTGAGAACTTTGTCGAAGCTAATGGCACGGATGAGGACCCATGCTGTGTCTAATCAAGCGGACGTATTCTAGTTCCAGCACATGCATGTTAACCTTACTGGCCCGTTTGAAGAGAGGCTGTTGCCGGGGGCCTATTGTTGCACATAGTGATGGCCAGATGTTGCAATCATGAGATCAACCACAGCCCAGAAAAACATTGAGAGGCTTCAGGAAATGTTCAGTCGTTTCAGCTTTCTGGAACAGCTGGGAAGCAACAATGGTCCAAATTCCAAAATGGAAGAAACAGCCGGTAGAAACGTCCCTCAAAGGCCTACTTTTTCCTTTTATACTTTTGAGTATTGCATTTATGGAAGTGACGCAAAAAAGATAACGATTATCGTTATGTTTTCTCATAACTTTACCCTCCATCAAACATGCTCCCATGCCCGATTGGAAGTATTTTTTATCTCCAATGAATAGCCTGTATCTTAGAGGCACGTTATTAGAAGCCTACGTAGGCTAATTTATTAAAATAATTAAATAGCCTAGATATGGTGGGGCCAGTAGGCACTTCTTCAAGATTGCTGAGCACAGCTTTGAAGATATACAAAACAAAAGAAGAACAGGGAAGTAAAAGAGAGGCAGACTCATCAAATGAATGGAAACTGAAGTCCAGAGTATGTCATTCCAGTGGCTGATAATTGTTATTGGCCACTTTGACAGGCCTATTTCAAGGTGTCTCTCTTGACAGGGTCTAAGGTAGGGATGGGATTTAAGAACCGGTTTTTGTTGAGAACCGGATCCCAGTGGATTGTGTCCTTGAAATCATTGGAAGTCCTTAACGATTCCACTATCGATTCGTATAATAGCCAGGGGTATCCTTCTATTGCCCTCGTATAATAGGCAGGGGTATCCTTCTATTGCCCTCGTATAATAGGCAGGGGTATCCTTCTATTGCCCTCGTATAATAGGCAGGGGTATCCTTCTATTGCCCTTGTATAATAGTCAGGGGTATCCTTCTATTGCCCTCGTATAATAATCAGGGGTATCCTTCTTTTGCCCTCGTATAATAGGCAGGGGTATCCTTATATTGCCCTTGTATAATAGTCAGGGGTATCCTTTAATTACCCTTGTATAATAGTTAGGGGTATCTACCTATTGCCCTGATGTAATAGTCAGGGGTATCAACCAGTTGCCTGGATGTAATGATCTGCTTTTCTTTAAACTGCCTGGCCACTGAGCCCTGAACTACAAAATCCCCATCTTGGGTACTGGGATTCGGAACAGTGTGTGACTGTATCAGTGTGTCTGCATATGTGTATGGTTTGTGTGAGTAAGTGTGTGCATGTGTGATTGAATTGTATGTATGTATGTATATATGTATGTATGAGTGTGAGTGAGAGTGTGTGTGCGAGAGAGATAGTGTGTGCATGTGGGACAGGGGGCTGTCCCAGTGGTGTAATTAAACAGCCGCTCTTTTCCACTTGACTGCTTCCTTAGAGTTGTGTCGTGGCCCTGAGTGTATGTGTGTGTGCGTGCGTGTGTGTGTGTGCGTTGGTGGGGGGTTTCATGACGGAGATGGGTTCTCAGATTCACTTTTCCAGCCCATTAGTCCCATCATAGAGCTCCTCATTGGGACAGCACCTGGGCTGGGGGTAGAGTGGGGGGGTGGGGGGTGGTCACCAAAATGTCCAGTCAGCAACGCTCACAGTCTAATCCCAGTCTGTTTCTTGTCATGGAAAGGGAAGAAAAAAGAAACAGATTCTGAGGCAGAGATTGCTGGGTACATCTTGTGCTGTGGTGGTTTTTTATGATGTATATTATTATATTATTTATATAGTGTATATATATAGTGTGTGTGTGTGTGTGTGTGTGTGTATATATACAGTACTGTGCAAAAGTTTTAGGCAGGTGTGAAAAAATGCTATGAACTAAGAATGCTTTGAAAAATGTAAACAATAAATGTTTATTTTTTATCCATTTACATGGTAAGACTGAGCACAGCAACAAGACACAACATAGTTATACTGCATCAGCAGGGTCTCTCCCAGACAAAGATTTCAAAGCAGACAGGGGTATCAAAATGTGCAGTTCAAGCTCTTTTGAAGAAGACGTTGAGGATCGTAGACGCAGTGGTCAGCCAAGGAAACTTAATGCAGCTGATGAAAAACACATCAAGCTTATTTACCTTCGAAATCGGAAGATTTCAAGCAGTGGCATCAGCTCAGAACTGGCAGAAACCAGTGGTACCCAGGTACAGACATTTACTGTCCGGGGAAGTCTGGCCAGAAGTGGTCTTCATGGAAGAGTTGCAGCCAAAAAGCTCTACCCCGACAAGGAAACAAGGCCAAGTGACTGAACTAAGCACGAAAACATAGAAACTGGGGTGCAGAAACATGGCAGAAGGTGCTCTGGACTGATGAGTCAAAATTAGAAATATTTGGCTGTAGAAGAAGGCAGTTTGTTCGCCGAAGGGCTGGAGAGAGGTACAATAATGAGAGTCTGCAGGCAACAGTGAAGCATGGTAGAGGTTCCTTTCCAGTTTGGGGCTGCATTTCTGCAGGTTGAGTTGGAGATTTGGTCAGGATGAATGGTGTCCTCAATGCTGAGATACAGGCAGATACTAATCCATCATGCAATACCATCAAGGAGGCGTATGATTGGCACCAAATGTATTCTGCAGCAGGAACATAACCCCAAACATACAGCCAATGTCATTAACAACTATCTTCAGCTTAAAGAAAAACAGAAAGTCCCTCAAGCGATGGTATGACCCCCACAGAGCCCTGATCTCTACATCATCGAGTCTGTCTGGGTTTACATGAAGAGACAGAATAATATTAGGAAGCCTACATCCACAGAAGATCTGTGGTTAGTTCTCCAAGATGTTTGGAACAATTTACCAGCCGAGTTCCTTCAAAAACTGTGCGCAAGTGTATCTGGAAGAATTGATGCTATTTTGAAGGCAAAGGGTGGTCACACCAAATATTGATTTAATTAAGAATTTTCTTCTGTTCCTTCACTGCATTTTGTTAATTTATGAAGAATTGATGAAAATAAACTGTTAACACTTCCATTTTTGAAAGCATTCTTAGTTTACAGCATTTTTTCACACCTGCCTAAAACTTTTGCACAGTACTGTATATATCATTTTTGTTATTATGGTACAACGGTAAATATTACTATATTATTTCCATATACATGTTTTCCTCACTCACTTAAATGGAACAGAATGCAAAACAATCCAAAAACATGTTTATTCCTTATTAACACAAATGAGAAAGCGATTCATCCCCACCTACCACCATCTTTCCTTCTAGTGTTTCCTGGAGAGCATTCTTGAAGGAAAATATTGTCCCCTAATCAGATGTTTTTTTTTTTTTTTTTAGTGAATTTCCAGATTCCAAAGACGGCTATCCCAGCATGCCCTTGGAGAACGGTGACGCAGCCGGGGCCATCGAGCTGAGGAGGCCCGTGCACGCTCACTGTCATGGCCACAAAGCGTCCGGCGGGGAGGGCGGCGAGAGGCGGCTGGCTCAGAAGAAGCTCTACATTGCCTCCATCGTGTGCCTGGTGTTTATGATAGGAGAGGTGATAGGTGAGAGGCTTGAGGCTGAGACATAATATACTCTCCCTACCACGCCCCACCCTCCCAAACACACACACACGCTCGCTCACACACATTTACTCATTTACGAGGCCATTGAGGACACCGTATCATCCAAAATGCTGACTTGTCTTTTTGAGAATGATTTTTTTTTTCTGGATAGATAAGGTAATCTAGTTCTGCCTGAGTTTTGTGTTTTAGGCACATTTATGTAAAAACATGTGGCGAGCTATAGGAAACTTTCTAAAAAAAATTACATTCAACTTGGGAGTCAAACTCTTTGACTTAATATAAAGCCGAGTTCTGCACACAAAGCTTGTAATTGCTTAGATAACGATGTCATTCATTCTCGGCTGCTCAGAATTAGATAAACGCGCTCAGCCATTACATACTTCTGCAGTCACAAAAAAGTGTTTAGCGCTGTACAACTGTTCACACATTCATCTTTATTCAATGTGAGGGTCTGGGCGTGAGGCCAATTTATGGATCATCTGAGAGAACCATTCAATTTAAATCCTGCGAGGTTCCACTGGTCTCCGGCCTCTTTGGTATTCTGAGTCAGCACCCTCAGTAAGAGCAACCAGAAACCAAAGGAAAATAAGAACTATTTCCTTTCTGTACGCTGGCGGCTCGGAAATTGGATTCTGAAACATGGCCTGCGCCCACTAAACTCTTACGGTGGTCTGAATTTTGGTTCCTGAAGTTCCACCGTGCACCTTATATCTACTTTTGAGGTGAAACTTATCCATTTCTCAGACCCTTAAAGAAACACTGTGAGGGGCTTTACTGTTCTGTTTTAATGGTTAGCGGTAGTTTTTATCACGTTCTCAGATTCATTGTGAGGGTATGGAAAGAATAGATTAACATGCCTAGCCTCAAAGTTATTCAGTAGTTCTCTTCACATTTTTGCTTTTTTTTGCCATGGGTTGGACCCCCCCCAACAGCTTTTACATAATGTTACATAATATACTGCCAAACCACATCAATTAACAAGCTAGACATCTCTTATCCGTGCCATATGTCTGTTGGATGTTAGCTAGTTAGTTTGCTAGTTTTAGGCAAAAACACCATAATGCTTCTTTAATTACACTCCTTTTTTCGTTTATCGTTAGGGGGCTATCTAGCTCACAGTCTGGCCATCATGACCGACGCTGCTCACCTCCTGACAGACTTCGGCAGCATGATGGTCAGCATCTTCTCTCTGTGGGTCTCAACCAGGCCGCCTACAAAGACAATGAACTTTGGCTGGCATCGGTCAGGTGAGACTGTCTTTTGGATTACTGTTTATTTAATCCAAGGCCTGTAGTATTCAGCCATGTTTTCTAGTTTTGTAGCATAATGCAGATAATTATTTGACCAGCTACTCTATGAAATAGAATGAACACAGACTTAGCATTAGATATAATGTGCTTGTCTAGAAGTGAATTGATCCCCTTGCTATCAACTATGATCAAAACAACCTAAAGACTAACGCGTAAAGTTTATTTTAGCTTAGCTTAGCCCAGAGAGATTCAGAGAGAGCTAAGACTTGGCTCTAATGCGTTGAATCACAGTTTGCACAAATTTGAATGGAAATGTTATTTTGTGTTAGAAAATAAACACTTCGGTCACATCATGGATTTTCTTTTTGTGCATCCAGAGATAATGGGAGCCCTGGTGTCCGTGCTGTCCATCTGGATTGTGACGGGGGTTCTGGTGTACCTGGCCATTGACAGGATCGTCAGGAATGACTATGAGATCGAGAGCCACGTAATGCTACTCACCTCTGGCTGTGCTGTGGTGGTCAACATCATGTGAGTGCTGGGGTCTTTTAGCCTAACTTACCTAAATCCCTAAAATTAACTACACAACTTCATACAAGTTATACATATATCAAAACTCTATCCTGCTACACAGTATGAGATTGCATAAAAGTATCATATTTTATACGACATATTATATTCTTAAAAATATCCCTTTTTATAACTTTTGCTGCTTGAAGTCAAGGAGGAGGAGGAGTCGTTCAGTAATCGGAGGGTTGCTTGGTGCCTGAGATATTAGCCTGTCTGAGGCATTAATCTGTAAAGCACTTTCAGTGCCGTGAGTAAAGGCCCCTGCTTGCTTCTGCGTTGGTGTTGCGCAAAATTTACTCATAGCAATTCATGCTCCCTGAAAGGTTCGGGTGTTGCCAAGCAATTCACACCCAGAATAATAGGCTTGCGTAAAAAATGGCGCAAGTCTAGAAAAAGGGGCCGACGCACGTGCAGTCGTGAGAAGTCGCGCAAGGGGCTTGCGCGGCCTCTTGCGCTTGCGCTTGTGCTTACGCTTACGTCTCTGAGCAGAAATCAGCCTTAAGAAAAGCACTATATATTTACCATCCACCCCTGCAGCATGGCCTACATCCTGCACCACTCCACCACCTTCCATGCCCACGGCGCCGGCTACCAGAAGATCGATGAGAACGGCGTCAGTCTGAACCCCGTGGCCCACGGTCACTCCCACGGCCTGCTGGGTGGCCACGGCAACGCCAGCGTGCGGGCTGCCTTCATCCACGTGCTGGGGGACCTCCTGCAGAGTGTGGGGGTCATGGTGGCTGCCATCATTATCTACTTCCGGGTTAGATCAAAAAGACATTTTTTTTGTCACATTTTTCTCTCTCTTAGTTCTTTGTACCTATATTATATATATATATATATATATGTATATTTGTATATTTTTTATTTTCATTTTATTTACCTTCAGCGGATGCACTTCGGTTGAACCTATCTTGGAAGTGAGATGACTTTATATTTAGATGCTTGAAGTACTTTTTTTTTGCCAAACATAACCACAGGGAGAGCCCTTCCCTTTCAATGTGCAGTGAACTTTAAATATGATTGGCCAGAATGGGCCAATGTTTTGATGTTTCTCATAGCATCTATTTTTTCATAGCTTTTAGCCAGCTCTCTAAAGTATTCCATGTTATCACGTAGAACAGATCCTATACATCTGTGTCAGATGGCTGGCTAGCTCTTCATGCTACCGAATGCACACATAACTGTAGAGCACAGACAGCTATCCTAAATCCGACCCAGATCTCTTCTAGACTTAGCTGCAGGAAGTGAAGCGAAGCCCAAAGCATTGCAGATCCTCAGTTTCGTCTAATTGGAATACACTGAAACTGCTCAGTGGGAACTGTTTAAACTGAAAGATAAATCGTTTACACTCAGCTCTCTGTCATGTATTGCAACTCCCCACCCTCACCCCCACCACACACAGACACCCGTCTGAAGGAATGGAACTGGAAAACTCTTTACAATACTAATGACCCTCCATCTGCAGCATAATATAATCAGACACTAGATGAACACACGATCTGATTACATTTGCCTCTGCGTTTTCGTTGTCTATTCTCTCTCTCTCTCTCTCTGCTATCTCTCTCTCTCTGCTCTCTCTCTCTCTGTCTCTCTCTCTCTCTCTGCTTTCTATCTCTCTCTCTCTCTCTTTCTCTCTGTGTCTCTTGTTGTTCTTCCTCAGCCTGAATACAAAATAGCCGATCCTATTTGCACCTTCCTGTTCTCTGTGTTCGTGCTGGCAACTACAATCACAATCATGAGGGATGTTTTTCAGATACTCATGGAAGGTACGGAGACTCTAAAGATCCTTTTAAATATGTGATGCTAACTGTAATGTTCATTGCTGTTTTGTTAGAAAATGAGACTTTGAACAAGTACACATCACACATGTGCAAGATGACATTTCTGACACGTTTGAGTCACACTTATATATTTATATTTTAAGGTGTAGTGCGTGAACCGGTTTCACAAATGTTTTTTAATATTTGAGCTCAACAGCCAATCAAATGACACCCCTCCCTTCTGTGCTTCTGCAGCACTATGTTGATTGGTTTGGATTGTTTATGACACGATGACCCAGAGGACTGTATGACAACTGGAGTTTTTCTTGAGTAATCACACAGCAACAGGACCATGGAGTGCTATTTGTTTGTCAAACAAATAGCACTCCATGGTCCGGTAGCTGTCTGATTACTCAAGAAAAACTCCAGTTGTCATACAGTACTGGGTCATCGTGTCATAAACAATTTTCTTTTTTTGTTGACAAAAAGTGTACGGGAATAAAATAGCGGACTGTACCTTTAACTTCTTGCTGTGCTATGTCTGCATTGAGCTTCCTGGGATTTGACATGAATGCATTGTCTCCACAGGGGCGCCAAAAAGCATTGAGTTTAACTCTGTGAAGGAGGTGCTGCTGTCGCTGAAGGCAGTGAAGGCCATGCATAGCCTGCACGTCTGGGCTCTCACCTTAGGGCAAACACTGCTGTCTGTCCACGTGGCCATTGGTGAGGCACAGCCTAGTTCATGGTTCCTGCACAAGTTATACATGGAATGAATAAATATGGCTAACTATGCCAAACTGTATTATAATTAAACATTTTCTTGAGGGCGTTTGAGGCCTTCCATCCCCCATCTAACACTTTATATGATTTGAGTTCATTTGGGTTGATTTGTGTAGAGTGTGGTTAGAACTTACACTCCTTACACACATATACACTGGATATTCTAGGAATCAATTAGGTCTTAGAATGTGAATCTCAGAAGTTCTGCTTTTATTTCTTCAGAGGAGAACGCCGACCCGCAGGTGGTTCTGAGGGAGGCCACCGAGCTCCTGCACACCAAGTTCGGCTTCTACAGCACCACCATCCAGGTGGAGGCCTACTGCGAGGACATGGCCCACTGCACCCAGTGCCAGGACCCCACGGACTGATGGCCGCCGCCGGCCAGGCCGGATGGAGAAAGGTCAAAGGTCGGTACAGGCAAAGGCTGTGGAATGCCCTCCCTGACCATCTCAGGGCCCCACAGTCTATTGACGTTTTTAAAAAAGGCCTGAAAACTTATCTTTTTTCAAAAGCTTTCTTCTAATCATTGTTAATTGTTGTTGTCTTATATGTATATGTAGCACTTTGAGATCTGTATGATGTAAAGTGCAATACAAATAAAATGTATTATTATTATTATCATTATTACAGAGAGGGGGCAGTCGGATGAGGAGAACACATGCGCACATCAATGGCATCGCTGAGGCCTAACGCTGCAAACTTCATGCGATGCAGAGGGGTCCCAGATGAAGGATGGATGGTGCTCAAAGCCATCCTCCCTATACTAATCATTGTCAGACATTAAGGCACTACATAGAGATCACTCATAGTTATGATTTGGTACACACAGAATACACTACGGGCAGGTGGAGATTTCGTGCTTCGTTGCTTTCATATCATTCCGCGAGTAGTCTGTTCTATTTTTTGAACAGATATTGATTGATGTCATATTTCATATTGATTTGAATGAATTGCAGCTAATCATAGATGGATGTGGAAAATGGAATATCAAAACATAAATCATTCTGCCACTTCCTTAAAATGTATACGCAATCACAATTCCTTTGTGAATGTATGGTATATAGGATTTGCTAAACTGCTGTTAGAAAGTCGTGACATGGCATTTTGTGCTTTTCTGCACCACTGGCACAATATTTTATGGGGGAACCTCATCGTTATTGCCTGTCCAAACAGTTCTGGTGCGGAGAGAGGGTATCGACTAAAGAGAAAATAAAGTTGGGTTTGCAGTGCCCTACAGTTAGGGTTACTTCCAGTGGTGTAGTGGTCCCGGTAGAAGTGGGTATACTCCCCAAAAAATTAAGCAGCCCATACAGCACAGAATAAACACCCTGTTTTGAGAAGTGGGTATACTCAATGCTGACAGAAAAATAAGTGGGTATACTCCGTATACCTGCGTATACCCTGGACTACACCACGGGTTACTTCTCTTAATTTGTGGGATCAGCGACTGGGTTTGCTGAGACTAAAGTTTTGTGGCTTCAAATGGCTGGGCCAATATGACGAGGGATTGCATTCTTCACTTCATTTCATCAAGTGCCAAGGTCGAGAGGTCGAACAAGTGCATGTCTCAATAAACCAGGAAGACTCCTAGTAGCAAACATTATACGTATTAAAAATATAGGACAACCAGACCTCTCACAATATATAGCATAATTTAGAAATAAGAAAGACTTCTTAGAAGAATCCCATTACTCAAACTGGTCTTCTTAATCATAGCCCAGAGTGGCCTCTTCACAACACTTCTCAGCGCAACAAAGATGATTGTTTACAGCTGAAACAGACCAGAATGTTCTTCATTACCCAGTTCACTGATCATACTGTTAAGATAACCGTAACTGAAGTAAAGCAGGCTGGGATTGTTCTATATCATTACATTGACATCTTGGCATGTACTGTAAGTGTTGTGGATTTACACCGCTATAGTCTGGCAGCTTATCCACACCATAGCTAGCCCACAGTTGGTTTGTCCTATCTGGTTAGTTGGCCATACATTCCAGGAGTATGACCAGGTCAACATCGGTACGAGGTCTATACAAGCCACTGCAGAGATCTTTGTGAGACATGCATTACATGCGAGGGGATCAGCGTAAAACATAGAGTGACGTGGCTATCAACTTCAAAGGAATCAAAATTGTTAACGAGGAACAGAATGAAGTCAGGTGTACAGCCATAGAAAGCAGACACTAAAAAAGCCAGACCCATCATCAGTTGTTGTTTTTGAATGTTACACTGTTTCTTGCAAACTAAGAATTGTGGCTGAAATTCATTTAAAAAAAAGGTTCACAGTTGCATGGATGGGTCTCCCTCATTTAGCATAGTGAACATCATACAGCTAAGACTGTATCAAAATGTCATCATTCAAATCTATATTTTGCCAACTTTAATAAAATGGAAGTATATTTTACTTGTAAATATATCATCATTTGTAAAGCCATGTGAGAAACGAACAAAAATATCACTTCAGAGTAACCGACACCATTTTTGCTATATTTTATTTTAAATTTTGAATGGATGTTTTAAGGAGGGAACTTGAACTTGTGGCGTGGAACGGTGAAAGTCAATGGATAGCCACGGCACGCATGAGACAGAAACGTACTTTAAATCTCCGGTTGCCAGTGGATACCTGTCGATAATCACAATAAGGTCTTCAATCTTTAGTTTCAGCAATACAATCACAGCAGCCCATAGCTGTGGAACACAAATGAACATTTTACTGCCAAACCGAGCCTCATATGATTTCCCTTAATCAATAAACAATATGATCACTGAGGCCTCATATGAATTACTTTTATTAATAAACGATATGGCCCTAAGGCCTCAATGCCTTTATTGTTGTTATATTGTAGATGTATCTAAAAGAGATTTTTCTTAAAAGCCATTGGAGCTCATTTAATGGGAGTTATAATATTAATAACAATAATGGTAATTATAATACTAATAGATAACAAAAATAACTTTTATTGCACCAATTTACAGTGAGTTGGAGAGAAGCACGCACACCGTATCACAGTTTGGGTCTTGGTTCTCCCCACTATGGTGAGAATGAGTAGAAGTGGTGAGAGGGAGAGATTTGGGCTGCCTACACACAGTCCTGGTACACATCAACCGTAATGTAACTGTCTTGTAACCTGTTTATCAGTCCTGTGATGTTTCCGAGTTCTATGTTGTAACGGTACTGTGAAAATTCTGTAAATGCTCTAAAAGTGACGTATTTTCTGTGAATGTTCACTTTGTGAATGTGTAAATACATTTGCTTACTGTTAACAAATGATCTGTAATCGTTGTGTATAAATGTTATATGGTGTTAATGCGTGTAACAATATGAAAACTCTGGCAACCAACACTCTGTTTGATATTTCATTTCTATTTTGTGTGGTGGGACTTTTGTAAATTGCAATAAATGTGTGCAAATGGTAAAATTTAAAGTTTGTTTTTCCTTTTCCCAGTTAGCTATCTGAGTAAGGCAAAGTAAGGCAAAGACCTCCATCATGCGCCTTTTTAAAGTTCTTTCCCCCGTGTGTAAAAATAAACATTTAGCCGCTGACACAATGACGAATGTCGCTTTTAAAGCGCTACCATCCCGTATGAGCCACGTGCCTCGTGGAGCAGTAATAAGGCTGGTTATTAATGTCGCAGGATGGGAGGGAGTGACATTAATCTGTCTGGCAGTTCTCCACCAGGATGACCAGGGGCTAATTAGCATGAAATACAGGCAAAGTGCTCCAAGTGCACGCGGTGTAACTGTATCATGGAAGTTCCAAGGGTAGAACGCTCAAGCAGTTTAAGAGGAAATTTGGGGAGGACTTCAGTGACTTGTCACACAGCAAGACTCTGCACTGTTATGTAGGTGTGTACGCACTGTGACTGCTTCATCATGCTTCAGAGAACATAAGGTGATGAAGAATAGAAATCCCAGCTGTGACAGTCTGCCAAACAGGTGTGAAAGGTTGACAAAAATGCATCCATCTATTTGACACCTTCGTGTTCCTGTTTAGGTTGTACCAGTTGACTTGATATTGTTAATGTATTATCCTTAAACATAGGTGAATATACACAATAAAGGTGATATCTCCCCAGTGGCTGTCAAAAATACACACACACACACACACACACACACCCACACACACCCCCCCCCCCACACACACACACACACACACACACACACACACACACACACACACACACACACACACACACACACACACTCTGAGCAACACAGCCGTGTTCTCATCTAAACTTAAGATGTATCAGGTAATTGGCGATTGAAAATGGACCATCCCTGGATGATTCAGTGCTTTCAATACATTTCTGTGCTCTCCGTCCCTCTAATGGAGACTGATGCATTGGGTGACGGGCAGAAAGGCACACACCCATCAGACAGTGACGGATACCTGCAGCAGAATAAGGCGGCGCAAACATGGACACTATCAACACACTGACCATGACCAAGAACCCCACTGCAACCATCCTTCTAGCCACTGACAGTAAAACAATAAGCAACACGTACAAAGGAATGGAAAAATTTAATTTTTAATAAAAGTTCATCCAAAATAAATAACATATAAAAGTCCTTACTGATTACTGGAGAAACTGACCCCTTGAACTGAGAAAGAAGTTGCTTTCCAAGTGCCTCTTCCAAGAGTGATTTGGCCCATAATTATTTACAGCACAAAACTGTACAAATATAAAAACAAACTATGACACATGATGCCTCATCTGGTTTCTTTACCTGTTTCTTTAAAACCTGACTACTCAGTGAAAGAACTAGCTGAGACTGGAGGCCATCTTGCCTTCAGTCTCTTTTCACCTTTGTGTCTGTCTACCTGTACCTACCTATCGGCAGAGGGCACCGAAAGAGAATCTGTCTGCACCTGTATCCCTGTCTGCACCTGTATCCCTGTCTGCACCAGTCTTGCCCTGTCTGTCTCTCAATTTCCATCCATATTCTTGCTTTCTTCCCTGACCAATGTAACAGGGGGGTATAAATCAGTTCCCCTCTACAGCTCGTGCCTCTGTGGTGACCAGCGCTGGTAGCAGTCTTTCCTGTAGCTGCTCCACAGCGTGCTGTGCTGCTAGGAGACCAGTACGGTGCCCTCCGTGCTGCTCTGGACGGTGGTGGCGGCGTCCGGGTCTTCCTGAGAGGGGAACATGGCGGAGAACTGGGCCTCGCTCTCCCGCTGAAGCTTCTCCATGGCGGAGCCCTGCAGGCAGCGCAGGCAGTGGATGCGCACCAGGCCAGACTGCCCCGCAGACAGCACCCACGTACTGGCCACCAGGTTAGGGTTCATGCGCACCTGTGTGAGAGGAACATTTAAAGGGGTTTTTATTTATTTTTTTTACTTTTTTATTTCCTTTTATCAAATGCAGTCATACAGTACATCACATTATTACATGAAATTAAGTGCTACGGGAACAAGTCCTAGGCTATAAAGGGAGGTTTTAAAAGCCTGAGAAGATGCAGGAACTTGCAGGAATTCAAGGGGCTTTTAAAAGGCTGGAACCAGTCCAGGAACTTGTAGGAATTCAAAGGGCTTTTAAATTGTATTTGTATTTTTCTAATAATGGCATGCTCTGTTCATTCATTCATTAATTCTCTCATTCCTTCATTCACTTATGTGCCACGGTTCTGCTTAAGGTTTCTTCCTGAGTAACAGGGAGTTATTCCCCTTATCCCTGTCGCTATTGTGCTTGCTCTATTGGGTTTCAGGACCTGGGCTCTATAAAGCGCCATGAGACAATTCTATAAATAAAATAAATTCATACATTTATTCAAGCATTCGTACATTCTTACAACAAATCCCTCTCCTCTCACTTCTGAGAGCCCGGTCGACATGTTCATTTAACAGTCCATTACCCCCTTGTCCATCCCTTCCACCTCTGCCCACCAGGGCATTTCTCCACTGCCCTTCTCTCCATCCTAGCCAGGGCCAGAGGGGAAAAGGGGAGCTTTTAAAGGGGCCGTTCTCGATCCTGGCCAAAGGTTGTTTATGTTGGAACTCAACAGCCAATGCAAATGCTGCCCATCCTTCAGAGTTCCTGAAGCAAGTGTTGTTGATGGGCTGAAATAGTATGTGTTGCTTGGGTCCAAGACACTTTGTTTTTTTTCAACCCTTTTATAGAGCCGGGACACACACACAAACAAACAAACAAACAAACAAACACACCGTGGGGGACAAAAGCATTCCATTGCCTAAATTTCTGCTTGCCAGGCACCCAAGAAAGAAGGGGTGTATACGCATATGCTACAGCATGGGGCACACACACTCGCACACACACGCTCACATACTCGCATATTACAAAACGCATCATCAGGCAGGGAAACAGTAGTGTATTAGTATGGAGATGGAATGGGGGGGGTGGGGAGGTAAGGACACTAACGTGCGGCCAGAAGCCATGTCTGCTCTGCTCACACTGTGCTGATGACCGTGTAGTGGGAAAGGCTTGTCGTGCGTTCCCATTAACTCGGATTCAATTTCAGCCCTGATGACTTTGTTTTTCAGGAACGAGAGGTGGTTTAAAAAAAGAGGCACGACATGCAGCTTTGTTCGATTAAGTCTGAAGAGGAGGAACAGCGTTATGTCCGAGATGAAATGAGTTTATAGATTTATTTATTTACTCTAGAAGTTTGGGTCTGTCTGGTGTGTTTACTCTTGTGGAACGTGGGCTGGACGCTGATCTGGGATCTGATTTAAGTGGAAGATCCCCCACATGCATACCATGCTCTTAGAAACAAACAAACACACACTCACACACACACACACACTTACCTTGTGTATTGAAGTGAGTGGCATTCGGTCAATCTTAATGGCCCCCTTCATCTCTGAGCTGCGCATCAGTTTGGTGCTGGGTCGGCTCGCGACGCCTTTGAAATTCCTCTGCAAAAGAAGCCAGAACCAGAGAGAGAGAGAGAGAGAGAGAGAGAGAGAGAGAGAGAGAGAGAGAGAGAGATACGGACGAGTCAGGCCAACCTCTACTCATCCAGAATGTTTCCTGAATGCATTACTGTGCAATGACCACCCTTAGATAAGCGGGACCATCACTTTGAACCTCCTCTTTCATTGTAACCTTGGAATCAGGAATCACACTCCTAGAGGGACTCACCCTAATCACTTTGTGCAGACAATCATGAAAAACAACTTTGCAGACTTGTAAAGGCTAAACCAGTGGCTCTCAACCGGGGATACGTGAAGGTAGTCCAGGGGGTACGTGAGATTTTTTTAAAGATATATTTAAAATTAGCCTCCATTCAAAAATCCTTTACAAAAAGTTATTATACGGCTCCTCAGAATGTCCCAAAAGTTCCGTTGTGTGGGCCATATGTGGGTTAAATGTCTGAGCTCGCAGTTTGCTATTTCTTGTTATCTCCCTCTGGAACGAAATACTGTTTTCTGATTGGCTAATGGGGTGTGTACAATAAGTTCGTATAGATGCACACCTTGGACGTAGTCCCAGTAGAAAAGTAACCTAGACCTAACCTTAGATCAAACCCAGGCTAATCTAGACCTAACCTTACATCAAACCCAGGCTAACCTAGGCCTAACCTTACATCAAACCCAGGCTAATCTAGGCCTAACCTTACATCAAACCCAGGCTAATCTAGGCCTAACCTTACATCAAACCCAGGCTAATCTAGGCCTAACCTTACATCAAACCCAGGCTAATCTAGGCCTAACCTTACATCAAACCCAGGCTAATCTAGGCCTAGCCTTACATCAAACCCAGGCTTATCCAAACAGGCTCAAAGGGAGACAGGAGCCCTGCGTGTGACGGAGTGGAGTTGTTCCTAGACGGATAATACATTGAGGCTGCCAAGGCTGCCACAAGGGGACCAGGCTGGCTGTGGCATGTGTATCTCTGTGTGTGTGTGTGTGTGTGTGTGTGTGTGTGTGTGTGTGTGTGTGTGTGTGTGTGTGTGTGTGTGTGTGTGTGTGTGTGTGTGACGAGCCGATTGCAGAGTTCATTGTGGAGGCCCATACTGTGGAGCAAATGTGGCTCCTGTTTTCCAGTCAGGAGGTGTGGAGGTGGGGGTTGACTGAGGAGAATTCAATTAGCAGACCATGCCCCCCCCCCCCCCCCCCCCCACACACACACACAAACCTCCCATCCTTCTGTCAGGGAGATCATGGGGGGGGGGGGGTCCATGTCCTGAAGGGGGGGGGGTGGGGTTAGGGGTAATGGACATGCTCAGTGGGCTGTGACAGTAGAGAGTGGGGAGGGGAGGGGAGGGGAGGTGGGGGTGGGGGTGTGGAAGAGGGGTTAGCTGAAGCGGAAGGCAGGGAAACAGATGGAGGGGGGGTGGGGGGGTGGAGAGGGAGGGGCCTGAGTGGTAGGAACAGGGACGGGGGGGGGGGGTGGGGGGGGGGGTGGAGAGGGAGGAGAAAGGGTGGTGATGGCTCGGGTTCTTTAAATTAATGAAGGGTGCAGCACTTAATCAACACAATATCCCTCACTGTGGTGCAGTCACCGGGGATGATCCTAATGCGTGTGTGTGTGTGTGTGTGACCGTGTATCTATGGCAACCCCAAGGGCCTCTATGCCCTTCTGGCCTTGTGCTCGACGGCTCGCTCAGGTGTGTCTGAGGAATGGAGCCCCGGCCTCCGCGTCACACTCAGAGGACGCGTGTTAGCGGCGTGTGGGATGGGGCCTTGTTTACTTACACGGATGAATACACACCCACACACTTATCTCAAATCACAAACATACAGACAGAAATCACCTACACACACACAAACACTCACATTCTTACCTACCTACACACAGGACACACACACACACACACACACACACACACACACACACACACACACACACACACAAAGGGACAGCAAAGGTCCCTAGCTGCTTTAAACAGTGATCTGTTTACACAGAAGCATCATAGTTCTAGGATCTTTTCTACAAAGACTGCAATTTAAAGAACCCTTCTCACTCTTTCACTTAAAGATAACGCTGACGTGCCTTTTGTGGTACTTGTATGAAATGGGCCACTGATAGACTGGGGACCATCCTGGGAGTGGGCAGATAGCGGGGCCCCTCACTAATAACCACTTCATTAACTGATGAAATGAATGATTAATGTAG
The DNA here is from genome assembly GCF_963457725.1 of Sprattus sprattus. Taxonomy (NCBI): domain Eukaryota; kingdom Metazoa; phylum Chordata; class Actinopteri; order Clupeiformes; family Clupeidae; genus Sprattus; species Sprattus sprattus. Next base: position 69,225,229 of record NC_137921.1, on the reverse strand, counting down.
TGAGCAATGGGGTCTGGGAACGACCACCTCCCCTCTCTCACACACACACACACACACACACACACACACACACACACACACACACACACACACACACACACACACACACACACACTCACCCACTCACACACACCTCCCCGCCCCGCCCCGCCAGGCCATCAGAGAGGTCAGCAGGTCAACCACATCCCCCAGCAACTGGGGGAGCCAGATAAGGGGCCGTAAAGGGAGATATCGGTGTGTGTGTGTGCGTGTGTGGAGAGTGTATGTGTGTGTGTGTGTGGGGGGGTGTGTGAGTGTGTGTGTGGAGAGTGTATGTGTGTGTGTGTGTGCGTGCGTGTGTGTGAGTGTGTGTGTGTGTGTGTGTGTGTGAGTGTGTGTGTGTGTTTGTGTTTGGAGAGTGTATGTGTGTGTGTGTGTGTGTGGAAAGTGTATGTGTGTGTGTGTGTGTGTGTGTGTGTGTTTGGAGAGTGTGTGTGTGTGTTTGTGTGTGTGAAAGTTCAACCTACCATGTCCGAGTCATGGAAGTGGATGTAGTACTTCTTCAACGCGTCTCGGTAGGTCTTGGGTTCCGCCACAGGGTCTTTCGGACCTCCCTCGAGACTACTGCCCTCACCATCACCACCGCCGTCACCATCCTCCTCGCCACTCTCTGTCTCTGCCTCGGGACCGAACTGCACCATCTCGCCCCTGTACACTGGCTGAGGAGCAGAAGAGAGCAAGGGGAAAGTTCAAATGTGACAGTGAGGATTAGTTAACCTACACCACCCAACATTCTGCTGCTCACTCAGGTTTAATGCACCCAGGGACTATGTGAGTGTTCCTATGAAGACAATGGAGGACGTGGATCTCCACTTTGATTAGGCTTAATTAAGGTCCAGGGCCTGTTCAAGAACTGTGTAAGGACTATGGAACTGCGTAAGAACTGTGGAATTGTGGATTCAGACAGAGTACAACAACCTACTGTCCCCCATATTAACAAGCGGCCTAATGTTAAGTCGGACTAATAGCCAGATTAGAGTGAAGTAGCAGGAGGAATGTGCCATTGATAGAATTAAAACAGAATACTTTAGAATGATTTCAAAATCCTCACATGAAAACGTACGGTGTGAATGCATAGAACTCACTCATTTTAAAAGCACCCACTGAGTGTCTGAATAATCTTCAGAGAAAATGACAGATCTACAAATCATGTGGTATTTACTTATCTATCTACATTAAGCCTGAGCATTACTAAAGATGCAGGGCGTGCATGCTGTGTGCCAGAACAGATTGTGCATGCATCACAAAGATCAGCAAGGTGTGGACATTTCAGAAGACAAGACACATCAGACAAAAAAAAAGCCGTTCATCTTTTCAACTTGACAGAGCCATCTTGGGCGTTCTACGTACAAATCTGCGGTCAGAGGTCTTCTTGAGGTTGATGGCGGTCATGCCCAGTGTTGGGATCAGGACCATGACCATCTCGCCAATGCTGTCTGCAGTCACGCAGCTGTTCAGCCACTCGGACAGGGACAGGCTCTGAAAACCCGGAGAAAGAAGTGCAGTGGGTGTGAACAATTTGAACTACAGACATTATCGATGCATTTCGACTATTAAATAATCTGAGTTTGCAACTCAGAGTCTAAAATCACTTCCTACTTTGTGTTTGATAATTAAAGAAAATCAACAGATGAATTACCTTCTCTATTTGCTTTATTAGAGAAAAAGCTTTTTCTTGTCACAATTTTGACTTTCTATGAGCAATGCAATAATCAATGTAGCTTGCATTTCAACATAAAATTTTATAATCGGTTTAAAATCGATTTAGAATCGAATCGTTGACCTCTGAATCGGAATCGGAATCGAATCGTGAGGTGCCAAGAGATTCCCACCCCTATAAAATAGGATGGAACACTATGTTTGGATAAACATTCATTAATGCTGGCATGGAGTCTACAAAAATTCTACTCAGATAAAAAAAATGCAACTGCAACTAAATACCTGTTCTGTACATTAAATATGAAATGTAGGTGTCCACGAATAACAAAAGACAATAGGCAGTAACAAAAGAGACACACAAAGAGTTCTGAATCGAACATACAAGATTCCTGGAAAAGTTAATACTTTAATATACAAAAATATCTAAATCAGTCTGTAGAAGTGAATTCCCTTACCCAAAGGGTGGCTTTCCTCGGGAGCACGAATAAGTGCCGGAACCCAACGAACCCTGAGTCCACATAATGGAGCCCTTGCTGCCCATGCCTGCATTAAGGAAACAAAACATCGTTCTACAAACAAAAGTTGATGTATATTGTGCTTTGTCGAGTCTTGCCATTTATGTTGAGGAATGTAACAGACTAAGAGTATGTATGAGGGAGAAAATCTGTGTGAGAGAGATAACGACTGAGTACATGAGCAGAGGAGAGATGTGTCATGGAAGAGAAGATATGACAGAGGAGAAGTTACAGCGGTGTTCACTATACAAACTGTAAATAAGGGTTTACCAATCTCGTTACAATAATGTAAGGTGAGCTGTGTTGTGTCTTGGCATTTATCTTGGCAAAAACGCTGAGGCATGACATCACAGTGTATGTGTGTGTGAGAGTACGTCAGATAGGGCAAGATATCGAAGCAGAGGAGAGATGCGACCGAAAACGTATGAGAGAGAGAGATGAGACGAGACAGAAAATATATCAAAGAGATGATGTGACGGGGAGACGTGACGGGGGACACGTGACGGGGAGACATGACAGGGGACACATGACAGGGGACACGTTACGGGGGACATGTGACAGAAGAGACTCACGTGGCGAAGGAACATTCCTGAGACATGAGCACGCCGGACCAGCGCAGGGGCCAGATGGCCTCGGTGGTCAGGAAGCGTTTGAACGCACAGATGGGTGTATGAGTTCTCTGCAAATCCCACATCTTGGTCATGCGGTCGTCCCCGGCTGTCACCATGTGATCACTACAGAGGGGAGAAAGCAGAGATGGGGACAGTGTTAGGCCTACGGCACACTTGGGGTTTGAGAAAATATTGATATATTGAGTATCACGATATTCTGTTTTGTGATACTGTGTTGATTCTCAAGAACAGTGTATTGAGGTTTGTTTTCCTCATATAGGTAAATTATTTTGCTCAGATTGCTCAATAAGTAGTGCCATGATGTTGGATGTTACATGGACTGTGATATATGTGTATGGTTGTGTGTTCTTTATACTATGACAGCTTTCCTAAAAATAAAAAAATAGTATAACAATCTATCGTTATACGCATAATTATTCAGTGTATCATATCGCCAGATTCTTGCCTATACACAGTCCTAAAACACACACACACTCCGAGGCCAGAAGGAGCATCCTATAGCATACTGTCTGTGAAAATCAAACACACACACACTCCGAGGCCAGAAGGAGCATCCTATAGCATACTGTCTGTGAAAATCAAACACACACACACTCCGAGGCCAGAAGGAGCATCCTATAGCATACTGTCTGTGAAAATCAAACACAGGAACCAAAGTGAAAAGAGAAATGTTTGTTTTGGCATCCGTCTGTTTTCAAACCTTAGAGCATGCCTTGCTTACACGAGCCTTGATCTAAAGTCGTTTCTAAGGCCAACACATCCCTTTGGTTTCAAACCTTAGAGCATGCCTTGCTTACACGAGCCTTGATCTAAAGTCGTTTCTAAGGCCAACACATCCCTTTGGTTTCAAACCTTAGAGCATGCCTTGCTTACACGAGCCTTGATCTAAAGTCGTTTCTAAGGCCAACACATCCATTTGGTTTCAAACCTTAGAGCATGCCTTGCTTACACGAGCCTTGATCTAAAGTCGTTTCTAAGGCCAACACATCCATTTGGTTTCAAACCTTAGAGCATGCCTTGCTTACACGAGCCTTGATCTAAAGTCGTTTCTAAGGCCAACACAGCAAAAAAAAAAAAAAAACACAGCATTCATACAATACAGTGGTTAGAGCATAATGTTACCAATAAATAAAGCATGGATGTCTAGCAATTTACACATACTGTAACTATAATCAGCTATTGGCCAGTTGTTTCAATGCCTTCATGTGTGTGTGAATCCATGGTGGTGGGAGAAAGGAGCGGAGCGGAGCTGACAGGGTACAAAATGGCATCCCCGATGCCTCGGGCACGAATGCCTCAACAAACCACTCTAAAGTGGGTGAGCAGTGAGCAGTATTCCTGCCAGGTGGCTCTACCTCAGCAGGTTTGGTCCCTGCTTGGCCATCATAGGGAGGCTCTGCTGAAGGGAAACCTTCATGACAACTAACATGATTAGTTTATAGGGGCCAGAAAGTATTTCAGTAGAGTAAAAAAACATTAAAAATAACTATTTAAATATTGTGTAATCAGAACTGATTTTAGAAAGTGTTGTCCAATACAATTACACATAGGCACTGATGAAGTATTTTCATATCAGTACATTGAAATTAGCTACAGAAGGCCAACAAAGAACAAAGATGGCAAAATATAATGCCTGTGAAACACACACACCTCTGAGGTGTCATGTCCTGCAGAACTACATGCTATTGTTCGCCTCCATTATAGTCCACAGATTTAATGATGGGTGCATGGATCTCCATGGCTTCAGCACCAGATAGAGGTCACATGCAGAGAGACAGAGAGGAAGAGAGGCATGACGACAGGTTTGAGAGAGTGAATAAGAGAGAGAGAGAGTAATGGAGGGAGAGGGAAAATGAGAACGAAAGAAAGAGAGAGAGAGAAAGAGAAAGAGTGAAACACAGAATTACAGAGAACGATACAATGAGAGAACAAAAGAAGAAGGGGAAAAAGAGATGGGGAGAGTGACTGAGGGATGGAGAGAGAGAGAGAGAGAGAAAGAGAGAGGGGGAGAGTGACTGAGGGATGGAGAGAGAGAGAGAGAGAACACAGAATTACAGAGAGTGATACAATGACAGAGAAAAGAAGGAGGGAGAGAGAGAGAGAACACAGTATTACAGAGAGTGATACAATGACAGAAAAAAGAAGGAGGGAGAGAGAGAGAGAACACAGTATTACAGAGAGTGATACAATGACAGAGTAAAGAAGGAGGGAGAGAGAGATGGAGAGAGAGAGAGAGTGACTGAGGGATGGAGAGAGAGAGGGAGAGAGTGACTGAGGGGTGTGAGGCCTCCTGGGGACATTGCCTCTCTGCGGAGCGGGCGCTCATAATGAGTTTTTGCCGCTCTGTTACTCCGCAGATGGACTGTGCTTTACGGGCGGAGTGTCCTGTAGCCTTCACCACAGTGTGTGTGTGTGTGTGTGTGTGTGTGTGTGTGTGTGTGTGTGTGTGTGTCTGTGTGTGTGTCTGTGTCTGTGTGTGTGTCTGTGTGTGTGTCTGTGTGTGTGTGTGTTTGTGTAAATGATGAGTTCATTAACACGTCCGGCACTGGGCCTCCTGTAGCCCCCATAAATAAGATTTGGGACAGGGTTACCGACCGCACAGCACAGGTCCAGAGAGGAACAGGCGGGCGTAGCTGTGAGGGCTAAACACAGGTAACGTCATGTGACAGAGCGCAGGTCGGTCAGGACGCAGGCCAGTCAGGATGTGCTCACAACAAGATCCCCCCCCCCCCCCAAGCCTAAACGTGAACCAGTGTATGGTCTGGTGGTGTATACCGCAACTCTGCATAGTCTTTGGATGAATCACATGTTTTGCATCTAGGACTAGGCTTAATTAAGGGATGGAGGAATTATGACTACCAGTCCTATGGAGTACGCAAGTAGGAAAAATGTAGTTCCAGAGTGATGTTGTTGTATCAGGATATGGTGATATCTACACAAAGGTCATCAGTTCAATTATGAAGACATGCTCACATTGTAAGAGTAAGAGACTAATCATACTTAACACAGTCAGCAGTGAGGATCAACAGCTTATGAACTAAAATAAAAGGCCATCAAAATAATGCCCAGAACTACAAAAGCCTGTAGATAAAGGCTTCCCGCCTAAGCGACTGCGTGTAGTGATAAAAGTGATGTGTGTAACCGCAGTGTGGATCTGAGCAGTGGAGAGTTCGGATGTCATGTGCAGAAGGCGTGTGTGTGTGTGTGTGTGAGTGAGTGTGTGTGTGTGTGTGTGTGTGTGTGTGTGTGTGTGTGTGTGTGTGTGTGTGTGTGTGTGCAGAAGGCGAGAGTTGCGACTGATGCTATGCGCTCTTGCTCCAGGCGGGCGCATGCCCTCGCCCTGACATCTGGACCAGGGAGGTGGGGGTTTGTTGAGGGGGGGGGGGGGGATGCGGCAGACAGCTGAGCCCCCCCCGGCTCCTGACTGCGGCCTGCTGTGTGTGTTTACACACAACTCAACATGGCTGCATTCTCCAGCCTCTCTTACACAACGACTGCGTCTTTACCGTGCCCCCTCCACCCCGCCCGCCATCTGCTTGGTCTGAGCAACCCTCAGCATCCTTAAGTCTGCTGCGTGTGTGTACAAATATTTGTGTGTGTGAAACAGGGGGGGATGTTATGTTTGTGTGTGTATGTGTGTGTGTCAGTCTGTCCCCCACTCGCTCTCTCTCTCTCTCTCTCTCTGTGTCACACATACACACAAACACAATCCACAGTTAAACTGTATACAGTGTGTTTGCAGTTACACTATCCAGGTCTCAAACACCCCCCTCATACACACACACACACTTTGTATACAGTATGAAGATGTGTATGAAGAAGCGTAACAGCATGCATATAGGTGTGTGTGTGTGTGTGTGTGTGTGTGAGTGTGTGTGTGTCTATACGTGCTCATTGAAATTCCGGACCTGTGGCGCTGGTTCTGGCTGGCGCCGGAGCACTGCAGGTTACCTCCTCTCTCCCAGCCTCAATGGGCTCCAGCCCGGGGGGCCAGGATAGGCTGTCATTTACCTAAACGAGCTTTTATGACACGGCCCACTGGAGCATCCCACAGCCCAGCCCACAGCCCAGCCCAGCACAGTGCAGAGTGGCTATTGCAGCACTCTCCACACATAAGGTCATTGCTGTCCGATACGCTGTGCTGGGATTACAGCAGGGAACATCTCTGTTCCTGAAGTTATTAGGTGGAGTTTAACATTTCGAAACCATTTGTCAGGCAATGGAAAGGAAATTGTATTAGTCCATGACTGTGTGTGTGTGTGTGTGTGTGTGTGTGTGTGTGTGTGTGTGAGATGTGTGAGATGTGTGAGTGTGAGTGTCCGGGCTAGCATATGTACAATTATGTGTGCTACATGCACACAGACATGCTTGAGAGGCTAGTGTCTATATAACTCTAGAGCGGGGCACGCATGAAGGAAGCCCCTGGGATGATACTGCGGGTCGTTAAGGTGCACTAATCCTGCTAGGCTTTGTAAATGGCATCGACTCCTCACAGCAAAATTCAATTCCCTTAGCAGTGATGGAATGGGAATGGAATGCCAGTGCAAGTCACTGAGTGAAAGCATCTGTCTCTGGCTGACGGTGCTTGATGTACTAAGAACCTTCTGCACACGGTAAGTCCCTTCAGGCAAAAGGTAATTTAAACACACACACAGATAAAATAAGTAAAAAGTATGAAAGACTCAAGTAGCACGGTGTGTACAGCTGAAGGACTGTTTGAAACATCCTGAACACACACATACACACACAAACACTAACATTCTCGCGCACACAAACAAGCACACACGCTAACACACACACACACACACACACACACACACACACGCACGCACGCACGCACACGCGCACACACACACACACACGCACGCACACAGGCTGCATTGTGCATGAAAGGAAATGAAGTGGAGCCTTCCCAGAGACAGTTTCTTTTGGACAGGTGTGTTTTGGACAGGTGTGTTTTGGACAGGTGTGTTTTGGACAGGTGTGTTTTGGACAGGTGTGTTTTGGACAGGTGTGTTTTGGACAGGTGTGTTTTGGACAGGTGTGTTTTGGACAGGTGTGTTTTGGACAGGTGTGTTTAGGACAGGTGTGTTTTGGACAGGTGTGTTTTGGACAGGTGTGTTTAGGACAGGTGTGTTTTGGACAGGTGTGTTTTGGACAGGTGTGTTTAGGACAGGTGTGTTTTGGACAGGTGTGTTTTGGACAGGTGTGTTTTGGACAGGTGTGTTTTGGACAGGTGTGTTTTGGACAGGTGTGTTTTGGACAGGTGTGTTTTGGACAGGTGTGTTTTGGACAGGTGTGTTTAGCTGTGTGTTCTCACCCAGAGGCTCTGCACCAGCTGACCGACCGCACCCCTTGATCGTGGGCCAGGAAGCTGTGGAATGGGTGGATGGAGGGAGACTTGCCCGGAGCGCGAACCCGGAGCAGAGAGGACTTGGTGCTCAGGTCCCACAGTGCCACCATACCTGTGGGGGAGACAGAGCAACACCTGATATAGATGTACACAAACACACACACCTGATATAGATGTACACAAACACACACCTGAGAGGCTCTCTCCTGTGGGGGAGACAGAGCAACACCTGATATAGATGATGGCACACACACACACACACACACACACACACACACACACACAAACACACACCTGAGAGGCTCTCTCCTGTGCCTCAGCCTCAAAGCCATGCATAGCACCTGATGTTTCGGTAGACAGAAATCACAACCAAACATAGCACCTGATGTTCAGACTAAAAAACAATCTTTACTCGCAAAATGATTCTACCCCCGTGAAAGTAATCACCATTTTCACAACTACAAAAGATACTTAAACTTATTTTCCCAATTAGTATTTTTAATGCAAGCATTTATGTTAGTACATTTCCTTTGGAAATAAAAAAATGATATGACTAAGTGTTCAAACCCCTCTGCTTTTGAGTTCCAGATTAAGGCAGATAACAAATTGACAGAATTACTATAGCTGATCTTAACGAGGTACTACCTATGAGTAGAGATAGAGATATCCTGGATATGAAAAAAAAAAACAATACAGTAAGGGGTCATTGACCAGATGTGAAATACGAGATGAAACGAAAACTAAAAAGACAAGGTGATTCAAAGGCTTAAGTGAGGAAAAGAGATCCATCCAAGAAGAATGTGGAAGTCGCACCACACCACCCACATGCTTTTTTGAAAAGCCGTCCCCCAAAGCAGGCACCCAAGACGGGTGTTAACAGGTGTGGGAGGCCACCAATCCAGCTTCCACCCTGAAAAGTCTACTAAAATTAGTGGCTGGAATTGGGCTGCAGGTGTATGAGCCAACACTCTTAAGACCTATCCATACAAATGCACTCGATTGGAGGGTGGCACAATAATGGAAATGAGCTCTAGTGACCACCCGCCGGTTACCAGCCCGAAACCCTAACCAGTAGGCCATGGCTGCCCCCATGAAGCCATTGTTTTAGGAGATCAACAACTTAACATGTATGGAGGTTGCTAAGATATGGGGGAAGGTTTTTATGGTCGCATGAGACCAAAACAGAGCTTTCTGGTCATATTCTAGAATTGCTCAGTCAAAGCCCTGATAAAAATCCTACAGAGAATCTGTGTCACTACAGGACAGACCGCCATCCCACCAATCTAAATGTTCAATACATATAGAAGAATGAGGGAAAAGAATCTCAGAAGAATGAGGGAAAAGAACCTTGGAAGAATGAGGGAAAAGAATCTCAGAAGAATGAGGGAAAAGAACCTTGGAAGAATGAGGGAAAAGAATCCTGGAAGAATGAGGGAAGAGAATCTTGGAAGAATGAGGGAAAAGAATCCTGGAAGAATGAGGGAAGAAAATCTTGGAAGAATGAGGGAAAAGCGCTGCAAACCTGGTGCTGACACTTCAAAGGATGACAGGCCAAATTATAAATTAAGGGGCTGCCTACCTAACTAATTAATTAGGGGTTGAATACGTAGAATATTTTAGTTATATATTTATTGTAGACAAAGCTTTAAGAGACAAACTACAGCATAAATGTTCACAATCAAAATGCCATCTTGAAAAAAAAGGTAAGCACCTTGTAAAACTCAGAAGGCATGAAACAGGACCATTTAGACAGATGGACTGGTACATGCCATTTATTTAGAAGCTGATGTTTAAGCTCATTCAAGACTAGTGACTAGGCAAAAACCAGTGGAAATTGAAAAGGGGGAGTTTAATAAGGGATAACGGCCGATGAGCTGTACAGTTCTACAAAGATAATGGACGAAGAACTCCTCGACGCACAGAAAAACGTTACGTTGGTTGTCAATGGTAACTATTCAAGAGCATTGATATGGAACGGCGATTTAACTTTTCTACTGGGACTACACCGTATTTCGTTTCAGAGGGGGATAAGATGCATACGAACCATCGTAGAAACCAGCCGCCAGCAGGTTGTGTGGTTTCACCGGCATCCAGTCCAGGGTGAGGCACTGTCCGCTGATGCTGCTGGAGCCTAGACACAGGGTAAGCACTGGCTGCACCTGCAAACACCACACCCAAGCCGTCAGTCACCAGAATGCCTGCAATCGCCTCAAAAAGTAAATTTCAGATGAACAATCCAGACAGATTTCTAAGAACAAAACAAAAAAGTAAAAAAAAATATGAATTAAAAAAAAAATAATCAGGAGACTTAAAAAAAAAAAAAAAAGCTACTTATAATATCAGGCACACAATGAGAACTGAAGCTGCTGTGTGATTTAGCCATAGCATAACAGTGTAGCAAAATCGAATGTGTCACGGCTCCCCACTGTCACCGGAACATGCCGCTGCTTGTGGCCACAGCACTCTGGGCAGAGAGGTGACATGTGGTTGGGTGGCAGGACCAGGAGCCAGAGCCTTATCTGCGGGAGTGTGAAATGCTGGAGAACGGTTATTGACCTACCCGACAGATCAGAGGCCCTTGGCTGGCTTCACCTATTGGGAAACACATAAATAGTGTTTATCAGCTGTGCATACTTATCGATAAGGGTGAGACTATAATTCGACTACGCGTTTATTAGAGGGGACATTTGAAGGTGCTGAGGCGCTGATTCGGGACGTGTCCCAGCCTGACTATACTGTTGTGCTACATCACAGGCCAAAACCTCAATTAAAAGTCTAATCGCAAATGGCAGCTAATTAATAGATGTAGTAGATGTAATAGATTTTAGTTTTAAAACAGGATATCAGGCTATGGGCTTTAAACACAGATTGTAATTATTGTATTTTTTTAAATTAATTGTTCATTAAAAACAATCCAAAACAACCAAATCAGTCAACCAGTCAGTCACACCTCCAGTCGTCCAATCATGAAACTCGTATAAGTCAAAGGGCCGCCCCTTTCCTCAAACCCCTCCTCCTGGGCTGACTACGCCCGTTCTGACTGACAGCCACTAGGTGGGAAGGCTGTCATGAATTCGGCTGAAATTCATGGCTTTAAACACAAACAACTGAGTAGTGATGCATCTTTTTTGTCATTTCAATTATAGATCCTTGTCTGATGGAAACAAGTTAGTAAATTACCTTCCATTGAGCGAGGAGAAGCTTCAGGCAGCCCCCCCCTCCCCTCTCATCTCCCTCACTCTCAAAAAGCTATTTATAATTATCTGTGCCAAACCTGGCTGGTGTGTGAGTGTGTGTGTGTGTGTGTGTGTGTGTGTGTTGCCTATAACCTTTTCACTGCTAGACCTGACAGTGCCCCCCCCCCCCCGTCTCGGAGACAAGCCTGCAGCGTGATACAAAGAAATTCATTGTTATTCCACTACATGCTTGTTTAAGTGGAGTGAGCTCTGGTTCTGCAGGCAACATCACACTGTACAGTTTGTGAAATCAAACAAGGCTAGTTTAGTTCCTCTTGCTCTCTAGTACTGCACCAAAACACACACATGCACACTAAAAGGGTTGTTGATCAGAATCCTTATTCTCACGTATCTTATATTCACGTGTCTCTTATAATCATAAGTCTCTGGTCAGATCTGTGTCCCTTCATTCTGGAGGCCTGTTCACTAGTTGATAGGCACTATGTGACACAAATGTGTTTTTGACCTTGCAGGTGACTGACAGCCCACAAACACTCTCTCTCACAGCTAGAATTAGATCCCAAATATGAGCTAGTCTCCAAATGTATGTGCTCTGTACTAAGACTGGCTGGAATGTGTCTGGTCTTGGGTCTGCTGACTGTTCAGTGCCTAAGTGTCTGCCTACATGGTCAAGGAGTGATGGTTTTATTTTAGTCACGCTGCTTACTTGAGGATACTTCACCATGGTGGATGTGCATGTTATTCTCACGTATCTTATATTCAACATGGTGGATGTGCATGTGAAACCTTCATCTCTCCCTTGATATGCATCGCTGTAAAGACTTAAACCTTTTTCCTGATTTTCAAACCGTTGCCTGACAGAGTCTCCTGTGTTATTAATAATTACCGCAGGCACACACACACACACACACACACACACACACACACACATTCATTTATTGAGCGAGACAATCCAGAGAAAGCATCCCCCTCTCCAAAAAAACAAACACTGTGTATAATTCATCACACACACACACACTGGTGCCAGCAAGCCAGGGCACTCCGGTGTGCCAGTTGATGTACATTTGTTGGGGGGTGGGGGGGGTGGCGGGGTTGGGGGCACCCAGCTCTGTGATAGAGGTCACCTCCCCAGAGGCCAGTGTTGCCAGCAGTAGAGCAGGTCACTGAGCCAGTGAGTCCTGAAACCTTAACCCCCCCCCCACACACACATACACACACACACACACACACACACACACACACACACACCAAACCTGACCCTCATCATTGGCAACAACACAACAACGGGTTGCAAAAGGTTTCAACAGAATCCCAAAGCCGACCATTAAGAGAAACTAAAAAAACCTTCCTGTTCACTTAACATTGCTTGAGTTTCTATCCTAACTATTGGTGCGACAAACAAACAAAACAAAACATTTGTAAAGTGACTGAAAGACAAATTTATACGGGTCAGGTTTAGTGGGAATTTGTCAACATTAGTTACCCTTGAGCATGTCTCCGGGCAGCTCAGGGTGCAGTGAGGTAGAAGCGTCGTTAGACGAGCATTAAACTCTCATTCAGAATCGATAAATAAGACTGCCGGGGGAGAGGAGGGAGTACAAGAACATGGAGAAGAGAAGAGAAGAGCGCTGAGCTGAGCGTGTTTGTAGCGAAAGTGTTGTAGTAAGCATTCTACACCTGCCAAAAACACGCTGTTTACCAGATGCCAGATATCATTTGACCTCCCCTTCCGTGCTTGACATGGACCAAAAAATGTCTGGGAATAAAAATGTCCATTCTGCTCAATCTAATTCTTTGTTCTAATCCACACACAAACACCATTACAATAATAATGAAAAAGCACCTCAGGCTACAAACCACGGAGACCAGGATGCCCTACCAGTCACAAATGATTATGGACTAGACTTATCCAGCGGTGCCCCTAAGGCCACCATTTCCCAGCTGCCAGTTGTAACCAACAGTTGGGAAAGAGATGGCACTGAGTTTGGCACGTTAAGTGCTTTTCGTTGGTTTTCCCTTACTGCTGAATGATGACCTCTGTTGCATATGTAGGGTCTTTCATTGACGAGTGACCTACAAGACCTCACCATGTCCTCCACTAAATCCCTCCAGTAAGTGACCATCTCGAACCATCAGAGGAGTGGTGCGTGCATCCGCTCGCAAACATGACGGACAGCGATCTCCAAACCGCCCATTAATCTAATGCGCACAGTCTTTACCGACGCGGCCCGGGGCTAGCCCTCATTTCACAGTGCGCACGTCTGGGGGCGCCATCAATCACGGTGTGCCTGCGCGGCTACGAGCGTTCTACTGACACCGGGCCTCTTTCTACCCGCTGGTATATGCATCACGCGCTCGGCATCATCCATAACCGTGGCACGTATTCTCCATTGTCCAGTCGCCCCCATCCGACATCGGTGCTCCTGCCTCCGTGGCCAGAGGGGTCATTAGGGCCGTCGCATTAGATCATATCCTGTCACAACAGGGGTGCGATGATTAAGCGAAGATCCTCTGGTCGATGACAGCTCCTAGATAAACGCTGCGCCGTGATCGATGTGTCGTCGGACATATGCAACTCAGGAAGCGTTAAATTTGATGGGACGTTCGGACGGTGGTATCGAGTTTGTGCCCAGCTCTAATAGAAGCCACGGTCAACATATTTTGCTAAAGGAGACGTCCATACAATTTAAAACAAATGATGCAAGAAGGAAAAGAAAGAGAGGAAAAAAAGGCGGAGGTAAAAGCATGGGAGGAGAGAGGGGAGGGGAAGGATGAATGAGTTTTGAAATGGACTCCGTGCTTCATCCTTTTTACATTCACTCAACACTTCCTCTCCCTTCCTCTATCCATCTCTCTCTCGCTTCTTTTTTGCTTCCTCTATCAGCTCCTCACTCCTCTCTCTCACCCCTACCCGTCTACCTGAATCTAAGAGGAAGAGAAAACACACAGGACACACACACACACACACACACACACACACAGGTAGCCTATGCATGTGTGCATGCCAACACACAAAAAAAAGACACGCAACACCCACAAGTGTGCACGAAGCGAGGGAGGAGGAGGAGGCGGAGGAGGAGGAGGAGGAGGAGGAGGGGCCGGAGGGTCTCCGAGCACAGGCTAGAAGTTGTGAGAATAATGCGGTGGTCTCCTCTGAACCAGCCCCTGCTGTGAGAGATGAGGGGTAATGGCCCAAGCCCACCAGACACAGGGACAGACACGCAGCAAGCACAGACACGCAGCAAGCACCGTGCCCATTCATTACATCCTGAATCAGTGGTTCTTAACCTTTTTGGACGTACTGAACCCTGCAAGCTTCATCAGTGCATTTGCCGAACCCTTCGTAATTTGAAAAATAAAATATGATTTCTTCAAAACGTAGGTATGTGTAAAAAAGGCCCGACATTGCTAGTGTGAACCGGGCTATACTGCGTGTATCTTGACCCCTGCCGAACCCCTGAGAGTGGCTCAACAAACCCCTGGGGTTCGATCGAACCCAGGTTAAGAACCACTGGCCTGAATGCTCCTCCACTGTTACACAGGCACCTGATCGCCGTACAATCTGGACAAGCCTCAGCACAGCACAAGACACAGCTACGCACAACTATACAACATGGAGGAGCTTTGTGTTACCAATGGCAACAGGCTTTCCCTTCAAAAGCATCTGCTACATAGCCCTGTGAATACCTTTTGAATGTTACTAGCCATTTCATATACAGATATGCCCATTCGTCTCTTCTTAAGAATGACGGACATTCAATTGTAAATGATAGTGAACATGTGACAATGAACACATGTGTGAAATTAAAGAAGACGTCTCTCACCCCTAAGGAAAATAAATATGTATGTGATACTATAATGAGCCCGAATCTGTGGAACTAGCCTGACATCTTCTCATCACTACTGCCCCCTTCTGGCAAGGCTAGTAAATGCAGCCTTTAAACTATCCAATCCCTGAATAATCTCTACACAGACAACACATCTGTCCATTCATGTTAACTCAATTGTTTTTTTTTCATCATGTTATTTTTGTGCAAATCTTTTATGAAGCAAGAGGTGATGTTTTGATTTGTTGGGATTTATACAGTACTGTTCAAAGGTAAGGGGGCACTTATATATAAAGAATTTCCTTTTTTTTAAAGAAAACAAATGGAGGATTCTTTGACGAAAGCACATTTTTAAGGCCCTAATAAATTAAAAAACTAAATAAATAATTATTTCTAACCTTGTCAATTACTATGTTTCCTATTCATTTTGCTTTACCGATTCAAACTCATTCCAGGAAATTTCAAAGTACGGTAGTGTACTGAATATTTTGTACGAAACACAGATGTCCTTTTTCCTTATCACATTTCTGCCATTCGATAGGAACTACTTGAACCCCAGAGCTAAATGAACACCTGAAGCTGCATCTGAGGTGGACTGCCATACTGCCATCTCCCAAACTTGTCAATTTTCATTTCTGTCAGATCCAGCCAGCTAGACACATGACAAGTGATGACAGGCAGCCTAAATAAATGCCTGTTGCAGAATGCATACGGGATCATTTTAAAACCACTTAATAACTTTTGTTTTCATAGCTGAGTTGTTGATATGTCCACTAGACTGCACTGGCGGTGAGGAGAGACAGAAATGTGATTTAAACCGTGGCAAAGCTATTGCCTTAACTTAACTTTATATTACTTTTTTTCCACTTACGGTAAGAATTCTACAGTTTAACGTGTTCTAGTCGCATACGGGTCTGCAATCTGTGATTCTGTTAATAAGTCAGCCCCATGGTGTTTACACAGGCACAGTGTAAACACCCCCCACACCTCGTAAAGGACCTACCGTCTGTTTGGCTTCTCCTGTGCGTCAGCAGGGCGTCGGGATGCGGGAGGCTGTAGATGACGATCTTGCCGCTGGAGCAGCCAGCAGCCAGCAGACCCAGTCTGGGCATCTGGGGGCTCTGGAGGAGGGGGAGGGGGAGGTTGTTGATTTACTAATGAAAACATCAGTACTTTGACTGTCTGGGCTCAATTGCTGGGGATTACAATAGTAGTTTAGTGGTATTTTGAGTGAGGATAGGCCGGGGCTAGCTGTTTTCCATGCAAACGTTAGTGGATATCTGGGCAACACAGAGCATTTGGGTTTTTTGACATTGTGTCAAAGCGGTAATATCTTCAAATGTTGTTGCTATTTTTTAAGTTCGTTTTTTATGTTAATGTTTCCTACTTACATTCTTACATATACCACCTTTAACTATGAGAAGTAGGATTGTAAACACCTAGCCCTACACAGGTCAATGCTGTGTTCCCTTTCCACTCCTCGGCCCCCTCCTTGATACAGCTGAAGACTAGGATATGTGCCCCTACCTTCCGAGCTGTGCAGGGCAGCTCCCAGGCCCCCGAGGGGCACCACTTCAGGCCCCAAACACAGCCCTCATCCTGGGCCAGACAGTAGGACAGCTGGGCCTCTCTGGAGGGTCTGAGGGGAAACAGGGATAGAAGCATGGCAGTGCCATTGGGACGGTAAGGTAACCAGACATAAGAACTCCAGATATTATCACTTGCAACATGCAAACAATGACTTAACATATTGATTATAGACTTTACCATAAACCAAAACAAATAACACTTGAAATTGGTTTAAAATCAAGGTGTGGGGCTAGCAGTAGGATTTGGACAATGATACTTGCCACAGACGCTTTTTATATTAAACACCTGCTGGTCAAAATGTCTGGTAATAATGCGCCTACAAAACATAAACCCTATCCTTAAACAGGACATTTGTGATGCAACCAAAGCCATGACACTATGCAACAGAAGTGAGTTCACCCCTTGTATCACAAGTTGAACAGTAAGGAATTAGCGCTTATGCAAAATCAAAAACTAACTTTAACATACTATTTAAATTTACCATCTTAAATATACAGTGTATTGTATATTGTCCACTAGTTAATTGATTGTGGATGGCGTCGTTCTCTCAGACGGATACAAATAAATACTAATTAAAACAATGCTCAAATGGGTCACCAAATATACTTTGCCAGCCATTAGTTTATCTGGGCAGCCTGCCCAAGTAAAGTCTATATGGGGGAAGCAATGAAATATTCACCCCAGGATTACATCCTGGTAACAGTCAAACTGATTTGAGGGCATGGTCATGATATAGACTACATTGTTTTTCGCGTTTGCAACATAAGACTGTATCGAGGTTTCGTATTTGTCCGGTACAATACATTATTTTGAAATATTAAGCTCTGGGCTCTGTTAAGCGCCTAGAGGCAATTGTATTGTTATGGCGCTATACAAATAAAATTGAATTATTTTGGGACATCGGGCCGGCTAGTAAAAAATGCTAGCGTAAAAACCAAACCCTGACCTGGTGCGGTAGTTCAGGTCTCCCAGGTCCCAGATCTGCAGCAGGCCCGGCCCCGTGTGCAGGCTCTTCATCTTATGCCGCTGGTCCATCTCTCTGTTGCAGTACATGGCCACGTACTGGCTGCCAGTGGAGCCGTCGGGGCACGGGCACCACTCCATGGCCCACACAGGGCCACCCACAAAGAAGGTGGCGTCCCAACGATCACCATGGTAGGGCATGGACTCAAATCTGGAGAGGAAAAAAAAAGAAAAAAAGACAAGGAAATGGATGTTGTGTGTTGAATAATGAGGGATTAATGGCAACTTTGAAAGGCATTACAGAATTTACAGCCAACGTATTTTCCTGGCAAAACGGGATAGACGGCATTGATAAAAGGCTATTTGGCTCCTTAACTTCAAGGACGAAATGGCCATTAGATAATGAAAGGATTATATTTTACCTCTTCAGACGCTGAAGGGCACTTCCTTTAGACAGTTGCTCTCGTGAAAGCATGAAGGCTGGAGACTCCGTCTCTTGAGGTAGATATGCTTCAGCATCACTTCAGAATAATGACATTGTATTATTATAATATTGCAAAACATTATTTTTCAGCTTATTGGAAGTGTGGCAACTATAAGAGAGGACTTCACACACCTTGTGGCCAGAAACTGCCAGTCCTTCAGCGAGGGTATCCATTCAGGGAAGACCCACGGTAGAAGGTTATCATTACGGCTGAAAGCAAAACAAAAAACTTTATTATGCAACACAGATCCTCTACTACATTTTCTTACACGGAGTACTTCATACAAGTGCATTTCTAAAATAACCCCCTCTTCAAAGGGGCTCCTAGGAAGGCCAATGGGAATATGATACTGTAAACAAGATTCCTCCAGTGCAAACTGATGCCCAACTCAGAGGACGCTGTCAGTGCAGTTTACGTAGACTACACATGCGAGTCGCCTCAGGACAAGAGCCACTTATTACAAACAGTACAGTACTCCAGCCAAACTCATGCTTTCAGGTGTCTTACCTAGATTCAGTTTCAACCTCAAAGTGTGAAATTAAACGCCATGACGCACAATCAATAGGTAATCAGCTCTGAGTTGTGTTGAGTTTATGGGGGGGTTAATGTGTATGCAAAAAGCTTTCCCTCATCGCCGTGTAGCAGAGTTCAGGCTTAGTGAACTCTGACCTGAGGAACTGGATAACTCAAACATGTTTGACCAAGACTTGATTCTCAATATTAAAGGCTGACCCCTAGAGGGGGGGCATGTTGCTTACTGATGATTATCGTCATGTTCGTTAAAAGTCTGTGAACTGAAACATGGAACAGCCTCCCTGACCACCTAAGGGCAACGCAGACGCTGGACTCCTTTAAAGCTGGACTTAAAACATTTTTATAAAGGAAGGCATTTCTGGCCTTGTGTTAAATCTTTTCTGTTATGCTTATGTTAACAATTTTTTAATTTTATTGTATTATTATAGTTAGTTTCTAATATGTAGGCACTCTGAGATTCCTGTGAATGAAAAGTGCGTTAAAAATAAAATGAATTATTATTATTATTATATGGCCTTGTGTGAAATCTTTTCTGTTATGCTTATGTTAACAATTTTTTATTTTATTGTATTATTATAGTTAGTTTCTAATATGTAGGCACTCTGAGATTCCTGTGAATGAAAAGTGCGTTAAAAATAAAATGAATTATTATTATTATTCTTATTATATCAACTACTGCTAGTAGAGAAGCACACTGTGTTGGAACGCGTGACAAGAGCCCCCTGAGGAACCCCACAGGACAAATCACTGGAAAATGAAAATGGTGCCCAGACACAGGGAGGTATTTGATTACATTTCTTTACAATAAATAGTATTAGGGCACCGGTAGAAGATTTGATAGCATCCAGCTCTAACTGCTTGCAAGCTCTGCTTCAGTATCTGTGTGCGCGCAGAAAGTGGCTTTAACTGTGTCCTTGATCAGCTGTTCCTTGTTGATTCTGTGTTGTTTGTTATGATCAGTTCACTAACTATGAAAGTGTAACATCTGTCTTGTCTATCTAATTTAGTGAGGAATCTGCTGTGTGAGGCAGAGACCAGAGACTCACAATTCCTTGTGTACAGGGAAAGCAGTCCAAACAGGGGACATCAGCCTATTGGGGAGGCCATTGCTTGCAACGCCATACGCCACCTGAGGAGATCAGAAATACATCATGTTAAAATAAAGAAATACATTCATGTAACTTCATTTTTAAAAAACACACTCTTTCTATACAATGCTTTGTGCGTATGTGTGTGTGTGTGTGTGTGTGTCTGTGTCTGTGTGAGGAGATGCGGTAGATCACACTAACAGCTTATGTGTTAGGAGACGCAAACATGGAAGCTTATGCTCCAACAGAGGGCCAGAGGAACTCTCCAGTTGTGGTTAAAAAGCAGTGAAAAGTTACTTATGTTTTAAGAAACCTTAGTTTAAAGTGTACTTGTGTTTTAAGAAATTATTTTTAACAGTTTACAGTATGGCGCATTCATTTTCAACCCATAAACTACAGAGTGTTTCAGCACAGTTCAGTCATATTGTTTAGTTAAGAGATTAAAAGTTACACTTTAAAGAAGGTAAAAAATGCCCAGATATACCGCCATATCTCACAGAAGATGGGGCTAAATAAAAAATTCTCATTAAATCATAAGACTTTGGGTCTTCAGTGTCCTGACCGTCCTGAGAAAAAAGGTCTCCATCCATTCACTTCTCCTTCCATCTATCTATATCCATTCATGTTTCCATCTATACAGCCACCCATCCATCGATCAATACACTTTATGGATTGTCTGTGCTTGAAAGGGTTTGAAAAGTTAAGTAAAGGCTCATCATCATTTTATCAAGTGCCTTTTCACCATATGTGATTAACCCCTTTGTGAGCTTCATGCAACTTATCTGTATTAAGCCAAGAGAGCTTAACTGGATTCTGCACTCACCTGGGGAGTTCGACTCCTTTTAGTGAACTCTTTCAGAACTCCTGCAACCCTTTTGCGCGGCTCGCGTTGCAAGGAAAAATCCTTATCCAGTTCCTCGTCCTCCACTTCCTCGCTGTCCTCCTCCTCCTCATCATCATCCTCCTTTCCCTCTGGGACAAAGTCAGAATCTTCGGCCGGGTCGCTGTCGGGCTCAGGAGCCTTCCTCTTCCTCCCTCGGCCTGTCGCCGCTTTCTTTGGCGTCTTTGTCTTCGTCTTTGTCTTTGTGCTTGCAGTGCTGTCCGTTTCATCGTCTGTCTTCTGGGAGTCTGCATGGGTGTCGTTCAGGCTGGTGACCAGGCTGTGAAGGTACTCAATTGCGCTGCAAAAGATTAAAAAACAAAACAAAAATGATTAACGTACATGCATTAATAATACATTAAAAAAATAGACTAAATATATATATATATATATATATATATATATATATATCAAAGCAGAGCCGAAACGTCAATGCTTATCGATCTTATCAGTCAATCAATAATTGGTGACACACAGTTCTGTCAAAGATGACAGAATACACTGAGGTGACAGGACGAGAAATTCAGCGCTGATTTCTTCACAATTTGAACAGCAAGCATACTGGACTCAAGTGTTCCTCCAGGATCAAATAAACATCATTAAATGCAACTTTAAACCAAAGCTTTTATTGTTCAGTGTGTGTGTGTGTGTGTGTGTGTGTGTGTGTGTGTGTGTGTGTGAGAATATTAGCTGGTTTGCTGGTATAAAATGGACACCAAAGACCATGCTGCCCTCAGCTGGTCACTGACAGTATTGACAAGCCTTCTGAATTCTGAGTTTTTTCAGTGCTGTCTTCTTTCTCAACTTCACCAGCAATACCACACTGGTCTGAAGCGTTTTCACCAGCAAAAAGCTCCCATAGCGAAAATACTAGTGCTGGTGTCTCTGTGTGTGTGTGTGTGTGTGTGTGTGTGTGTGTGTGGGTCTGTGTGTGTGTGTGTGCCTGTGTCTGTGTGCTCTGTAGACGTTTTATATCTCTGAAAAAGTGGTTGTACTGTATATGTTGCAGGGACTACATACGCCTTGGCTGCTCTCCTCTTGGGCCGACCGCCCAGCGTCAGCTCCGGAGTTTCTGGGGCCTCAGGTGGAGCTGCGCTCTTGCCCATGGGCGTACTGGTGGCCTGTGGTGCCAACATCTTCCGCTGTCTCTTCACCACGGCCTTTGGGGTAACTGGGGCAGCTTTGGGGGTTTTGGGGGAGGTCTTCGCTGGTTCCCTCCTCCGACGCTTGCCCGTAGACCAAGCACGACCTCTGCGTTTGGTCTTCGTTGGCGTTGCAT
This sequence comes from Sprattus sprattus, assembly GCF_963457725.1. NCBI lineage: Eukaryota > Metazoa > Chordata > Actinopteri > Clupeiformes > Clupeidae > Sprattus > Sprattus sprattus. The sequence continues at coordinate 69,203,188 of NC_137921.1, read as the reverse complement.
TTGTGGACCCTTCAGACGTCAGCAGAGTGCTGTCTGATTGTATGCCTTTGAGGATAAATCACAGCATAAATGATGTGTCATTACTGATACATCACACAATTATTGGCAGGCCCACAGTAATGTTTTAATGATAACATTTAATGTTATTGTTAACATAGTTTTCGAAAAATGTAAATCAAATCTCATCTCAACCTCACACAGAGACAACCTTGACCTAGAACTAGTTGTGATACCTTTCTCACAATTATCTTCACCCGTTTCTTGAGTGGAGTTGGTCATATCAGATCCGACCTCTGCCGCCAATTCAGCCTCAAAAGCTTGCGATTCGCACTTCACAGGAGCTTTCGATGAATCCCCATTGGCGCTCAAAGACGACTTGTTGGCACTCTGACCACGTCTCCGCCCCACTGGCTGCGCCAGCTCCTCTCCTTTTGGCAAACCCATTACACTATTTTTGCGTCTGACCAACTTTTGGGTACCAGATGCCATGAAACAGCTACTGTGTCCACTCTCTTCTGATCTGGTGCCAGGTTTTACCTATGCATACCTAAGAAAACAAGGAAGGTGTACTGTAATCCATACGTAGAAACGTGATGAGAAGTTTGTGATAAAACTGGTCGTGCGAGTATTTTTGTAGTCGCTAGAGTCGTTGGTAACCAAATGTTTAGGACCGTCTGGTGTTAGAGTCTGTGTTCGCGTAACGTTTCACTTTAAGTGACATTCATTAAACGTTAGCTAGCTAACTTGCCATCTTTTATTCATTTTGAGCACTGACATCCAAATCAGTGACAGTTAGGTCCACATTTAGCTACATAGCATAACAAGAACGGAGAAAGTAGATATCGGTTAAGAGATACAGATTCATGAAAGAAGTTGGCAAAGTTAAAATGAAAGGTTCTCATTCTGACATCATTGTAAGCCACGTTAGCTAGAGCAGGTCAACCGACTGCTTAACGTTACATTGCCACTTTATTTGCCATGCTAGCCAGCTACATTTTGCAACGTCAACTGACACATAAGTGAGATATGCTAAGGCATACATAATACAAAGCGAATATTTATGTTAAAACACTGAGCACATGAAACACTGTCTCTGTGCAGACAACACAAGTGACTAAGCCTTATTCACAGAGGAAACACATTAGTTTGGTAGCTCAACCTTATAAGCCATGACCACTAAAAGGCCCTTCCTGCACTGAATCACCGGTTCGAACCCCTGTCGAATTTCCGTAAAGTGGAACGTAATATCGCCCTAAAAACTCTGAGTCCATCATAACATCACAAAATACTCACTTTCGTCGTATACCTGACGGAAAATTGGGAAATGCACACGATCGACAATAGCTGCTGTTCTGTACACATACTAGCACCACGAGCCTTGCACGACCGTGTGCTCCGCCATGTTTGTTCAGGCGTTTTATACAATGTAACTTTACTCATTGCTGCCCCCCACTGAAAGAAAGCTCTTTCAATATGATGTTGGAGTTGTAATTCAACATCTCTCCACTGGGTGGTGCCAGATCATGTTCTCTCAGCAAAAATAACGACCCTGAATCTGTAACAGTACACAAACCTTTAATTACACATGTCGAAAGTACATATCTTACTTATGTTGCTGAAAAAGTTACATATGTTCTAAATAAAAAAAAACACAAGTAGTATACAAGTTGACTAATCTAACAATATAGTTTCATATAAATACTGCTTGTTACAAGGCGAGTAAGTTACTCCAGAACCATCTGTACTAATGTATACCATGAGGTTACGGTGTTAAGCCGACAGCAACCTAAGAAAAACTGAACGTTAACTTCAATACAATTGTCATCTACTGTTACTTTGCAGACGAAACAAGGCATATTGGGAAACAGATTTACAGAGTACAGTGGAATGATTTTCCCCTCTCTGAACAAGTTAATGCATGCATTCCCTTTATCATTTGCAGAACACAGTCAAATAGCATGAACTAAACTTAGCACAGTCTAGCGATGTCTGAAGACTTTTTTTTGGTCCTTTGTGTTTAAAAACATTAAAAATGACAAATAAAAAAAAAAGTGTTTCATCACTGTGGGACAGTGCTATATTCTGTCATACACAGTGTCAGTCAGAAAGGAAGTAACCCATGCAATACTCTGCACCCTACTCCCCTTTATCATGAAGGAATCACTCAAACTTCATTTCTAAACAAAATGCACATCCAGAGCCACGCACCAATCTAACTACTGCTCTCTTATGCAGAAATGGATGATTAGCGTTTATAATGTTATCTGTACAAAAACAACACCACCATATTTCCTTTTTTTTTGTTTGTACAGTAGCAATCATCACTACCATTCCGTGGGTTCAGGAAGGAGCATTCAGTACAAGAAGACCACATGCAGCTGGCTAAACACATATTGAGCAGAAGTCTACGGTTTGTTTACAGGTGGTGGCGGACACAGCGGTACAGTGGTAAGGTAAAGTCCACTTTCCCTCGTGTTCCACTTCTTCAATGTTTTGTGTTGAGGTCAACTGAAAAAAAACAACAAAAAAAACAGCAAAAACAACACTGGCACACAGATGTCAAAGAGCTCAATGTGTTGAAAGTAAACACAGTTACTCTTGGAAGGTTAAAGTTCACTCTTGCTGTACTACTTGTAGTACATCTAATGTCAAACACACAATTTGTGTGAAAGGACAGGGGTTGGCAACCCAGTGACGTTGGGTTGAACAGCGAAACGCTGGGCAAAGGCAGGACGGCGGGTTAGGGGTTGGCCCTGTGCAGCTTGGCAGGAGGAGGAGGAGGAGGAGGGAGCGCGTGATGGGGATCAGCGATGGACGGCCTCTTCAGGGCCCACGTGTCATGCCCCGTCTGCACGCCGTCCTCCGCCTCGGACTCGCCGCTGCTGGAGCTGCCTCCGCTGCTGCTGCTGCTGTTGTTGTTGTTGTTGTCGCTGCCTTCAAACTCGTAGCAGTCCTTCCCCCGACCCTGCTCCTGCTCCTGCCCCGGCTCCCTCTCCTTCTCTCCGTCGTCCTTCTCCCGCTCCTCCTGCCTCTTGCCCTCGGCCTCCGCGGCTCCGGGGTTGGCCATGATGACGCTGGAGGGGGCACCCAGGGGGCCCATCTCCTCCCAGGTGCTAAGGCCCGGGGTGAAGCAGAGGCCCTGGTTCTGCTCGGGGGGCGGCTCTGATCCGACGAGTCGGGGCTTCGTCTTGAGCAGCTTCTCGAAATTCTTGGAGCCCTTTTTGCTCACCACAAACCACTCCTGGTGATGTAACAGATAGGACAGCCAACAGTGGGTAAGGACATTTCCAGACAGTTTGAACACTACTCTTGGTAGCAGTACCAGTGCACAACATTGTTGGGTTTGGAGCAGCATACACGACAAGAAAACATTGGATGCACAGACAAGTTGGTGCATAACTGCATACAATTCAGAGAGACCTTTAGCCAGTTATTCCAGCTATTAATTCTGCTTCTGTAGATAATTACTTACCTGAGAGTGGACAGAGTTGATGTGATACTTCACCCCACTTTCTGAATTGAATTCCTTACGGCATATCAGACATTTGTATTTTCCAGCTTCAAACTCTCCCTTTGCAAGCAAAATCAAAAAAATACATCTGGATTAGAAATCTCAGCCTTCCATTATATCCTTATAAAAAACTGCAATTTATTTTTCCATTTTTTTTTATTTCTATTAGGGTTGGTCACAGTTGCAGAGTAGTCTGATATAATCTACAATTTGTAGCAGCATGTTTTTAAAAACAGATGGTAAAATGACAAAATAAAAAAAGTCCCTCACCATTGTGCAGAGGCCCAGGTGAGCTTTGAGCCCAGACACACTGGTGTAGACGGCCCCACATCCCTTTGGAACAAGGAAAAAGACTGTTTGTATGGCATTCACATATTCCACAGATACGGTACTCACATTGAAGAGTTTAGTGATCATTAAAATAGATTTTTTTTGACAGGTCTGACCTGATTAGGGCATAGCACTTTTCTTTGCAGTTTGACTTCGTTCTTCCACTTTCGCAGAACCTCCTGACTGAAAGCTGGCAGTCCAGGACGGGCATATTTGAGCTGTCAAGACACGTAAAGAGATAAGATAATTCTCCAAACAAGCATGTAGGCACATTCCACAAGAGCACGTTTAGCATCCTGCTATGATACTTAAACTTTATTCAATAATCTGCATTCAGGTATAACACTTCATATGGTGCCTGTTGGTTGAGCTGAGGTGAACAGAGGTGTCAAGAGCATCATTACCCAATGACGAGGAAAACTCCTGGTTAATGTCCCTGGTTTAAATATTCTAAATATCACCTGGTTTAAATGTTCTAAAATATCACCTAGTTTTAATATTCTAAATATCACTGATCTAAATATCACCGATCTGAACACTATGGTGACTAACTACACAGAAATAAACACATTGTTCGACCGGATCAAGCTGTTGTATGAATGGAAATAATTAAATGCCAATGTGAATAATACACAGGCTTGAGAGATACTCGATCGGTCAGAAACAACAAACCTTCTAGAATCTAGATGGACCGCTTAACACTAAACCTTAACACTGCCATTGGCAACCACTGTCTGTTACATTGCCAGCAGTGAAGTTCAGTTTGCAACGTGATCAGCAGGCAATCCATTACCCCTAACAAAATGGTTGACTATACCAGAAGTAGCTCAACTTTTTATATGTTTTATTGTCATAGTGTTATAGAGTTTTATGTTATTTTTTGGTATATGTTATATGTATGACGTCTACTGCGTAGATGAATGATGCTTGCCAAGTTGTACGAATTTTGCTGTGCTGAAGCGATTTGGTACATGCAATAATAAACACACTTTGACTTTGACTGACTTATAGATGGCCATATGCTGTACCTTCTTATCATCCGGGACCAGGTCCCGTTGCACTTTCCTCTTAGGCCACTCCTTACTAAGCTCATCATTGGCAATCTCCTGAAGGTGGTAGACTGCCACCTGGGCGGACATGCGCTTCACGCGGCCGCTGGGTGTCCTCTCCGGGCTGGGCTCCTGCTGGGTCTTCGTCTCGTCCTCGTCCGTCTTCTGGGGCGTCTGTGGGACAGGCCACAAGCGGGAGATGCAAGAAGAATTATGGGTTTCATTTTTGAGAATCAACAGGATTCCTTGATCTTGGGGAAGGAGGATATAGGATATACTGTATATATTCCGCCAAATCAAACAGGAAACATCATAAAATTTCACACAAATATTTTTTCAGTAATAAATCAAGGGCGCTAAGTGAGTTAGTATATAATACAGAACTCAACAGTTCAGAACGACGTTTAGATTTTTAACAGTTGCTCACTGAAATGTAAACAATTCTTGTTTTTCTTTTTTTAATAAATCACAATACCCATGCATGAAATGACTAGTAATTGCTTACCGTCTTTAATGAAAAACACTATCATTTGCGTATGGAACTAAAAAAAAATAAAAATTGGGGGGGCTTTTTATGCCTTTTATTTGGATAGGACAGTTGAAGATATGACAGGAAGCGAGGCGGAGAAGAGGTGGGGAGAGGATTAGGAAATTACATCAGGCCAGACTTGAACCTGTGTCCCCTCGGGCAATGTAGCCCGTTAATGGGGGGCTTTTTCGGCTTGTGCCACCGTGCCCCCCCTTTGCAAATGGAACTTGCAGCGTACAGGGGGGACAGACTCACCGGAGCGTGTTCAGATTTGAGGTGATACTCCAGGCCTGCTCTGGAGCGGTAAGGTTTCCCACAGTGCTTGCAGTTCAGCAGCAGTTTCTCCAGCTCTGACTCCTCCTTGCCACACTTCTTGGTGTGATACAGGTAACCCATGATGCTGGTGAAGCTGCCACTGCATCCCTGGGAACAGTGGGGAAAGCCAGGAAGTAAACAACAACACAACTGCAACAACAACAACACAAATAACAACAATTTCTTACTTACTTCTTACAACCCCTTTCTACAAATTCTACCTCAACCACATTTCTGAAAATGACTACTACCACTACTACAGTTCACATGGTCATCTTCGTCATAGCTGCCATGCCACCAGTCAATTCGGAGGATCGATGTTTTTGACTAAATTACAGTTTTGGGGACACATATTTCTGTTCTAAGTCTTCAGTAAAATGGCAATTAACCTTGGATGGTTCAATGAAAATGACTACTACTAACTACTACTACTACAGTTCACATGGACACAAACCATACCTCTTTGGAGCATTTCAACTTGCCCATTCTTTTCAGAATCTTCCGGAGCTTCTCTTTGAGCGCCTGGTCGTCCATCCCATTACCCTCCTCAAGAGAGGGCTGAGAAAAACAGGACGGACAAAGTGAGACAGAGGAAAGACAGAAACGAACAAACGAGTAACACACAAACACATAGAGCAGAAGTCCTACCAAGTTGTTGTGGTCGGCCATGAGGTGATACTTCATCCCCGTTGAGGACTTCAGCTGTTTTCCACAGTGCGGACATGTAAAGGGGTGCTGTGGGGAAACACAGCCTTTAGTGAGCAGCAAGACATTTGTTACACACAAGATGGAGTGGGTATATGAGGGGAAGAACAGCGAGTAGTGAATCATTTTCATCTCATCGCTGAGGAAACATGGTGCTTTGCAATCAGTGGAAAGATGCTATTCTCATAGACAATATGTGATGGAATGATATGGAATTCACCTTACTGAAAGTCACTTTGAATTGCCTTGGTTATAACTTCCAACTAATTATAAGTTAACTAATCAAACTAATGTTACTAATGAGCGAATAACCGTTCCATATTACATCTAATGACACGGTAACAGAGGTCCGCGCTTTACTAGAGTTGCACCTATGGCCTGTGGTGGCAGGGTGGACCCCAGACCAGGCCAGTGGTTCTGGCAACGCAGGTTACGTAAGGGATAATGTATAGAACGCAGGTCATTGTCGGGAAAATAAGCCCCGACAGGGCGAACAGCACCCCGACACAGTGTGTCTTTTTACAATGTATTTGTTTTTGTTACTATACGTAGTGTTAAAAAGCAGAGAAATAATTTGCCAAAGACGTTGAACTTCAAAGACAGTTGAACATTCTTTAGAACACAGCTGCTCAACCGTCCGCTGAAACTCCCTTGATAAGTTACCGTACTACTTGCGGAGTGATACGAAAGATGTGAATCAGAGGCAAAAAGGCCACTTTCCTTGACATCGGTCATTATTGCATAGCAACGGTCTGCTATCGGTTAATAACTGACCGCAGAACGTTGGGAAGCCCCATTCAAGTGAATGGAGCATTCTACAGCATTAAAAAGAGCCGTGTAATAAATTTAAAGAGATGTTCTCTCGGTCTAAGGCATGTGTGCAGGGCCTACCATATTGCAGGCTTCCATGTGTTTCTTTAGGCCTTCCACTGTCTTCCTTCCGACGGATTTGCACTTGGGACACGTGACTCTTCCCTTTCCCAAGATCTGCAACTGCCACCTCTCTTCTTGGCTCCCTATTTCAATAAAACATACAGAACAAAAGCAGGTATTTCACATCTACAGCACTTAAAAGCATTGAGTGGAAGCTATAAAAGACGCTTCGGATTGGCGCTTCGGGGCGCACCTGGTGGATAGGTTGGCGGCTCTTTCTTGGTGGTGAAGATCCTTGGCCTCGGCTCCTCTGATGGCAAAACCAGGTGACTGCTGTCGGTACGCTCCACAACTAGAACTGGGAATAAAGCATTCAAACCTATCAAACCCTATTCATCCATGAGTGGCTAAAGAGAAGAATAGGAGAGGAAGCAAAAGTAAGTCTTCGTAACAAAATGTGTCATTTTGGCCTATATAAAGTATACCTGACTCTCTTATAACCCCAGGAAGGCTTGAAGTTGGGGACCTGCATGGCTCCTCTATTGGTTGCTTCCTCTTCATGCCATAACCTGCAGAAGAACCACTGCTATCAGAGATGAAGATTTAAAACCATTTGAAAAAGTAATGCTAGTTCACTGCAGCTAATCCTGCACTAGCTATTTGTGTTTAACACAACAAAGACTCAGAAGGAAGTGTGGGATGTATACAGTTTTAGAGATAGCGCACCTTTAGCCTTTAGTGCTATTATGAAAATGACAGGCAAGATGGTTCCTCTATACACCAAGTATATTACATTTCTTAAAGTAGTCCATATTAAAAGATACTAAAATGAATCACACTGTTCCCTGAAACCATACCACATGATTATTCAGAAGCCGTTCCATAATAAAGCTCTATCCTGAATCTATTCATGGGTCCCAAAGACGTCACTTCCGTGAAGCCTGCCGCCATCTTTGTGTCCGACTGAACCAGTATTTCCATTGTATTATACGGTTTTTGTACCCAATAGTAGCTAGTAAGTCATAGATAATAATATATAGTAATCATATAATAATAATAATAACGGTTATATATTAACTGTATTGTTTTCTATTGATAGGCTCTTCAAAATTAAACTTTTTAAAAGTAGTATTTTCTAATTCCAGGCATCTGCCTATAACCTTCACACTCGTTCAGCAGGGACCCTATGTGCACGCCCTCTTACCCGTCCCCCTAGTGCTCTCCATCCCGTGGCAGCACGGCTCCCTGCCCGGCATCCTGTAGGCCATGTGCCCCATGGGTCCCATGTGGGACTCCTCCGTCCCGTTGATCAGGCTTGAGGCGATGACCGAGCAGGAGGGCGAAGACTCGCTAGCCGGGACCCCCGTAGGACTCATGAAGACAGGCTGCAGGTCGTGGTATCTGTAGGAGACATTTACATTTATTTACATTTAGTCATTTAGCAGACGCTTTTATCCAAAGCGACTTACAATTATTACATTATACACTGATGGCACACTGCACATCAGGAGCACTTAGGGGTTCAGTGTCTTGCTCAAGGACACTTCGACAGGGAATCGAACTAGCAACCTTCTGATTACTAAACTGTTGCAGATCTTGGGAAAGGGAAGAGTCACGTGTCCCCAGGTGCAAATCCGTCGGAAGGAAGACGGTACTAAACGACTTCTCTACCTCCTGTACCACTGTCGCCCCACAGACACCACAAACCGATGTGAACCAGTCATTCTCTTATATTTGGGTGTCTAGGGCAGAGACAGAGCATACTAAACTACATTTACATTTACATTTAGTCATTTAGCAGACGCTTTTGTCCAAAGCGACGTACAAGGGAGAGAACAATCAAGCTAAGAGCATTAAAAACCTGGTGTAACAATAAATACTGCTTAAACTAAGCTCACTTTCTCACTGATGGAGGCTGGGAGATTTCACTTCCTTTGAAGTCCTTCAGAAAAGAAGACTTTAAAAGGTATTTAAAGGTGGTTAAAATATTTGCACTTACTTTTTTCTTGCGTATGTCCTCTTTATGTTCTGAGTCTTCTGAGAACATGCCTCAATCTGGAAAACAAATGCTGCATTGGTTATGCTCTAGAAGGGTTGGTTATGCTCTAGAAGGGTTGGGTCTTCCTTTGAACACCAGAATATCTCAATCAGCATTGCTAATGTCATGGTGTCATAAAATGGTTGAATAATCATAGAGGCGAAGTAACTGTTTATATTAGGATATGCAAGACAACCTTGTCTGTGTCATCTTCGTCATAGCTGCCATGCCACCAGTCAATTTCGGAGGATCAATGTTTTTGACTAAATTACAGTTTTGGGGAGACGTAGATATTTCTGTTCTAAGTCTTCAGTAAAATGGCAATTTACCTTGGATGGTCCAATCCCCCCTGATTCGATGTCTCGGTCCAATGCCTTGGGAACTATGGTGAAATTGACAACCATTCAATGTTATGATAGCTATGATAGATTTTATGAATATAGACGTAAAGATAGATAGAGATATAGATATATAGATTTCTGATGTGTGTATATGTATTGCTAAGCAATGTATCTATGCATGAATACATTAACAATTGAACAAACATAATTATTTTACAAAAAAGAAAATACAGGCTTGGTTGACACTATATACACAATGATATTCATTTTATATTTATCGCCAAAAAGCATTTATAAACAGTTAACTAAGACTACTGCACAAGATTACCTTGTGTGTTGGGCTTTAACTGTGGCCTGGAGATCTTCCTTTTTGTGGTCACATACGTGACAGACATGTTATTGTGCATGTGATCCATGTTCTCTTTGGACCTAAACAGGTGAGTAAATGTCAGTGTATATCTATCTTTGGATTAAAATGTCATTGCAAAGCATTTCAAAGCAATCCAACAAGTTACAGTTACAAATCCCAGCAGTGTCTGTGACGCTGTGCATTGTCCTGTTTGAAATACAGGCCACCGCATAGAATACAATCAGCTTGTCTAAACTTGACTTTGTAAAGACAATGTATGCAGTAATCAAACAGCCCATGACTTCACAATCCGAACTATTTTTATTCCCTTGCAGAACGCGACCACGGTGTAACGTTTGAGGAGAGAGCTCAGCCACCATCATTGTCCGCCGACCGAGTAGCCTTTTCGCTGGGATCCTTGCAGCGACATTGGGGTTCACATACTGACCATTAGCTTACACTCCCTGGGGGGAAAAAACCCGTTGGTTCCCTAAGTGCTGCAGCAGAAGCTAGCAATGCTATATTGCATACAACCAATAAAGAAACACGTGCAAATCGCTGCAATCGTTTCGGAAAAAACACAGAGCTAGGTTAGTCACATTGTGACATGTCTACCCTACCTCACGCCTCTTAAGTGGCAAAGGATCCTGTCGTCTTTTTGTGCGACCGCACATTTTCTCCCTGGCAGCGCATACTGGTGATGGTATGCTACCGAGTGTATGGAAGAAGAAAAAACAACAACAATTGATCGTTGTTGCTGAAGCCGACTTCCTTTCACCGTCTCTTGCCAAATCCAGAGGAAACCATTACCAGCCCCTTTGCTCGATTACTTCATGCTGGGAACGCCCTCTTTTTCCGTGGCAACAAATGAGATGCATGTTCCTTTCGCTCCCGAGCAACACGGTTGTCAGCGGTGGGCGGTACAGTTTCCGCCTTCAGGGCGAGTTCCCTAGGATCATCGTAAATGAGCACAACTTTTAAACAGCTGTATGCTTGGAATTCTACGAATACGATAGCATTGCAGCCAATTTGGGATTTAAAGTAGTTTCGGTCTATTTATATTTTTAAAGATGGAGACAACTTTAAATAAAGGTTGTGGGAAGAGCATATTTGCGAAGCATCGGGAGCGCTAGCTTTGGAAAAGGGAAACATCTGGGTTAGTGGAATTTAGGTCTAGGTTATATGGTTATTTTGTTTAGGTGATGTGGTGTTACTTCTGCATACACCACTACACTGTGGAAACAGACAGGACAGATTCGTGGCCTGTATGGATCTGGAGACATTAATGTCTTTGGCAACTCTAACAACGACCACACTATGGATTGCTGCCACAGAAAGTGTATTCAGGATGATGGCATATTCATTGTAAAACTACAGTAGGGCTTTTTCACACTTGTCTCAATACCATGTACACTTTTTCCAAACTCTTCACACAGTGGGCTTTACATATGCACACCTCAACATATCAGTGCTTTGGTGCAGAATGCACCACAACCACCAAAACACTTCAAACTTACTTCACCCAAAGGTGACTCATGCTGCCGTTACTATAGCAAATGTCCTCTCTCAGGAAGACTACGTTGTCACTCAAAGAACAATGACCTACAAAACACAGACAACTTGAAACATTGCCAAATAAATGTATTCTGTGTTGCTGTATCCTCTATTTTTGCACAGTTGTGTGTTGCATTGCAAAAGAAAAGAAACATGTATGACACCTTGTACACATAAAATATGTAATAGAAAATTAAATACAGCAAATATGTGTCTGTGGTACATATTTGTGGTCTGTGGTGGTGTCTTTAGCACAAAACAAGTGTGCAGACACTTTTCTTTTCTCAGTACAGCAAGTGAAACAGCAACACGTGAGACTATCACTGGAAGTGTCCTGCAGCCCTAATGCTGATCCGTGGAGACATTTTTGTGAACTTAGCATTTACAGTACTACAACATTCTCCCTTGCCTTGAACCCAAATGTGCAACTGGGTGCTCAGCTTCCTCACTGACCGCGCCCAGGTGGTGAGAGTGGGGGGTGGTGTAACCTCTGGGCCGCTGACCCTCAACATAGGTTCCCCCCAGGGCTGGGTTCTGAGCCCGCTGCTCTACAACTTTTATACGAATGACTGCACAGCCTCCAGAAGCTCTACCTCCATCAAATTTGCCAGTCCAACCATCTGGCCCTAAATGTCAACAAGACAAAGGAAATGGTTGTTGACTTCCGGCAGAATCAGGACTGCAAGTTCACCCCCCTCACCATCAGCGGGGAGCCTGTTGAGAGGGTCCCCAGTTTTAAGTATCTGGGGGTGCACCTCACTGAGGAGCTTACCTGGACCCTTCGCACACAATACCTGACTAAGTCATTTAGGCAGCGGTTGTACTTCCTCCGGAGGCTGAGGAAGTTCAAGGTCTCCCCTCCCGTCCTGAGGACCTTCTACTCCTCACCTGTGGAGAGTGTCCTCACAGAATGTATCTCCGTCGGTTACAGAAGCTCTGCCGCCCAAGACCAGGCCAACCTACAGAGGGTGGTGCACTCAGCTGAGCAGACTATCAGAATGTTCCTACCCACCATGCATGATGTTTACCACCAGAGGATGGAGTCGAGGCCAAAAAATATCATGAGAGATGACTCACAGCCCAATGCCAGCCTCTTCACCATGTTGCTATCGGGTAGACGCCTCCGCATACTCAATTCAAGGTCTGAGAGACTTAGGAGGAGTTTTTAGAAGCAGTGAGACTATTGATCGAAAATGTAGTTACTCACTTAGTTTTTTAATTCAGCACTATTTCCTTATTTAATTATTTAATGATGTTCTTTTTCCACAGTGTGGATCGTACACACTTTTTTACATTTCACTACATGTTCGTGTACGTGACAAATAAAGCACTTGAACTTGAACTTGAACTTAAACAGGGTTCGATACACGGGTAGACAGTCCAATATTCAGGCAAACAATCCAAAAGGGTGAAGGGGACAACAGGGTCAGGTGGTGGTCAGGTCGAGGTTTGGTACACAAGCAGGCAGTATGGAGATCAAGCAGGCAGTATGGAGATCAAGCAGGCAGTATGGAGATCATGCAGGCAGTATGGAGATCATGCAGGCAGTATGGAGATCAAGCAGGCAGTATGGAGATCAAGCAGGCAGTATGGAGATCATGCAGGCAGTATGGAGATCATGCAGGCAGTATGGAGATCATGCAGGCAGTATGGAGATCAAGCAGGCAGTATGGAGATCATGCAGGCAGTATGGAGATCAAGCAGGCAGTATGGAGATCATGCAGGCAGTATGGAGATCAAGCAGGCAGTATGGAGATCATGCAGGCAGTATGGAGATCATGCAGGCAGTATGGAGATCATGCAGGCAGTATAGAGATCATGCAGGCAGTATAGAGATCATGCAGGCAGTATGGAGATCATGCAGGCAGTATGGAGATCATGCAGGCAGTATGGAGATCATGCGGATAATCCAGTAGGGAAAAGGGAAAGGCAGGGGTCATAAAACAGGCAGAGGTCGGCAACACAAGGAAAACAATATACAATGAGAAATCGCTGGAACGCAAGATGCACTGGGAAAAAACAACGTTGAACTATAGCCAAGAGACATAAGAACACATGGAGTAAATACAATAGGTGATGAGGAACAGGTGCAGACAATCAAGGCGGGACAGACGATCACCAAAGGCGTGGCACGCACAGGTGTGAGGGCGGGACAGACGATCACCAAAGGCGTGGCACGCACAGGTGTGAGGGCGGGACAGACAATCACCAAAGGCGTGGCACGCACAGGTGTGAGGGCGGGACAGACGATCACCAAAGGCGTGGCACGCACAGGTGTGAGGGGACCAGAACCAGGACAGATGAGAAAACAAACACAACACAAAACTGAAAAATAATTGGCAAAATAAGTAAAACAATCTAAGAAACAGGATGGGACTGGTCATGTCTGGAATGGTTCACCCCATTCATTCTGCTGGTTCTGGGCAGCCGTAATGCCTCGTCTGGGTTATTCTCACCACATGATATTTCTTGCCAAAGAAGTCCTGAATCCCCAGTAGGTGTCACCAGAGTTCCTGTCCTGTTATCACGCATGCAGAAGATAGACACACCCTCTAGAATATTCCAGGTCAAATTATATTTGGTTAAAAATAAACGTAATGACCACATGATTTACCCTAATGTTTTCTAAAGCTAGAAAGCAAGCTTTCTTTTCATTGGACAGATTCTAAGCCTGCTATCATTCTAGTTATGCTCTCAAGTCAGCCCGTTGACATTTTATGATGTTCAGTTAATGTTGGATGTATGTATTTCAACGACCATAGCATATAGTCTATTTTATAAAATGTCCAAATTGCTAATTAGAATTTAATATGTTATTCATGTTGTTCAGAGCCTTTTATCTGGAAGTGTCAGGTAGTGAGATAAGAGGACTTGGTTATTGTTTGATGAATCATTTTGACAATTCCAAGGTTGATAAAATTAACAAGATAAATAAGGTTTGTCGTTGTTCTGGCTGTTATTGTTGTTGGTGTGTGTTATACTACAAAAGGTCTGAATATATTGTAACAAATCTGTGCGCTCTACAAAACTTGGAACGACCGTGAGCTGGTTTTAGCTTACGAACTACGCCCTCTATTGTCCAATATTGCACACCACGACCTTTTAAAATCATATTTCCCAGAAACACAGGCTGCCTTCGGGAATATGCAAAAGTGAAAGTAACATCCTCAAACGAAAATGGACGCGACATTGGCTACTCGTGTCTTAAAGTAGCCTATTAGCTTTTTATTAGTTTGTCGACTTTGCACATGGACCTCAAGACTTTGCGGTTGTTCAGGTGGAAATGTAATTCTGATCTGCTGGACATTGAAGTGTGTCTCCAGTATCAGTTGAACCGATAGGCATTCTGAAATCATTTAGGTCGTCACGCTGATTTGTAGCGACCATACTCAGTGCAGGTGAGAGCTTTTCGCAGGATTTAGGGTAATCTCGGAAATAGTGAAACTAGTTAATTCAGAAAAAAAAACTGGTCAAGACTCTATAGCTCTCAAGTGAATGCATTATGATTCCGTATAGTTAAACATCTACTCAAAAGAGATTTGTCACTGTTTATAATACAGTGGCTGTTCGGCACATTGATGGTCAAACTAATTGGTAATTACAATAGTGGGTAACTCGATTAACGTCGACTATATAATTGTCAAAAATAAATGAATGTTTCAAGAATGGGGCAACATTATGCCGTTCATTTGAAGGTTGTACCTGGTTTGAAAATAGTTTCTCAAATTTCTCATTGCAGGTGCACATTGATTCGGCACAGGACTTCTACTGAAAATCCCACTGGGGCAGAAATAGTGAGTCTTCTACATGATAAGAAAGAGCCTCCTACATGATAAATAAAATAAGTAAGTGGCACATAGTTAATTCAATCTACTAAGAGCTATTAATGAAACTTATTTAACTTTTTTTGCTCTCTGCTCTAAAATAAAAGAAGAACAACAAAAGGGGGACAAAAAGTGAGATATGTTCACCTTGTGATAAGAATGTGATGTGTAATGTTGATGATTTTGAAGGCAAGACTGTCGAGTAGACTAAGTGCTATCTTCAAGTACAGGATATGTACTTTCTATTATTTTACATGATTGAAAATAGTTTTGGGTCCCTATGACCCAAGGATAACAAGGCGGTTATAAGAATGACAGCAGTTGTTCAAATTTCATATTTTTAATTTGCATGCGTACACCCTAAGGAAAGTCACAGGGGAAGGACATAAGACACGGGGAACAGAGAAAAGCCATACACACATGAACAGAGAAAAGCCATGTCCCTTCTTACATAAGCACATCATTCATACAGAGTAACTATTAATACAACGCACTTGATTAATATATTCTTCAGTCATTAACAGTGTTTGGAAAGTATCTTCATCAACGTCGTAAGCCAATGTTTATGACATTGTAATGTTAATCTTAGCAGGGTGCAAGTAAAGTGTTATTTTTTTTCTTGTAAACAAAAATGCTATGTCAAAGATAGCATAGAGTAGGAATCACGACACTGGAGTCTCAGATTTTGTGTATTCTCTCTCTCTCATTTATCTGTCCCAGTTGTTGCGGCCAATAAATAAGTATTATAAACTAATTCACAATTTTAGAAGTCAGATAAAGGATTGGTTGTTCAAAATAGATTTACTTTAAGTTTAAGTTGCAGTAAAGAGATGCATACCGGATATTACATCTGCCCGTAAAACTCGCGCCAACACATTTTAAACCAACATTAAGCACCACCCATCTTTGCCTCGTTGGCTGACCTAGCCAGCCAATTAAACATGACCTCCTACCTGACCACACACCCATTTTCTAGGTAAAACCCCTCCTTGACATCGTATTGTGTGTGTGTGTGTGTGTGACTAACCCCTGAAATTAATTATCTTACATTTCTTCTTAACACTATTACCTAACTTAAAAACATATAACATTAATTAAAGAATGTAAACTTTTCTACACAGTCTCTTTTAGTCATACATTTAGGCCAACGAATGAACAACTCTGAATATTCATGTTCTATGGCTCTGAGTAAACTTCTGCAGCAATTCATGCTGTCATCTACCACAGGTTCTTATTGAATAAGTCTTCCAAAATCTTTTTTTGTCTTGTATGAAAAGTGGAGGATGACAAGCGGAACACAGACACTCAGACTGATGACCCTGGCGAGAAATATCTGATCCGAGCTGGTAAATGAAAGACCTTCACATAGAAAACATATGTCAATCTGATTCACTAAAATACACTTAAGGTCCTGTCTTATATGGTGTGCCATTTGAGCCCGAAGGTGTCATAAGATAACCTGAGATCAATTAGAGAGCTACAGTGCAGTATGCGGTTTTATTCTATCCATTTTTTTAATATTATGTATATGGCGATATTATTCTGTCCATTTTCTATTATTATATATATGGCGATATTATTCTGTCAATTTTCTATGAAAACGGATGATGTTGAACACTTGATACAGCTTGAAATAATCTTTTAGTGTTTCATATGTTCTTTACATGTCTTCACATTACACCCTGTCATCATCTCAGGGACCAAAACAATCAAACTCTTCACTCGAGTGCCAGGGAATGTGAAGGACTACTGTACAATGTTGCTGAGTTCACTAGATGCTAAAAAGCAAACTGAAAAGACGTCATTGGAAGAGTGTGATGTCATCCTGGCTTTCTGCCCCGTTGTGTCTCGGCTTGGAACAGATGTTGAAGCAGCTCTTGTCAAGATTACAGGTATACTGTATTAACAAATTACAGAGTGGATTGGAGAGATGTCAAATAAATCCCAATGCATATTGACTTTAATCGTCGATGCTTGTCATAATTATGCGTTTATTTACTGCTTTATGGTGAACTGTAATGTGCAGAAATAACCATTTTCTTTTATATCTAATGCCTCTGACAGATGCAAAGCCTTGCATCCTGGTGGTGATGCATTTCACAATTGATCCCAGTTTTGTAACGCCGAACAGCAGTAGATTTGGTAAAGCCAGGGGCGTGGACACTGTGGACTATCTCTGCTATGAAGACGAGGGATCACTTAAGCGTGAAAAAATCTCTGAAGCAGCTGTTCAAATCCGCAGGCACCTGGAAAAATATACTCAGGTTTGAATGTGTTTACTCATTCTTTTTAATTTGTATCTTGTCAGTATAACCTGTAGCATCTCGATCCTCTGTTTTCCAAGCAGCGATACATCAATTCACTGTTTAAACCTTTTCCTTTTCTATATGGATCAACACATGCAGACACATGAAGCTGGAACAGGAAGGTTTACAGCCATCATGCCAGTTTTGTCACAACTCCGTAAGTTTCTGTCTGTCCTCTCTCTCTCTATCTCTTTGTTTCAAGTTTGAAGCTGTAGTGTGTGTACAGAGTGTGTGTGTGTTTTGTCTTTATTTATTTATACTTATTTAAGTATACTGTAAACTGTTGTTAACAGTTAATATACTGTTCATAGTTTGAAGTAAAAAAAATATGAAGCTGTAGTTTGAAGCCAAGTGTTTTGTATTTATTTATATTTATAGTATACTTTAAACAGTTAATATGTTGTTCCACTTGAAGAAAAAAAATTGTCTTGCCAAAAAATAGCCTTTTTTTTAAAGTCGTCAATCGTCGTTTTGTGCTTTTTTTTTTTTTTTTAAGTATCCATTTAGGCATCAGTATCATTTTAAAAGTTTCGTTTTAGCACCGGTATCAGAAAAAAAAACAACGATACCCATCGCTACTCTTTGGTGCAAACAGTGAAGGCCTACAAGCTGATGCAACTACAAACCTTATTCACACCCCTGCCATGTTCCTCTATCTTCAACACACGAAACATATTTCTTTCTGATTTAATTTATATTTACTTGTTATGTCTGAATATTGAAATTGGTGATTTTCTAGGGGTTCTTAACATGGTTCCTTTCCAAATGGCAAGATACATTTCTTTCTGGGCAAGGGGAAGGATTCAAGCCATCATTTCATCAGTTTTTTCACAAACCTGTAAGTTTCTTTCTGTCCTTCTCTTTTTCTCTCTCCCACATACACACAAACACACGCACACGCACACACACACAAAAACACACACACCAAATTATTCAGATTCATGGGTGCGCTTTAAGTTCAGCGCACAGAATATGTACAACAACACTACAGCATCTATTGACCCTGAAGAAAGTCACAGGGGAAGGACGAAAGACACATTTTATTTTTAACCCTGCATTATTACACAAAAATCCACGTCTGTTAGGTGAAAATTTACTCTTAAGTTATCTTAGGACTCCGGAGCTGTAGGTCAGTATATTTATTCAGTAAAAATTGCAATCCGGCTCACTCACAGCACAAGGATGAAAGTGAAGCAATTTCTTTCAAGTATATTTCTTATATACTTAGGATTTATCTAATTTATCTACTCTGTATCTAACACGGACGCCATACATCATTCTAACGTCAGCAGGAATAGCCACCCTCGACTCAAAGTGTCTTTGCGTCATCCTAACTGCTGAGATACAAAGATGTCAGTTCTACGCAGGGTTGGATAGGCACAGTTCAACCCTTCTTATCACCTCTGAGCTCACCTAAACAAAGACAAGAGGTTCCTTCACTCACGCATGCCTAGCGAAATAACCAGTTTATTTCGACACATAGGCCAGTAATCTCGGATAGCACGGTCGCAAGCCACGAGAAAAGTCTTCCGTGATCTTCCAGAAATACAGAGGGGTCCAGTTGAAATGCTAATACGTCTCTCACAAACCATCTGGTGTGGCTAAAGCTAAAAGGGTGTGGGTTTATTAACATGGTCTGATATTTTAAATACACCAAAATCAAACCGCCTGCTGCTAAAAAGCAGCAATGCTATCCCTGACAAGATAAGGAAGATCTGCAACGAAATAATTTATATATGACCTTAATAAGTAAAGACAGTTGAAAAGGTTGAAGAGCCACTTCCCAGACATCATGAGGTAACTATTCTAGAAAACAAAGCAGGACCCAAGTAGGTACCCAGACTGCTGTAGCCATATTCAGCATGCTTAGCCTGTCCTACCGCTCAGTCAGAGTCATTTATTGACCTCTTTAGTGCAAACTATGAAGGCTTACAAACTGATGCACCTACAAACCTAATCCATACCCCTGACATGTTCATCTATCTTTAACACACGAAACGTGTTTCTTTCTGTTTTCATTTATTTATTGTAATTGACGATTTTCTAGGGGCTCTTTTTATGGTTCCAAAAGACTGGGCATGGGGAAGGATTCAAGCCATCTTTTCAGTTTTGTCACAAATCTGTAAGTTTCTACCTGTCCTCTCTTTGTCTCTCTCTCCCCTTTCTCTCTCTCTCCTCCCCCCCCCCCCCACACACACACACAAAAAAAATATGAAGCTGTAGTTTGAAGCAAAGTGTTTTGTATTTATTTATATTTATAGTATACTTTAAACAGTTAATATGTTGTTCCACTTGAAGAAAAAAAATTGTCTTGCCAAAAAATAGCCTTTTTTTAAAGTCGTCAATCGTCGTTTTGTGCTTTTTCTTTTTTTTTTTAAGTATCCGTTTAGGTATCAGTATCATTTTAAAAGTATCGTTTTAGCACCGGTATCGGAAAAAACCAAACGATACCCATCACTACTCTTTAGTGCAAACAGTGAAGGCCTACAAGCTGATGCAACTACAAACCTTATCCACACCCCTGCCATGTTCCTCTATCTTCAACACACGAAACATGTTTCTTTCTGATTTAATTTATATTTACTTGTTATGTCTGAATATTGAAATTGATGATTTTCTAGGGGTTCTTAACATGGTTCCTTTCCAAATGGCAAGATACATTTCTTTCTGGGCAAGGGGAAGGATTCAAACCATCATTTCATCAGTTTTTTCACAAACCTGTAAGTTTCTTTCTGTCCTTTATCTGTCTCTCTCTCTTTCTCTCTCTCCCACATACACACACACGCACACGCACACGCACACGCACACAAAAACACACACACCAAATGATTCAGCATCATGGGTGCGCTTTAAGTTCAGCGCACAGAATATGTACAACAACACTACAGCATCTATTGACCCTGAAGAAAGTCACAGGGGAAGGACGAAAGACACATTTTATTTTTAACCCTGCATTATTACACTAAAATCCACGTCTGTTAGGTGAAAATTCACTCTTAAGTTATCTTAGGACTCCGGAGCTGTAGGTCAGTATATTTATTCAGTAAAAATTGCAATCCGGCTCACTCACAGCACAAGGATGAAAGTGAAGCAATTTCTTTCAAGTATATTTCTTATATACTTAGGATTTATCTAATTTATCTACTCTGTATCTAACACGGACGCCATACATCATTCTAACGTCAGCAGGAATAGCCACCCTCGACTCAAAGTGTCTTTGCGTCATCCTAACTGCTGAGATACAAAGATGTCAGTTCTACGCAGGGTTGGATAGGCACAGTTCAACCCTTCTTATCACCTCTGAGCTCACCTAAACAAAGACAAGAGGTTCCTTCACTCACGCATGTAGACCTTACACATATGCAGACTAAGTGGCGCCAGTAACTACTAATCAAAGTTACACATATACACAGGAACACAGAAAAGCCATGTCCCTCTTACATAAGCACATGATTCATACAAGGTATTTATTAATACAACACACTTGATTAATATCAAGTCATTAACAGTGTTTGGAAATGATCTCGATCAACGTCGTAAGCCAATTACATTTTTATGTTAATCTTAGCAGGGTGCAAGTAAAGTGTTATTTTTTTTCTTGGAAACAAAAATGCTATGTCAAAGATAGCATAGAGTAGGAATCACGACACTGGAGTCTCAGAGTTTGTGTATTCTCTCCATTTATCTGTCCCAGTCTCTTTTAGTCTTACATTTAGGCCAACGAATGAACAACTCTGAATATTCATGTTCTATGGCTCTGAGTAAACTTCTGCAGCAATTCATGCTGTCATTAATCACAGGTTCTTATTGAATAAGTCTTCCAATTTTTTTTTGTCTTGTATAAAAAGTGGCGGATGACAAGCGGAACACAGACACTCAGACTGATGACCCTGGTGAGAAATATCTGATCCGAGCTGGTAAATGAAAGACCTTCACACAGAAAACATATGTCAATCTGATTTACTAAAAATACACTTAAGGTCCTGTGTTATATGTTGTGCCATTTGAGCCCAAAGGTGTCATAAGATAACCTGAGATAATCTGAGATAAACTGAGATAAGAGCTATAGTGCAGTCCACGATATTATTCTATCCATTTTCTATTATTATATATATGGCGATATTATTCTGTCAATTTTCTTGACACTTGATACCGCTTGAAATGAGTCTTTTAGTGTTTCATATGTACTTTACATGTCTTCACATTACACCCTGTCATCATCTCAGGGACCAAAACAATCAAACTCTTCACTCGAGTGCCAGGGAATGTGAAGGACTACTGTACAATGTTGCTGAGTTCACTAGATGCTAAAAAGCAAACTGAAAAGACGTCATTGGAAGAGTGTGATGTCATCCTGGCTTTCTGCCCCGTTGTGTCTCGGCTTGGAACAGATGTTGAAGCAGCTCTTGACAAGATTACAGGTATATTTACAAATTACAGAGTGGATTTGAGAGATGTCAAATAAATGTGCAGAAATAACCATTTTCTTTTATATCTAATGCCTCTGACAGATGCAAAGCCTTGCATCCTGGTGGTGATGCATGTCACAATTGATCCCAGTTTTGTTACGCCGAACAGCAGTAGATTTGTTAAAGCCAGGGGCGTGGACACTGTGGACTATCTCTGCTATGAAGACGAGGGATCACTTAAGCGTGAAAAAATCTCTGAAGCAGCTGTTCAAATCCGCAGGCACCTGGAAGAATATGCTGAGGTTTGAATGTGTTTACTCATTTCCTCAATATAGTATCTTGTCGGTATAACCTGTAGCATCTCGGTCCTCTGTTTCCCAGGCAGCAATACATCAATTCAGTGTTTAAATCTTTTCATTTGTGTTTTTTATGTACGGATCAACACATGCAGGCAGGAAAGATTCCAGCCAGCATGTCAGTTTTGTCACAACCCTGTAAGTTTCTTTCTGTCCTCTCTCATTCTCTCTCTCTCTCTATCTCTCTCTTGCTCTCATTCACACACACACACACACACACACACACACACACATGATAGAATTTAGCATCATGGGTGCTCTTAACACTACACCCTCTATTGACCATCCTGAATTACTTTCATAAGTTGACCCCAGTTAGGCACACATACTGTACATGTGCTGACATTGTTCACATTGAACAAGGAATCTGCACATTAATATGTCTTTTCATATTCAAGCGTCATCCTGGTGTGGATCAGTCAATGTGTGCAAAGTGTTGTTGGACGGGTAATAAACAAAAATGGGAGGAAACAAAAAACGGCACATGATGGGGAGGAAAGCAGCTGTTCATTGTAGCTAAATTCATTTTGGTAGGCCTTGAAAGAGGATGCTGTTCTTGGCGAATCTCTCATAAAACGCCAAAGTTGGTTCCTTGGTTCAAGTTATCTTGGAGGCAGTAAGAGACTTGGGAAGCAGCCTAGCGAAATAACCAGTTTATTTCGACACATAGCCCAGTAATCTCGGATAGCACGGTCGCAAGCCACGAGAAAAGTCTTCCGTGATCTTACAGAAATACAGAGGGGTCCAGTTGAAATGCTAATACGTCTCTCACAAACCATCTGGTGTGGCTGAAGCTAAAAGGGTGTGGGTTTATTAACATGGTCTGATATTTTAAATACACCAAAATCAAACCGCCTGTTGCTAAAAAGCAGCAATGCTATCCCTGACAAGATAAGGAAGATCTGCAAAGAAAGAATGTATATATGACCTTAATAAGGAAAGACAGTTGAAAAGGTTGAAGAGCCACTTCCCAGACATCATGAGGTAACTATTCTAGAAAACAAAGCAGGACCCAAGTAGGTACCCAGACTGCTGTAGCCATATTCAGCATGCTTTGCCTGTCCTACCGCTCAGTCAGAGTCATTTAGTGACCTCTTTAGTGCAAACTATGAAGGCTTACAAACTGATGCACCTACAAACCTAATCCATACCCCTGACATGTTCATCTATCTTTAACACACGAAACGTGTTTCTTTCTGTTTTCATTTATTTATTGTAATTGACGATTTTCTAGGGGCTCTTTTTATGGTTCCAAGAGACTGGGCATGGGGAAGGATTCAAGCCATCTTTTCAGTTTTGTCACAAATCTGTAAGTTTCTACCTGTCCTCTCTTTGTCTCTCTCTCCCCTTTCTCTCTCTCTCTCTCCCCCCCCCCCCCCCCCCCCACACACACAAAAAAGAATATGAAGCTGTAGTTTGAAGCCAAGTGTTTTGTATTTATTTATATTTATAGTATACTTTAAACAGTTAATATGTTGTTCCACTTGAAGAAAAAAAATTGTCTTGCCAAAAAATAGCCTTTTTTTTAAAGTCGTCAATCGTCGTTTTGTGCTTTTTTTTTTTTTTTTAAGTATCCATTTAGGCATCAGTATCATTTTAAAAGTATCGTTTTAGCACCGGTATCAGAAAAAAAAACAACGATACCCATCGCTACTCTTTGGTGCAAACAGTGAAGGCCTGCAAGCTGATGCAACTACAAACCTTATTCACACCCCTGCCATGTTCCTCTATCTTCAACACACGAAACATATTTCTTTCTGATTTAATTTATATTTACTTGTTATGTCTGAATATTGAAATTGGTGATTTTCTAGGGGTTCTTAACATGGTTCCTTTCCAAATGGCAAGATACATTTCTTTCTGGGCAAGGGGAAGGGATGCAACGGTACAGTGTGGCCACGGTTCGGTTTGTATCACGGTTTTTGGGCCACGGTAACGGTTCGGTTTCGATATATCAATATTATCCTGCCGCTAACACGCATTAGGTTATATTTGTCTTTTCTATTTTAAGTCAACAAGGTGCTTCTACTCACACTTGCAGAGACAATGCAAGATGCAATTAAATGTAAAAAGGGCACATATTAAGTCAAATCACAAAATGTATTTTAAACAAGGAACACTATTCTGGCCTTCTGTCAAAAACAGGCAATATTAAAAATAGTAAAGTGCAGTATACTGTAAAGTAATGTGAAATGTAAACATTGACATTATTCAATAAACTCAAACAACAAACATTGTCATTCACACACTTAAACCCTAGAAAATACTTAACTGTTATAAATACACCCTTAAAGAACAACAGAACAAACCTCCTCTCTCCTAGTCACTTCATACAGTTCTGGAATTATTTTGCTGCTGAAATGCGTGCGGGAGAGGATATTAAAACGAGGATCAATGGTCTTTATCATTTGACGGAATCCCGTGCCTAAAACTACTGAATAGGGCTGCATGTCTTTCCCTATGAAGACGCCCATTGAGTTGGATATTGCCTTGTGTTTTTCGGAATTATAAGCATATTGTTGCTGAAATGCTGCAGCAATGGATGGTTGTGTTTTCGGCGACAAACCGTGCTGCTCCACTTAGAGTTACAGCCGGGTGATGACGGGTCAAGTGGCAACATGTTGGATGTATTACCTGTGGAGTAGGCGATCGTAGTAAAGCAATGCTTGCACACCGTGCCTCGCTTGCTGACGATCTTTTTCCCTTTGTCATCATACTCCACACTGAACCCAAAATGTTCCCATACAGCTGATTTGTAAGATGACGATGCCTTCAAATTTTCTTCTCTCCGTTTCTTGATGACTCGCCATGATCGTGCTGCAACAGGGAAAGTTTCGTTTCTCCTCATATGGATCTCCAGCGTCTGCATTCAGAGCGCTGATTGGCTCTTGGGAAAGTCAGTACAATTCTGATTGGTTGTTGCATGGTTGTGGAGCGCAGAACTCAGTCCCCTGGGTCCCAAGCAGTCATGGCTATCGCCCAATACATGCGTGCATTCATTATAACCACATATTAAATTAAAAGTTTAATGTCACCCATACCGTAATATCGCGGTTCACCTGGGTCAACCGAACCGAACAGGGCGAACCGAACGGTTCGATAAAATACCGAAAACCGTTGCATCCCTAATTCAAGCCATCATTTCATCAGTTTTTTCACAAACCTGTAAGTTTCTTTCTGTCCTTTATCTGTCTCTCTCTCTTTCTCTCTCTCCCACATACACACAAACACACGCACACGCACACACACACAAAAACACACACACCAAATGATTCAGATTCATGGGTGCGCTTTAAGTTCAGCGCACAGAATATGTACAACAACACTACAGCATCTATTGACCCTGAAGAAAGTCACAGGGGAAGGACGAAAGACACATTTTATTTTTAACCCTGCATTATTACACTAAAATCCACGTCTGTTAGGTGAAAATTCACTCTTAAGTTATCTTAGGACTCCGGAGCTGTAGGTCAGTATATTTATTCAGTAAAAATTGCAATCCGGCTCACTCACAGCACAAGGATGAAAGTGAAGCAATTTCTTTCAAGTATATTTCTTATATACTTAGGATTTATCTAATTTATCTACTCTGTATCTAACACGGACGCCATACATCATTCTAACGTCAGCAGGAATAGCCACCCTCGACTCAAAGTGTCTTTGCGTCATCCTAACTGCTGAGATACAAAGATGTCAGTTCTACGCAGGGTTGGATAGGCACAGTTCAACCCTTCTTATCACCTCTGAGCTCACCTAAACAAAGACAAGAGGTTCCTTCACTCACGCATGCCTAGCGAAATAACCAGTTTATTTCGACACATAGCCCAGTAATCTCGGATAGCACGGTCGCAAGCCACGAGAAAAGTCTTCCGTGATCTTCCAGAAATACAGAGGGGTCCAGTTGAAATGCTAATACGTCTCTCACAAACCATCTGGTGTGGCTGAAGCTAAAAGGGTGTGGGTTTATTAACATGGTCTGATATTTTAAATACACCAAAATCAAACCGCCTGCTGCTAAAAAGCAGCAATGCTATCCCTGACAAGATAAGGAAGATCTGCAACGACCTTAATAAGTAAAGACAGTTGAAAAGTTTGAAGAGCCACTTCCCAGACATCATGAGGTAACTATTCTAGAAAACAAAGCAGGACCCCAGTAGGTACCCAGATCCTGCTATAGCCATATTCAGCATGCTTAGCCTGTCCTACCGCTCAGTCAGAGTCATTTAGTGCAAACTATGAAGGCTTACAAACTGATGCACCTAACCTAATCCATACCCCTGACATGTTCCTCTATCTTTAACACACGAAACGTGTTTCTTTCTGTTTTCATTTATTTATTGTAATTGACGATTTTCTAGGGGCTCTTTTTATGGTTCCAAGAGACTGGGCATGGGGAAGGATTCAAGCCATCTTTTCAGTTTTGTCACAAATCTGTAAGTTTCTACCTGTCCTCTCTCTGTCTCTCTCTCCCCTTCTCTCTCTCCCCCCCCCCCCCCCCACACAGACACACACACACACAGACAGACACACACACACACACACACACACACACACACACACACACACACACACACACACACACACACAGGATTCAGCATCATGGGTGCTCTTTAACATTACACCCTCTGTTGACCATCCTGAATTACTTTCATAAGTTGACCCCAGTTAGGCACACATACTGTACATGTGCAGACATTGTTCACATTGAACAAGGAATCTGCACATTAGTATGTCTTTTCATATTCTAGTGTCATCTTGGTGTGGATCAGTCAATGTGTGCAAAGTGTGGTTGGACGAGTAATAAAAACAGAAATAGGAGAAAAGAAAAATTGACACATGATGTGGAAAGCAGCTGATTGTTGTAGCTACAACAATTTTAGTAGGACTGTTGCTAAAAAGAAGCAATGCTATCCCTGACAAGGAAGGATAAGGAAAAACATATATATATGAACTTAATAAGGAAAGACTGTTGAAAAAGTTGTAGAGCTAGGTATCATGAGGTAACTATTCTAGAAAACAAAGCAAGCCCCCAGTAGGTACCCAGACTGCTGTAGCCATATTCCAACACTCTTAGCCTGCCCCTTCCACTCAGTCAGTCATTTAGTGTCCTCTTTCTTGCAAACGGTGAAGGCCTACAAACTGATGCACCTACTAACCTTATCCATACCCCTGACATGTTCCTCTATCTTTAACACACAAAACATGTTTCTATCTGATTTCATTATACTTGTAATGTCTGAATATTGTCTTTGATGATTTTCAAGGGGCTCTTTCCATGGTTCCTTTAACATTGATAAGAGACGTTTTTTTCAGAGCATGTGGAAGGATTCAAGCCATCATTTCACATTTGTCACATCTGTAAGTTTCTTTATGTCTTCTCTCTGTCTCTCTCTCCCACACACACACACACACACACACACACACACACACACACACACACACACACACACACACACACACACACACACACACCATAGGATTCAGCTTTATGGATGCTCTTTAACACTGTACCCTCTATTGACCACCTTGAATTACTTTCATAAGTTGACCCCAGTTAGGCAGACATACTTGTGCAGACATTGTACACATTGCACAAGGAAGTGGCACATTAATACGTCTTTTCATATTCAAGCGTCATCCTGTTGTGGATCAGTGAATGTGTGCAAAGTGTTGTTGGACGGGTAATAAAACAAAAATAGGAGGAAAGAAAGAAATGGCACATGAAGCAGCTGTTTGTGGCCACAACACTTTTGGTAGGCCTTTAATGAGGATGCTGTTCTTGGCAAATCTTCTCAACCTGTTTTGTTGGTCTGCTTTCTTACAGGATGGGCTTATAATACCTTCAGTAGATAGAAGTGTATGGGACCACCACATGGATTTGGACTGAGATTATTGACCGAACAATAAAACAGTCATATTACAGTTGCAGATGTATTGGTCATGTAGCATTGCAGAAAACTCATACAGTGAACAAATACATTTCACATCAATATGTCACTATAAGTGGAAAGATAAAGGGTTTTGTTGTTTGAGGATGAAATTGGATGCATGGAGCATGCCAACGAAAATCATTTTGTAAATTTCCATGAAACAGTTGGCCAAATATTGTAATCTGCAAAATTGATGAAAAAAGAAGCAAGCACACCAAAGGAAATAGATCTGTGTGAAACTACATTACCAATTCCTGTGATATAAATATTGAAACTACGCAAATTGCTCAAATGAAATAATGATATTTATAATGTTTTGAGATGTGATTATGAGGAAGGAACTAGACTAATTAGAACTAGTCTAGTATTTCTCCATCTTATATGTATCATGACCCTACATAATGCTGTAGGGAGGTCTCATTATCGTGGAAGAGTCCTTGATGTGGCCCCACTGGAGTCATCGCTTTCCACTAGTCTTGATAGAAAACAGCCAAAACAAGTTCGGTCATATGTCTGTTATCAACGTGTGTTTCATTGAAACAGTGGGATTGCATGGGTGATACCTGTTGGACTTCTAACAAAAGGGGGCTTAGCCCCAGAGGACTTTGGCTGTGTTACTTGAACCTTGTGATGCTTGTAACTTTCCCCAGTGCTTTGAATAAAGCTGCAGTCTCACACCTGTCTTGCCTGAGAGTTTTTATCACATTACAGTGTAGGTCTTTTTTCTGCCATTGTACCGGGGAGGTCTCATTTTGCATATTGCTCAGGATGGGTAAATAATACTTTCATAAAAAAAAACTTCATGGGGCCACCACATGGATTTGGACTGAGAATATATCAGGTAATGAAGACAATCATGTTACAGTTGCTGATGAAAATTCACACGCTTCCTTTAAATGAGCTAGGACCTAGTATTGGTCATTGGTGTGCAATAAGTGGAAAGGTAAGATAGTTCCACTTTCGATTTCAAAAGGGAAGAGGGGCAGTTGTCGAGAACACCTAATCTACGCTACTACTGAACATTTTCGGATTAAACCTGCATCTACTTTAAACAGGTATGTTACGTTGCCCATATCTGAACGACTCTTGTTTAATGATAAACATAAAGGAGTTATACGATCGTTTTGGATTTAACGATTTTACTCGTGCGTTATTCTATTAAAAAAAAAAAACCTGTTTTAACCTGTCAATCCATGAATAATGTTTTCAATTAAAGATGTTAAAGGTAACCTATATGTGCAGTTACATTATCATTATTTTTGTATTCCAATTCTAGGATGACGATAAAAATATATGTGACCACAATCGGAAATACACTGAATTTCGACAAGGATTTTCTGGATCGCCTTTCTTTACAACGCAAAATAAAGAAAGTGGACGTTAATGAGTGCCATGTTATACTGGCATTCTGTCCAATTGTTTCTCGAGCGGGAACTGACATTGAAGCGGCGCTTGGAGACTTAAAAGGTACCTAAATGCATTTTCACGCAGTCTAAGACGGAAACACATGCTCATCCTAATGACAGCTCATTGCATACAGGGTCTGTCGTCTGTTTGATTTACATGAACATTGCCCTATCCATTATACCACACTGCTGTCTTCGTGAAAACACTTTTGTGCACACTGACAGTGTAGGACATGCAGACCGTATCGCCATAGGGTAGCCTACCCCATACACTTTCATGGAGAATGGGGAAAACATATACAAGGTTTTTTATAGACAGAAATTCATCATACAGTTTGAATATCAGAAAACACAACGCCAGCCTTTGTTTAGTAAATCAGCTGACAAACACTGCTGTCTGGAGATCGATTTTAAACTGGGAATATTAAAGCAGTGATTCTTGAGATCTGTGCTGTAAAATAATTAATTCCTTTTTTTATATATATGGAGAGATGAGAAGGATAAGATGCTTGAAACAAAATAATTCAGACTTTGATAAAGCAGTTTTGTGCTTGTCAGTGGAGATCAAGCTGCCTTAAAATGATGGCTATTCTAGTTACAAGCATTAACGTGCTCAGAATCAGTAATACAATCTCAGTGGCAAGTAATAAAACCTTATTAAGATAATTAAGGACTGAAACGATTGAAGCAAGTGAAATACTCTAACATTAAAAAATGCCTTGTAAGAAGAGATAACTTGTCAGACAAAAAACAAGCATATATTGTCTCGATTTAAGATATTAAATCTTACTAAGATTTCACTTTTTGCAGTGTGAGTGGCTGGATGGATAGTGACACACTATGTCTTTGCATGTTCTTTTGGTTAGAGATGAGCTTTCTGGTTAAAGAGTCCATGTCTGAATATAGAAATGAAATTCATTGAATTATCTTTCCGTTTCAATGTAGCTGTCCGTGGATCTGGAAAACCAGTCATTGTAGTGGGGCTCTACTACACATTTGACAAAGAACAAGTTGTACCAGCCAGTAGGGACTATGATGAATCTACATTCATAGTAAATTGTCTGTTCTATGAAGACAGAGGAATTCTCAACTGTGAACAGAATGCCAAAGCATTCAATCAAACATCAAAGAAACTAAAGGCATTCAAGGTATGCACTCAGCAGTTGTGTTGGACATGTGTAGAAGTAGCTTCTCTCTGGCATACAGTATGTATCTAGGAATGTAATGCTAAAGTTGAAACATTTAAATCCTGGGAGAAGGGAAAAATGTTTACACAACATAACTAAACATTACCCCCTGCAGAAAGAGAAAAAAAACAAAGGTTCTTGAGTCCAAAACACCAGCAGAAGTAAATTATGTATTTCTAATGACTGTATTTTGAGGTGCATGTTATGTATGGGTGAAGAACATGTAGGAATGATATGGGAGAAGTGAGAAATGTTGACACAATATAACTAAACATTTTCCTCTGCAGAAAAAAAATCCTCCACAGAAAAAGAAGAACAAGGGCCTTAATGAAAGGGTGCCCAAAACACAAATAAAGGTACATGTGACCACACTCGGAAATACAATGAATTCCGACACAGATTTTCTGAATCGCCTTTCTTCACAACGCGAAACAGAGAAAGTCAACGCTGTGTGTGTGAAGAAAATATAGGAATAATATGGTAAAAGGGAGAAATGTTGACACAACATAACTAAACATTTTCCCCTGCAGAAAAAGAAGAACAAGGGCCTTAATGAAAGGCTGCCCAAAACACAAATAAAGGTATTTGTGACCACACTCGGAAATACAATGAATTCCGACAAGGATTTTCTGGATCGCCTTTCTTCACAACGCGAAATAGTGAAAGTGGACGCTAATGAGTGCCATGTTATACTGGCATTCTGTCCAATTGTTTCTCGAGCGGGAACTGACATTGAAGCGGCGCTTGGAGACTTAAAAGGTACCTAAATGCATTTTCACTCAGTCTTAGACAGAAACATAGGCTCAGCCTAATGACAGCTCATAGCATGAAGGGTCTGTCGTCTGTCTGATTTACATGAACAATACCCCATCCATTATACCGCACTGCTTGTCTTTGTGAAAACACTTTTATGCAAAATGACAGTGTAGGACATGCTACCCTACATCGCCATAACATACCCATAAACTTTTGTTGAGAATGGGGAAAACATATACAAGGTTTTTATAGACAGAAATTCATCATACAGTTTGGATATCAGAAAACACAATGCCAGTCTTTGTTTAGTAAATCGGCTGACAAAGACTGCTGTCTGGAGATCGATTTTAAACTGGGAAATATTAAAGCAGTGATTTGTTGAGATCTGGTACAAAACATGTTCGCAATATAAAAGTTTTTGAAATCAAAGAACAAAGTCTCCCTTTTTCTATAATTACTGGGTGGGCCTATAATCCTACTCCTGGAAACATAGCAATCATAAATATAGCTGCAAGCAGCGATGGTGGTTTCCTCCTCCAAACATTGCGAACCAGGGAAAATTGTATTTTTGTGACAATTTGTCACTGTATAGAAAAATTCATGCTGCAGACTTACCAATGGGATATTACATTTCAAATGCAATACTGTGCTAGAAGGCTGTGAAATTTGGCACACTCATTAAGGACAGTCCCTTCTTTATTCACACCAAGTTTCATGTCTCTCATTAGATTCATGCTGCAGACTTACCAATTGGATATTAAATTTCAAATGCAATACTGGGCTAGAAGGCTGTGAAATTTGGCACACCCATTAAGGACAGTCTCTTCTTTATTCACACCAAGTTTCATGTCTCTCATTAGACCACTCTAGCGCCACCAACGGGTCAAAGTTGGACTTGTGTTAACACACGCAACTTTTGAACCGTATGACCGATTTTCAAAAATGAGGTACCATTGGATTCCCTGGATCAAGACGAATTAAACACACTCTATGGCGTCAATTTCACGCAAATATTTGCGGACATATGACTTCACTTCCTGTTTGGCGCCTTTTCTGCTGAATTTGAGTGGCTGTACCGGACAAACGGTTGTGAGGATCAAAATTCTAAAAAGTTACTTTTGTGAGGCTAGGTCTGAAGATCATCTCTGGTGATTTTGAAGAAGATTTGCCAAAAATTGTAGGAGGAGTAGGCTTTCAAAGGTTTTTGATAAAACCGGAAATAGCGGAAAATCTATATAACCGGAAATTGACGCCATGGGGTGGGTTTAATTCGTCTTGATCCAGGGAATCCAATGGTACCTGATTTTTGAAAATCGGTCATACGGTTCAAAAGTTGCGTGTGTTACAAAAGTCCAACTTTGACCTGTTGGTGGCGCTAGAGTGGTGTAATGAGAGCCATGAAACTTGGTGTGAATGAAGAAGGGACGGTCCTTAATGAGTGTGCCAAATTTCACAAAAAGTTTCCATATGGTTCTAGGGGCTGCCATTGACACCCATTGCAGCAACATAATAATAAGAAAGCCTACAATAACAATAGGTTACCTCCTACCTGAGGAAACCTAATAAATGTTAAGGCTGAGGTGGTAGGAGCTTATCATCAGGAACTCCTGGAAGAGAGGTTGATAAAAGGTTGAGAATGAGCCTGTTCCAGAATGCATGAATGTCAAGATGGATGGATGAAAAGTGACACACTATGTCTTTGCATGTTCTTTTGGTTAAAGATGAGCTTTTTGGTAAGAGAGTCCATGTCTGAATATAGAAATGAAATTCATTGAATTGTCTTTCCGTTTCAATGTAGCTCGCCATGGATCTGAAAAACCTGTCATTGTGGTTGGGCTCTACAACACATTTGACAAAGAACAAGTTTTACCAGCCAGTAGGAACTATGATGAATCTACATTCATAGTAAATTGTCTGTTCTATGAAGACAGAGGAATTCTCAACTGTGATCAGACTACCGAAGCAATCAATCAAACATCAAAGAAACTAAAGGCATTCAAGGTATGCACTCATCAGCTGTGTTGGACATTTGTAGAAGTAACATCCCTGTGGCATATAGAGCTAGGAATGTAATGCTACAATTGAGAAATTAAACTACTGGGAGAAGGGAGAAATGTTGACACAACATAACTAAACGTTTTCCCCCTCAGAAAGAGAAGAAAAACAAGGGTGCTGGTAAAATGAAGTCCACAACACCAGCAGAGGTAAATTATGTATTAAATATCCATGACTTATAATTTGAGGTGCATGTTATGTATGGGTGAAGAACATGTAGGAATAATATGGGAGAAGTGAAAAATGCTGACACAACATAACTAAACATTTTCCTCCACAGAAAAAGAAGAACAAGGGTCTTAATGTAAAGGTGCCCAAAACACAAATAAAGGTATATGTGACCACACTCAGAAATACACTGAATTCCGACACTGATTTTCTGGATCGCCTTTCTTCACAACGCGAAATAGAGAAAGTCAACGCTGTATGTGTAAAAGACATATAGGAATAATATGGTAAAAGGGAGAAATGTTGACACAACATAACTAAACATTTTCCCCTGCAGAAAGAGAAGGAAAGCAAGGGTTCTCGTGAAAAGACCAAAACACCAGCAAGGGTAATTATGTATTTCATATCCATGACTGTATATTTTGAGGTGCATGTTTTGTATGTGTGAAGAACATGTTGGAATAATATGGGAGAAGTGAGAAATGTTGACACAACATAACTAAACATTTTCCGCTCCAGAAAAAAAATCCTCCACAGAAAAAGAAGACCAGGGGCCTCATGTACTAACAGGATTGTGCCCATATTAGGCGTAAAATAGCGGATAAAAACACAAAATCCTATTTACAAAGGAGGCACAATTTAGATGACCGCTGCTGGGAGTGTACAAAGGGAAAGTGGGTGTTCGTTGCAGAGATGGGAGGAGATGCGTAAAGAGATGGGAGGAGATGCGTAAAGAGATGGAGGAGATGCGTTGCAGAGATGGAGGAGATGCGTTGCAGAGATGGAGGAGATGCGTAAAGAGATGGAGGAGATGCGTTGCAGAGATGGAGGAGATGCGTTGCAGAGATGGAGGAGATGCGTTGCAGAGATGGAGGAGATGCGTAAAGAGATGGAGGAGATGCGTAAAGAGATGGAGGAGATGCGTAAAGTCCGCCTGTGTATGTATTAGAAACCAACCAAGAGGTGTTTAAGCATGACATATAAGCTACTAAATGAAACTATGCGTGTGCGAGAAATTTGAAAAACTCAAACATCAGAAATGTAATTGTTTTTAATATTTATATTGTATACATCATTTAATATAGGCATATACATGATTGTATACAAAATTCTCCCACCAGCTAGCTGTTCGGCCACGTCGGACCCAGAATCGCCGCTCTTTGTATGGTTTGCTTTCAAACCGTATTTTTCTGCGTAGGACTAACACGTAGCCTATCTATTCAGGAAAAGCATTTGTCTCGAAGTACACTTACTACACTAAGTAAATTGTAGAGCCAGAGCAGCATATTAATTTCACCTTCCATGTTTATTTTGACGTTATAACCAAAATAAATGCCAAGCCAACCGCGAGTCTGAACTTCAGTTTCACCTGTCCACACTACAAATCCAGTTTTCAAATGTATCCGCCGAGGGCAGCGTTTTTGAAAAGTATGGTTTTCAGTGTTGGAACAACGTTTTAAAGTAAGGGGTATTGTTGAATTATATCTGCAAACATATCTGAATTTTCTTTAAAAAAAATGAGGAGTTGGTGATGTATGTCGGTAACTCCTTACTACATCCACCATATCCATTATTTGAAACCTTTTCCATAGAGAACTGCCAGGATGGAGGAGGTCAATGCAAAGAGTACCAACTCAAACGGCAGAGATCAACACAAAGGGAGCAAGAAACGATGTTCAATCTCAGGATGTTGTCCAATCTCAGGATGTCGTCCAATCTCAGGATGTTGTGTAATCTCATAATGTTATCTTAGCTTTAGCATAAGAAAGTTCACTGTACATACAAAATGTATCAGTTGCCGTTTCTATACTCTGATATATGTTGATACAACAGGAATGGAGACCTCAGCAGGCAATTGTAAAAAAAGAGATGGAGGAGATGCGTAAAGAGATGGAGGAGATGCGTAAAGATTAAAACTAATTCCATAAAACTTTAACACACTCAAACAAATAACCACAATATCACGTTATTACAGACATTAATAGACAAGGCAATTAGGGCTGAACGATTTGGGAAAATAATCTAATTGCGATTTTTCCCCAAAATACTGCTATTGCGATTCGATATGCGTTTTTTTTTTTTTTCAAGTAAGTAATTTAAACAAAGTCAAGTATAAATACAAGGCATGCACTTTCCAAAGTGGCCTTATGCAGTAATTGTACTTCAGGGTAGGCAGTTTTACCTTAAATAACAGCTTTGAAAAAATTGGGGCGCTACAATGACTTTTAATATGGAGAATCGCCTCTGTGCCATTGCCATACCAGGGTCTGTAGGCAAATGACTGTGTTATGTAGGTGTGCCTGAAGCCGCCCGGTTTTTACTTATTTGCCGTCTTGTGTTGCACTTGCTTGATGTTTGACTGTGTTAGGACAGTTGTTGACTAGTTGGTCATAGTGTCAAAGTATGCACATTTCAAGAGATTTCGCTAGTTTGAGCCACTAGCATCTCGTTAGCGATTAGCAATTGATCCGTTATGCTGCTTTAATCATTGTGTGCAAAATTTCCATCTTTTGTAAATGGAGAGATTATATTTATTTTCTCTTTTGTAAGTAAGATCTGTGACTTAACTTTGCCAGGCCAAGTAACCGGTATTAATACATAGTAGCAACAGTTTTTTTTTTTTTTTTTTCAAATAGTACGTGAGAATGATCAGACATATTGGTCAATAAATATGTGCCTACATGAATGATCCTTTCTTAATCAATGTCAGTCTCTTCGACAACAGCTTCATCAGTGTAATGATGTGGTGTGGTGTGTATAAAAATTGATACCTTTTCATCTCATTTGTGGTCTGTGTGTGTCATTTGCACAAAGCGTATCTTGGTCATGACCTTGAGCTCTCAAGCACATGCAGTAAGGGATGACTGAGAAAGACACTGAATCACAAATATGATTTAAAAACATAAGGCATGAAACATTCTAAAAGATAAAATACCAGTTCAAAATGAAAATCGATACATGGCTCTTATGGTATATACTATCACAAAGAACTTCTGCAATGACAGTTCTAGAAATGTGTGTCAGATAAAGCTAAACTCATCCATTATTGCATATATTTCCATTGATTTGATGTCTCTGTTGTTCTTCCTCCAACCGTTACAAAGTCATGAAATCACAACATTAAAGTCAGATCACTGTTGTATGCATGTGTTTCAATGCTGTAAACCTGAACATGCAGAAATGTATACCTTCTCTATATGCAAAAAGGCTCTTAGAGTACCTGTCAATATACTGCTCAGAAGAGATGTTTATGGGCTGGTTTATCTCCACCTGATAACAAAGATGCAGCATTTTCATTTTGTCACACACATTGTATACATTAACCATTAACATTCATTTCATGACCTTTAGACGTAGGTGTGCTGGTAAGGGATTTAGCTCATCAGAATCAAAAAGCAAAAGCAGTGTGTTGTATGTTTATGGTCACTGAAGATACAGAGATAGTGGGTTAGCTTAGTTACAAAGCTTACTAGATTAGAATCTAATCATTGGATAGGCTAAAGTAGGAGAATATGTCCCGTCCAGAGTCTCAAATACAAGGGAGTCTTCTGTTTAAAAAAATCCTTTTTCATGTTACTGGAATTGAATAATGTACTTTTGAAGTGTATAGCCTACCTACCTACCTTCACATCAAAAACCGAAAATGAAAATGTAAGCGGAACTTAACAAAAGTTCACAGGATTTATGCCGCTGGTCATTTGTGTGTAGACTAATAGCTATCGATGTGTTTAGGCAAGGTTCTCCAAGCTCTTCGATTCCCTGATTTTCATTAATTTCAGAGTAGACACGTCATGCCGTAAATTTTGCATTCACATAAATTGCGGCGCGTGGGAAAGGAGGCTTAAAATGAAACCAAAAACCTCCTTCGCTAGCCTGAAGCCTGAATTTCAGTTTCATTCTTCGTATTATTGCAGCCTGCTCGAGGAAGAAGTTACAAGGTTCAGTTAGGTTTTCCCAACAGGTAGACTAGGCAAATACTCGTTTTAAGGTATGTGGAAACCATTAGGCTATGAGCAATTGTCAATAGAGCTGTGCAGGATGTTTTTATCTAATGTTATAGCTTTCGCTTTTGTACATTACAACTCTAAACGCAGAAGGTCTGACATAATGCTCAAAGCAAGCTTATTCCTTCAACACTTCGTGATATCGTGTTGAATAATAACTGATGAGTTCTTATGCTCAAGGAATAGTGAAAAGATGTGTCCCAACTTTTGTGCTGTGTTCTTTGCGTTTTCTGTAAGTTTAAGTGTCTTCTGCATTGGTTTACATTTTGTACGGCGGGAAAGAAAGGGCCATGCACGGTATTTCCATGTCTTCTTAATTACATCATTGTTTTAGGCTATTGTTATGTCCGTTAGTGAATCAGACGAGACGTGTTCCAAACTAGTTGTGCTTTTATTCATACCCCGTGCTGCTGCTTCTAACCGTCACTCTCCCTCTACACATGTATTGTTCAACATCTAATAGCGCATGCCTAACTCTACTGCATGCTGGGAACTGGAGTACTAAATAACACCACATCTTCTCCCCTATAAAGAAATCTAAGTTTCTATGAAACAACATTAACCAAAATGATAATCCTTTACTTTTGTAAACATTATCTATTTCCCCCTACTTAAGCATTCAGAACCCTAGGCCCTAAACATGTAACATTGTCAGGTCTCACATTTCAACATTGTCATAACAACTCAACATTTCCTTTTTTTTTTTTTTTTTTTCCAAGTCAACAGGTAAGTAAGGTAGGTAATGTAACCAGAAACAGTCATATAATGAATCAGTCAGTGTTTCTTTTCAGCAATTCTCAATCAACCTCTGAGTTGGCTTAATCTCCCTCCTAGGTCTGGAAAGTCTCTCAGCAGCTGGCGATGTGGACACCACTGTCAGACCACTATCAGCGTGGTCTTGTTCGCTGCTGACTGGTACAGGAGATTCTTGAGTGTGTTGCGGAATCTCCCTCTCCTGAGCTGTTGTTTCTTCATCAGTCTGTTGTAGCTGAAGATCAGTGCGATTTCTCCTTAGAGACAGTCCACACTCCGTCTGGACCCTATAGGAACGTGGAGCAACTTCTTTCTCAACGCGTCCCATCAGTCTCCATGTGCCTGAGTTGATGTCTCTGAGACATACTCTGTCTCCATGCTTCAAGGTAGGTAATCGTTTTGCTGTCCTGTCATGCAGCCGTTTTTGTTCCTCCTTTTGCTTCACTTTTTCCCTTCTGATCTTGTGTGCACCCTTGGGTGTCAGCAAATCCTCGCTGATTGGTAGGTTTGAATGAATACGCCGACCCATCAGCATCTGGGCTGGTGACAGGCCGTTCTGGAGGGGCGTGCTCCGATAGATCAGTAAGCTTTTCTGAAAGTCATCTCTGTCCTCAGCCTTTTTCATCAGACCTTTGACTGTCTTGACAGAGCTTTCCGCCAGGCCATTGGATTTTGGATAAGTAGGACTTGACGTTGAATGCTGGATTCCCCATTCCTTGGCAAATGAAGCAAACTCACCGCTAGAGAATTGTGGACCATTGTCTGTAAACAGTTCACAGGGGACACCGTGTCTCGCGAACACAGTCTTAAGGTAGCTGATGACTGCTTTGCTTGATGTTGACTGCAGTTGTCCGACTTCGGGATAATTAGAAAAGTAGTCTGTGACCACAATGAAGCTCTTTCCGTTACAGTCAAATAAGTCAGCTCCTACTTTAAAGTAAGGTCTGTAAGGCACGGGGTGAGGCATCAGAGGCTCTGCCTGTTGTTTTGGTCGGTAGGTTTGACAAAGTTCACAAGATGCTGTTGTCTGGTGAATGTCGTCATTGATTCTTGGCCAGTACATCACCTCTCGGGCCCTGCGCTTGCATTTGACTTCCCCTAAGTGGCCTTCGTGTATCTTTTGGAGCATTGTTTTCCGTAGTGAATGAGGTATGACCAACTTGCTTCCTTTGAGAACGATGTCATCCACCACTGTAAGCTCTGCTCTGTGATTCCAGTAGTCCTGTAATGTGTTTGGACAGTCTCGTTTGCTTTTAGGCCATCCTTTCTGTATTGTCTCTTTAAGTACTTTCATGGTTTCATCTTCATTAGTTTCTTTTCTGATGTGCTCGGTTCTGTCAGCTGTAACTGGTAATGATGTCACAATCATATCCACATATGCCTGTATGTCTGCGCAGGTCTCGCTGTCAGCACTTTCCTCCTTGTCCACTGCCCTGGACAGAGTGTCAGCAGTGAACATATACTTTCCGGGTGTGTATGTCATCTGTACATCATACTTTTGCAGTCTTATCAACATGCGTTGTATTCTTACAGGGCAATCATTCAGCGGCTTGGACATGATCGACACAAGTGGCTTATGGTCCGTTTCTACTTCAAAAGCTTGGCCATAAACATATTGGTGGAATCTTTCACACGCATACATACTCGCTAAAAGTTCCTTCTCAATTTGAGCGTACCTGGTCTCTGCGCTCGTCAAGGCTCTGGATGCATAGGCGACTGGCAGCCACTTCTCCTCTGCATGCAGTTGTAGTAGCACCGCCCCCAGGCCGTACTGTGATGCGTCTGCAGAGATCCTGGTGCTCCTCTCTGGATCATAGAACTTCAGCACAGGTTCTTGTGTTAGAGTCTTTTTCAGCTGCAGAAAGCATTGTTCCTGTTCATGTGACCAGACAAACTAATTTTTCTGATCGAGAAGGCTTCTGCATGTTGTTGATCGCTGATGTCTTCCTTGGATCCGGCTTCACCCCCTCCTCACTGACAACATCTCCCACAAAGGTAAGTGTCTTCACTCCAAACTCACATTTGTCTTTGTTCAGTCTTAAGTTGACCTCTCTTGTCTTATCAAGCACTTGTCTCAGTCTTGTGTCGTGTTCTTCTCGGGTAGACCCCCACACAATTATGTCGTCCATCATGGTGTCAATTCCTGGTATGTGCTCAAATATCATGTGAATGGTTTTGTGGTAGACCTCAGGTGCTGACAAGATGCCATATGGCAGACGAAGAAAGCGGTACCTGCCCTCAGGCGTGTTAAAGGTACAAAGCTTCGAACTCTCCTCTTCTAGCTTTAGCTGCCAGAAGCCTGAAGAAGCATCCAACTTGCTAAACCATTTTGCTCCAGCAAACTGCGCCATGATTTCTTCTCTGGTTGGCAACTTGAAGTGTTCCCTTTTAATTGCCTTATTAAGATCCCTCGGATCGAGACATATTCTCAAAGCACCAGTCTTCTTTTGCACTATGACCAGCGAACTGACCCATTCTGTAGGCCCATCGATTTTCTTTATGACCCCCATTTTCTCCATGCGCGCCAGCTCCACTTTCAGCTTGTCCCTCAGCTTGAACGGGACTTTCCTGCAGGGATGCACAACTGAGGACACGCTTTTGTCCACATGTATCTTGTGTTGTCCAGGTAGACATCCAAGTCCTTCAAAACAGTCCCTGTACTCCTCCATGAGCGAGTTGTGGTCGTTTGGGGCCTTTTGTGATGTCACTACAAACACCCTTTTGACCAGATTGAGCTTCTCACATGCCCTGAGTCCGAGGATTGGTTGTACACTCTTGTCTACGATCAGTAGCTGTGCCTTTATCTGTCGTCCTTTGCTTTTGAAGGTTGCTATGCAGCTCCCTTTCCCTGGCACGATGTCTCCAGTGTATCCTGTCACTTTCATTTTTACAGGAAGGATCTTGCTCTTCACAGTCAGGGTTTTGTAGTCCTCCATCGATAGCAGGTTTACCTGGGCTCCTGTATCAAGCTTGAATGGTATTACTGTTTTATTTACCTCTATAGGTACAATCCATTCGGCTTTGTCTGCTTTCTCACAAGTCTGCACACTGTCACAAACAAAGTCACTGTCACTATCACTATCCTCTTCAACTGCGTAGACTTTCTTTTATCTTTTTCCCTTTGTCCTTGTCTGCTCTGCAGCATTTTGAGAAGTGATTATTCTTTCCACAGGTATTACATGACTTGCCATATGCTGGGCATGATGCGGGCTTGTGGCTGTATCCACATTTACTACACTGAAACTCTGTAGCTTTCTCTCTTGCATCTCTTTGTGTGGTAACCGGTTTCCTTTGTTCGTGTTTTTCCACTGCATGCACTGCTGTTTCACCTCTGCGTAGCTCCTTGGCCTGTGCACGAGTAGTTTCTGCGGCTCTACATGTAAGAACACACTTCTCTAATGTCAGTCCTGTCTCACGAAGCAGTCTTTCTCTGAGCACATTGTCATAAATTCCACAGACTATTCTGTCTTTGACAAGTGAGTCCTTTAGAGGTGCAAACTCGCATGTTTTGCTCAGGGTGTGGAGCTCTGCTAAATACTGATCAAACGGTACACCTTGTTTCTGGTCATGAGTGAAGAATTTGTACCGCTCAAAAGTCACGTTCTGACTAGGCACAAAATACTCTTCAAATTTGGCTATCAAAACTGTCAACGTCAGTGTGTCTTCATCTAGTTGAAAGCTATTATAAATGTCCAGAACAACTTCTCCAATGACATGCAAGAAAATGGACGCTTTCAGTTTGTCATCATCACCCCCTGCTCTACTAGCCGCCAAATAGATGTTAAATCTTTGCTTAAAGCGCTTCCAATTGTCGGCAAGATTACCTGTCAATTGCATGCACGAGGGTGGAGTGAGTTTATCCATGACGTGTCTGGGCACCGATGCTAAGTGACCGGACTTTTCTCTCGCAGCAAACTTTCACTTTCTTACGGCTCTCGTTGCAATTCGCGGGTCTTCCGTCGTCCTTACTTGCAAACGGCCACTTCTGACACCATGTTATGTCCGTTAGTGAATCAGACGAGACGTGTTCCAAACTAGTTGTGCTTTTATTCATACCCCGTGCTGCTGCTTCTAACCGTCACTCTCCCTCTACACATGTATTGTTCAACATCTAACAGCGCATGCCTAACTCTACTGCATGCTGGGAACTGGAGTACTAAATAACACCACAGCTATGGTATCACTATTATACATTTTTGAAGGCAACATTTCCTTCTAACTTAGACTATAAATTGCTGCATTTATCCGAATGCATAGAAAGGCAATGCCAACACACTCATGTTGGCTGTGTATATCTGAACTAAAAGGATCAGACCAAGGGAGACAACTCTCTTAAATCTAGTTCAAAATTCCAGAAGTTACCCTGCGGCACGGTTAAAATAGTTAATTCAACATTTACAAAGCCCTTAATTTACCAATGCTGAAAAGTAGGCTATGACATTGAAATAAAATCGCAATGTCAACGCTTCAATTTTTTAAATCACATTCTAAAACTGATTGTTCAAATCCTACCTGTTCTAAAATCAGCGCAAACCACGGCCTCTTGCTTAATTCTAAAACTGATTGTTTAAATCCTTGATTTTGATTGGCTAAAAGCCGTTGTAAAATTCAGCATAACCTTACAAGTTGTCCTCATAACATTCCTTATTACACGGCTCTTCTTAATAGTGTAGAATGCTCCATGCACTTGAATGGGGCTTCCCAACGTTCTGCAGTCCGTTATTAACCGATAGCAGACCGTTGCAATAATGACCGCTGTCAGGGAAAGTGGCCTGCTTTTTGCCTCTGATTCACGTCTTTCGTAGCACTCCGCAAGTAGTCCGGT
This sequence comes from Sprattus sprattus, assembly GCF_963457725.1. NCBI lineage: Eukaryota > Metazoa > Chordata > Actinopteri > Clupeiformes > Clupeidae > Sprattus > Sprattus sprattus. Next base: position 69,159,615 of record NC_137921.1, on the reverse strand, counting down.
AACTTTTCAATGGAGTTTCAGCGGACGGTTGAGCAGCTGTGTTCTAAAGAATGTTTGTTCAATGTTTGAAGTTCAACGTCTTTGACGAACTATTTCTCTGCTTTCTCCGCTTTGGTATCAAATAAATTGTAAAGAAAACACACTGTGTGAAGTAATTTTTTCGTGTTGGCAAGTAGCCGGCTCTTAAGAATGTTCCAAAAAGTAGCTACCGTTGATTTGAATGGGCCATCCCAACGTTCTACCCTACATTAATTCCTGCTAACAGACCGCTGCGAAAAGATAATGACCGCTGTCATTGGCAACGGGTTTTGTGCTTCTAAATCACCTCCTTCATATCATTCCGCAAGAAGTCAGGTCATTTTAACGTAACAGACTCATGGTCATTTGAAGACAGCAAGTAATGGGTTGCTAAGCAACACCTGAAACTTCAAAGTTCTATTTACTTGAAGAACTATTTATTTCTAAACGGGACTCATGAAACGGCAACTAAATCATTAAAAAGGTATGTTGGAGGAATGTCTTCTATCGTTTTTGGCAAGTAACCATATAATAAGCGGTATAATGTATTGTATTGTATTATGCTGCGCGTCGGGGTGTTGTTCGCCCCGTCGGGATTTATTTTTGGATAAGGACCTCCGGACAATACATTATCCCTTACATATTACTGCTGCGCAGAATATTGAGAGCGCATTCATTTTGAAAGAGGAACAGAGAAACGCGATTAAGGCATTTGTCGATCGAAAAGATGTTTTTGCCGTCCTTCCTACGGGATCCGGCAAAAGTTTAATGTATCAGATGGTCAAACTACGTTGCTCTGATTGGTTCTAGGTATCCAATTGAGCAAAGAGGCATATCAAATATCAAATATTAAGAAAAGCAATAAGCCCTGTGAGTCCGTGCTTTGCGCTGATTTCAGAACAGGTAAGTGGGCTTCGAGTCGTGCCTAACAACTCCCCTTACCTGTTCTACAATCAACGCAAAGCACGGCCTCTTGGGGCTTATTGCGTAATTCTAAAACTGATTTTTCCAATCCTTTTTTGTGATTGGCTAAAAGCAGTTGTAAAATCCAGCATAACCTTACAAGTTGTCCTCATAACATTCTATGATAACATTCCATATTACTGCGCATGGAATATTGAAAAGAAAAAAGACGTTACAAAGTTACAACGTAGCAAGCAACCTAGGTAAAGAGAATGGAATTTTGATTTGCTGGGTGGGATGACGTTTGACGAGTGGTGGGAGACTATTGACCGAATGGAGGAGAAAGAGATAAAAAAAGACCAGGCATGCAGATATTTGTAGTAACAGTTTTAGAAAAGCATTAAGCCCCGCTAGTCCGTGGTTAAATAAGAACACCTTTTTTGTCGGTAGCGTCAAGTGATTCATCTGGCTGTTGTGTGGCAACGATTTATGTAGGAACTATATTTTGTAGTGGCGGAAGAATAACGTTTTTTTATTAAACTAGTCTGTTTCTTAAATTGAATTGTCTTTATTTATTTCGTGCCTAATAATTAATTAATAAACATATTCAAACAGGTCTTCGAACTGCTATGTTAGCAGACATCTGTCATGTAATTATGATATTAAAAAGTTAAACATTTAAAAGTGTATCAAGATACCTTCTGTGATATTAACAGAGAAGTTATACATGTATGTCTCTTCTCCATCATGCGGTCTGGGAAGCGTTACCGCTGCCTCAAGGCCAAAACTGAAAGAATGCGGAAAAGTTTTTACCCCCAGGCCCCCAGTCAGGATTTTAAATGAGGATTGTGGTCGGAGCACCAGCACATAGCCTTAACACTTTGCACTTTGGACAGTTCTTTCTTTCCTTCTTCTTTTATTTATTAATTTGCACAGTTTTGGAGTCAGTGGAACAAGCATTTCACTACACTTATAGGCTACCTATATGTGTATGTGACAAATAAAAATACTTTGATACTTTGATGTATAGACATGTCTGATTTCATTTTTAGCATTGTAATGACTTAGTCTTTTAATGTTATATTCCAAATATTAACAACTAACTTCATTAGATTATTGCTTGTTATTTTCCAGATGGATGAAGAGGTTCAGTAACTTACATTAACATACTTTTCCATGTCAATATACAGAATAAAGAATGGTGAAAGTATGTTTCGTCCTTGCTGGAAACACTCAGAACACCCAGGCAAAGTTTTGGCAGCGCCTGGTCGGAAGAGGTACCAATGCAGTGAAAGTGGACAACGTTAAAGACTGTGATGTGACCCTCACATTCTGTCCAATCGTCTCACGAGTTGGAACTGATGTAGAGGCGGCCGTCCAGCTGATACCTAGTGAGTGCTTGCGGAAAGGAACACACATGCGGAGAACATATGTTACTGGCATTTTCACATTATTATCTTGACACTACAACTTATTAGGGTTATCCAATGTGTCTTTGTCTTCTAACTAAGGTGAACTTTTTTAAGGCTTCGTTATGATGAGTTCAGCTTCAAGTCAAAGAACTGCAAGAAATGCATTTATAGAGCATAGCAATGGGGGATGTAAAGAAAATCCCTCGAACAACAAAAAAACTCAAACATCAGAAATGTTATTTGTTTAAATTTGATACATCATTTAATATAGGCATATACAACATTCTTCCACCAGCAAGCTGTTCGGCCGCATCTTACCAAGAATTGCTGCTCTTTGTATGGTTTATTTTCAAACCGTATTTCCATCCCATAGTTCAAGCACACGGAGTACAGTGCTCGCCTTCTGCGTAGGAGTAACACGTAGCCTATCTATTCAGGAAAAGTACTTGTACTCGAAGTACACTAACTACACTAAGTAAATTGTAGAGACAGAGCAGCATATTAATTTCACCTTCCATGTTTATTTGGAGTTATAACCAAAATAAGTGCCATGCCAACCGAACGTCTGAACTGTTTCCCCTGCCCTGTCCACACTACAAGTCCAGTTTTCAAATGTATCCGCCTAGAGCAGCGTTTTTGAAAAGCATGGTTTTCAGTGTTGGAATAAGCCGTTTTAAAGTAAGGGGTGTTGTGTATTCCTACCAGACTATTTAACGGGATGCTATGGGCAGTTAACCTGGCTATTAACTATCCTAGCTATCTCTAGCTTAGGAAACCATTTTAACAGTTTGCAGTTGCCTGTGTGTGATAAACTAATGTTAATATGTGTGAATATGAACTTGTGTACATAAACTCGTTAAAATGAAGCTGCACAGGCACACTGAGGGGTAGCCATAGCAACCCAGAAGCTCAATTTTTGCTGAAAAGTATAATTTCCCAAAATCAGCTCACCAATAAAGGACAGTCATGAATGTAAAGTGATCACAATTTTTAATTTGGACAGAAGGGCTAAATAGAGAAATATTTATGAGTTTCTATATTTTACCTGGTTAGTTTGCTGTAACCTTGTAAACCAAAAGCTCTTATTCTGATTTTAACTCATAATCCATGGTTGCCGGAACACGCAGGCTCTTTCTTCCTTATGTTAGTGGACCGCATTTAACACCAGTGGGCGGGGTCAGGCGCAGATGACGTGACGAGCTTCTTGCTTGATAAATAGGATGCAAAATACTATGCGCTATATGCGGTTTTTGTGTCATGTAGTGTGTCTAATGGGGTTCACAAACTATGCACCTGAAAACAAGTAGTTCAGCAGAGCAAGGGATTTCTAATGATCATACTGTCACTACCTGTACCTCACTAGGGAGAATCTTAACTCGGGTGCCTCCCTCTACTATACTGTATGTCTCCATAAAACATGTAAAACTCAATTTTTAACTTAATTTTTCTTCTTGTAGCAACTAGACCTGGAGTCCTGGTATTACTGCACCAGACCTTTAACCCTGACGAAATAGTCCCAGACGCCAGCAGATTTGTACGCCGAGCTGACATCCTGACTGTCAACTGCTTGTTTCACGAGGGCGAGCTACTGAACAGCGACTGCAATGACAACGCGCTTGAAAGTGTTTCCCGTTACTTAATGCGCTTCCAGAGGGAAGTTGTCTATGATCTTTCACCTCAGAATCAAAACCCTGGTTGCCTTCATTCAATATCACTAAAACTCCCCTTAATGCTGCTGATAGCTGGCATAGTATTAATTATAATCTTGGCTCTAATAATCCTCTGGCTAATGACATAGCTCTAAAACAAGCGCCATTAAGGACGTCTCATTTAGTTAAATGCTCTCAGAGGAGCTGAGGAATGAGGTGAGATGTTAGGAAACAGTGGAGCGTTTTTATTTGGAATGTCTGACATATGGCCAGAGGTGGAGATTCCCCTCCTCTACACATCTGCCAACCTACAATTTAAAATGACACATAGTGGATTATGAACAAAAATAAATGATCAGTCAAACCCAAGAAAACATCTTCATACTCTTGAATCACACACTCAAACAAATAACCTCAATATCTCAAGATCATGTTATTACATTAATAGACAAGGCAATTCTTTACCAGGCTGTCTCTATGTAACAGTAAGATATTGAGCAACAGTTTAAACTGGAGTTACACATCAAATATCACACATCAGATACTCCAATCAGCTGTTGCCAGGACCAGATCTTTCTTACTCTTTTTTCTGTAAATGGAGAGATTTTTTTTTCATATAAGTGAAACCTTTGTGACTCACCTTTGCCTAGCCAAGTAACCGGTATTAATACAAAGTAGCAACAGTGTTTTTTTTGTTTTTTTCAAATAGTACATTACAATGATCAGATATATTGGTCAATAAATATGTGCGTACATGAACGATCCTTTCTTTATCAATGTAGTTTTTCAGCTTCAGCTGTACAGCTTCATCAGTGTAGTGATGTGATGTGGTGTGTATAAATTGATACCTTTTCATCTCATCTGTGGTCTGTGTGTGTCATTTGCACAAAGCAAATCTTGGTCATGACCTTAAACTCTAAAGCATACGCAGTAAGAGATGAATGTGAAAGACTATGCAGAAATTAGTACTTTAATGCAAAAAGCCTCCTAGAGTACCTGTCTATATTATACTGCTCAGAAGAGATGTTTATGGGCGTGTTTATCTCCACCTGATTACAAAGATGCAGCATTTTCATTTTGTCACACACATTGTATACATTAACCATTAACATTCATTTCATGACCTTTAGACGTAGGTGTGCTGGTAAGGGACTTTGCTCATGCGGACCCAAAGGCAAAAGCAGTGTGTTGTATGTTTATGGTCACTCAGGATACAGAGATAGTGGGTTAGCTTAGTTTCAACGCTAACTAGATTAGCTATGCGTTAAAGATGTCTGCATAGTAGTATTGCCACCTACTCTTCCCAGCCATTCTTGGTATTAAATATAATTGCTTACTGCCCTGATATCCTTTTATAGTCTGGAATAGGAGAATGTCTCCTGCACAGATAATCAGTCACCAGGGGAGAGTCTCCAAGGCAGTCCTCTGTTTTAAAATTCGGCGCGTGGGAGAGGAGGCGTAAAATGAAACCAAAAACATAATTCGCTAGCCTGAAGCCTGGAATTCAGTTTCACTCCTGGTATTAGTGGTGCCTGCTTGAGGAAGAAGTAACAACAAGGTTGTGCCCAACAGGTAGGCTAGACTTTTTTTGGTAAATACTTGTTTTAAGGTATGTGGAAACCATCAGGAGCTATTGTCAATAGAGCTGTGAAGGATATGTGTGTTTTTAACTAAGGTTATAGCTTTTACTTTTGTACATTACAACTCGAAACGCAGAAGTACTGACATAATGCTCAAAGCAAGCCAATTCCTTAAGGACAGCTGTTAATGGATGGAGAGGAATGAGTCCACCATGTTGTGCCCCATGTTTCTACAGTAAAAAACGAAACACTACCTCGAGATAAAGTTTTTCGCATTTTTTATTTTTTTTTGTGTATAAGAGTCAGGACTGGTTGATAATATTTAGTATGTTGATTTCATGATTTAGACATCATTTTATTTATGGTTTACACTGCAACATGCTAGACATTGAACCACTATGTGCTTTATAAATGTCATGACAAGAAAAAAAGATAATTAATTAATAAAACAAATCATATTCAAACAGGTCTTTGAACTGCTATGTACACAGACATCTGTCATGTAATTATGATATTAAAAAAGTAAAAAATGTAAAAGTTTATAAAGATACTTTCTATGACATTAGCTGATAAGTTATACATGTACTGTATGTATGGACATGTCTGATTACAATTTTACCATTGTATTGACTTAGTCTTGTAATGTAATATTCCAAATATTAACAAAAATATTTTTTTGCAGTTAGTCAGTCATATGTCATACGTTACATTATTGCTTGTTATTTTCCAGAGGAATGGAGAGGTTCAGTAAGGCTGAATCCCATTTCACCCCTTAGCCCTTCGCCTTTCCCCTTCCCCTCCGTTTTGCACGTTCACGTGTAGGGGTAGTGCTATCCCAATTCACGTTAGGACAGAGGGGTAGGGGCGGGGGTAAGGGCTTTCCACCCGTCCAAACGGAGATTTTCCGAGGGCACACTTCAAACGAAGGGGTGAGACCGATTTCCCCCAATGCATTGCGAACCCGTGATCATTAAAGAAGAAACATCGCGCGAGTCCCTTTAAAAATGTCGAAAACAGCAGGAAAAGCATCACACAAATGAAAGCATTTTCTTTGTAATTCATGGTTTTAAAACTTGTTTGATGAAATGTTGCATTGTGTAAATAACAGCTGCAGGCGCCATGTTTGTTTATGTCTGGTGACTGACAGCTGTTGCTCTCCGGTAACGTAACAGCTGACGCAGCGTACTGATGACGTACGTAAGTGTTGAAGGGCTATCCCAATTCGTATGGCTAGAGTTTCAACCCCTTCGGCTACCCCTACGTTATGGCTCCGTTTGAAAAAGCGAGGGCCAAGGGGTAGGGGTAAGGGTAGGGGTGGAGATTAGAAATGGGATTGAGCCTTACTCACATTAACATACATTTCCATGTCATTATACAGAATAAAGAATGGTGAATGTTTTTATCATCTTTGCTGGAAACACTCTGAACACTCATGCAAAGTTTTGGCAGAGCCTGGTCAGAAGTACCAATGCGGAAAAAGTGGCCAACATTAGAGACTGTGATGTGACCCTCACATTCTGTCCAATCGTCTCACGAGTTGGAACTGATGTAGAGGCAGCCGTCCAGCTGATCCCTAGTGAGTGTTTGCGGAAAACATTTGTAACTGTCATTTTTCACATTATTATCTTGACACTTTATAACTTATTAGGGGTTCATTCATAGGGCACATTAGCCAATGTGTCTGTGCTTCCAACTAAGGTGAACTTTTTGAAGGCTTCATGATGATGTGACAAGAGTGAAGTAAAGAACAACAACAAATGCATTTATTAAGAAGAGCAATAGGGAAAGGGGGTTATAAAGTTTTTAAATGTTAACGCAGAAATAACAAACACACTGAAATCCCTCCTGCTACTTTACTGTAAGACTTTTGGTGTCATGAAGTGTGTCTCAGTGGCCCACACTAGATATGCAGCTGGAAACAAGTAGTTCAGCAGAGCAAGGGATTTTTACTGATCATACTGTCACTACCTGTACCACACTAGGGAAAAGCTTAACACCTGCAATGCTCTGGTGCCTTTTTGTCCCCTCTATGAGCCCTCATTTTGAACTCTCTTTTTCTTCTTGTAGTAACTAGACCTGGAGTCCTGGTATTACTGCACCCGACCTTTAACCCTGACGAAATAGTCCCAGACGCCAGCAGATTTGTACGCCGTGCTGACATCCTGACTGTCAACTGCTTGTTCCATGAGAGCGAGCTACTGGACAGCGAGTGCAATGACAACGCGTTTGAAAGAGTTTCCCGTTACTTAATGAGCTTCCAGAGGGAAATTGCCTCTCAAAACCCAGTCCATCATGTTGTCTATGATCTTCCTTGTCCACCTCAGAATCAAAACCCTGGTTGCCTTTATTCAATATCACCAAAACTTCACAGGTATCGCGTGCCGCTGATAATTGTCATAGTCATTTTTTTAATCTCAATTTTCATCTGGATTATGACATTGCTCTAAAACAAGCGCCATTAAGGACATCTCATTTTGTTAAATGCTCTCAGAGGAGCTGAGGAATGAGGTGAGATGTGAAGAAACAGTGGAGCGTTTTCAATTGGAATGCCTGACATATGGCCAGAGGTGGAGATTCCCCTCCTCTACACATCTGGCAACCTACAACTTAAAATGACACATAGTGGATTATGAACAAAAATAAATGATCAGTCAAACCCAAGAAAACATCTTCATACTTTTGAATCACACACTCAAACAAATAACCTCAATATCTCAAGATCACGTTATTACACACATTAATAGACAAGGCAATGCTTTCCCAGGCTGTCTCTATCCAACGTTACGATATTGAGCAACAGTTTAAACTGGAGTTTACACATCAGATATCACATCAGATACTCTAATCAGCTGTTGCCAGGACCAGATCTTTCTTACTATTTTTTCTGTAAATGGAGAGATTTTTTTTTCATGTAAGTGAAACCTTTGTGACTCACCTTTGCCTAGCCAAGTAACCGGTATTACAGTAATACATAGTAGCAACTGTGTGTTTTTTTTTTCAAATAGTACATGACAATGATCAGATATATTGGTCAATAAATATGTGCGTACATGAACGATCCTTACTTTATCAATGTCATTTTTCAGCTTCAGCTGTACAGCTTCATCAGTGTAGTGATGTGGTGTGTATAAATTGATACCTTTTCATCTCATTTGTGGTCTGTGTTTGTCATTTGCACAAAGCGTATCTTGGTCATGACCTTGAACTCTCAAGCACATGCAGTAAGAGATGAATGTGAAAGACACTGAATCACAAATATGATTTCAAAACATAAGGCATGAAACATTCTTTTAAAAAAGAATACCAGTTCAAATTGAATATCGATACATGGCTCTCATGGTATATACTATCACAAAGAACTTCTGCAATGAGAGTTCTAAAAAATCGGTGTCAGATAAAGCTAAACTCTTTCATTAGTGCATATATTTCCATTGATTTGATTTCTCTGTTGTTTTTCTTCCTGAAATCTGAAATCTGTTACAAAGTCCTGAAATCACAACATTAAAGTCAGATCACTGTTGCATACATGTGTTTATACCACCAATGCTGTACACCCGAATATGCAGAAATGAGTACTTATATGCAAAAAGCCTCCTAGAGTACCTGTCAATCTACTGCTCAGAAGAAATGTTTATGGGCTTGTTTATCTCCACCTGATTACAAAGATGCAGCATTTTCATTTTGTCACACATTACTCATTAACCTTCATTTCATGACCTTTAGACGTAGGTGTGCTGGTAAGGGACTTTGCTCATCCGGACCAAAAAGCAACAGCTGTGTGTTGTATGTTAATGTACACTGTAGTACACGGTCCCTCTTCAACAAATAAACAAACTGAAACTGAAATGGTCACTGAAAATACAGAGAAAGGGGTTTAGCTTAGTTACAAAGCTGACTAGATTAGCTAGGCGTTAAAGATGTCTGCATAGTGGTATGGACAGCCATTCTGGGTATTAAATCAAATCGATTACTGCCGGACTCTAATCAGCCCGCTCCAATAATTATAACCTAGAAAATGCATTTCCTGAAGGAAATACCAGTGCATGAAATGCAAAAGTTAAGAAAGTAAGAAGAAAAGAAAGAAGAGTGAAAGAAGGAAATAAGAAAGGAAAGAAGAGTGGAAGAGGAAAGAAGAGCGAAGAAAGGAGAGAAGAGTGGAAGAAGGAAAGAAGAGTGAAAAAATTAAAGAAGAAAAGAAAGAAGAGTGAAATAATGAAAGAAGAAAGGAAAGAAGACGGAAAGAAGAGTGGAATAAGGAAAGAAGAAAGGAAAGAAGAGTAGAAGAAGGAAAGAAGAAAGGAAAGAAGAGTGAAGAAAGGAAAGAAAAGTGGAAGAAGAGTTTAAGAAGGAAAAAATAAAGGAAAGAAAATTGGAAGAAGGAAAGAAAAATTGAAGAAGAAAGGAAAGAAGAGTGGAAGAAGGAAAGAAGAATGAACAAGAGTGGCTCTGGATAAAGAGAGAGTGAAAATATTGAAAAAAGGAGATAAAAATGGAGTGAAGAGAGACGGAGTGTGAGAGAAAGTAGACTGGGCCTCGTTTCCCGATAACGACGTATCTTAACGGCCTACGTGGATTTTGGCGACATCGTAGACTCAATAACACTTTCTACTTACGAGCGTTTCCCGAACATCATCTTAAAGTCAGGTGCACGAGCGCAACGTGCACGAGTTCTTAAGTATCTCTTAGGAGCTGTTTACGTCACGTTAACCTGTTTACGATAATTGCTGTGAAATTAGCTAGCCTATGCGTGCATCGAACGTGCACTGTGCACTGAATTCGGGGCGGGGATAGTAACGCCATCTCCAGCAGAGTATTTAAACTGTGTTCCCATTGTAAGGACATTTATTACGATCTGTCTGAGAGTGGGCTGTCAAAGCTAGCATCATCGAAGTCATACAGTACAGTGGGCTACATACATTCAATAAAATTAACCTACATTTGAGTCCAACTGCATGACCATTCTTACCCTACACTTACCCTTACAATAAAGAAGTGATCCTATTTCAACCATAACTTCATTTTACATAATTTCTTTCTTTATGACATTTAGTTTATAGTTTAGACAGCAACGTTGACATCTATATTCAACTGCATCCACTACATAATCTCAAACTTTATTTGTTGGTAATTCTCCAAAAAGGCTACCATTAACACATTTCTTAATGAAAAGGAAACATGCATCACAATAATACTTCAGTGTAACCTGTACCTATGTGGAGTGCAAATATGTCTTGCCATTACTCTACTACCCAACAGCTCTACGTCTGCTAACACTACAGAATGCATAATTCCTACGGGCACTGCACTAGTTTTGTATAGCCTAATCTTTATTTTCAAATACTCAATATTGTTTATTTCTATTTTGATGGGAATAGGCAGGTGAAACAATGACATTCTCATGATGTGCTATACACAGAAACATCGTTTGGATTTCTGCTATAATAGGCGAACGACGCCCCTGGTGGATTGCATTGCTAAGTGTGAAGTTACTACTGGATTGCATCGCTAAGTGTGAAGTTACTACTGGTCCTGACCACACGTAGAATTCTTCTCAACGAAAGATAAACTTTAGCTAAGTGCCGCGTCGGGAAACCGGTCTGCAACGTAGGATTCCTCTTACGAACGATTTCAAGTCCTTTTATTTAGGCTAAGTGCGGGTTCGGGAAATTAGGCCCTGAGAAAGATAGAGAGAAAGATGGAGAGATGGAGATAATTATGCCTAATTCAATTGATCAGAATCAGTCAGAATGACCAGCTGGCGGACAAAAAAAACATTCCACACCTGTCTAACACTGGAGTTTATACAGGAACGGACCACCTTTCATTCAAAATAATTTAATATCTACGCTTTAACATTGTCTTACCTAGGTAGTAAAATGCTAGACAGTTGTTGCTCGGTTGGCTGTTTAAAAATAAATATTTCTAAAACTGATTGTTCCAATCCTTGATTGTGATTGGCTAAATGCCGTTGTAAAATCCAGCATAACCTTTCAAGATGTCCTCATAACATTCTATGATAACATTCCATATTACTGCGCAGCGAATGGCAAAGGCAAGGGCATTTTATTCATAGCGCATTTCATACACATGTGGAGCAACATCATCTGGGACACTGAAGCGTAAAAATCAGGATGCACCAGCAAAGAGGAGCATGTTTGAAAACTATTTCAACAATTGCACTATTAATGGCGATATACAAATTAATGTGAATAAATAAGCACCCCTTTTTTGCCGGTAGGGTTCCATCTGGCTGTTGCGTTGCTTCAAGGGTTGCGTGGCAACGATTTATTTAGGAACTATACTTTGTAGTGGCGGAAGAATTACGGTTTACTATTGTTTCTTAAATTGAATTGTTTTTATTTAATAACGTCCGTGCTTTGCGCTGATTTTAGAACAGGTAAACTTCGCGTCGTGCCAACAACTCCCCTTAGCCGTCCTTTTCTAAAATCAGCGCAAAGCACGGCCTCTTGAGGCTTATTGCTTGAATATACATAGGCTATATTCAGAGATTTGTGGAAGTTCATGAAGGCACTAAACTTCATTTTTTTTTTTACATTGTAGGAGAAAGTCTCCTGCACAGATAACCAGTCACCAGGCGAGGGGCTCAAATACAAGGGAGTCCTCCTTTTTCATGTTACTCGAATAGAATACTCTACTTTCGAAGTGTATTCCTTCACACCAACAACCGAAAATAAAAATGTAAGCATAACTAAACAAATGTTCACAGGACTTATGCCGCTGGTCGTAGACTATAGCGAGCGATATCGTAACATAGGCCTATGTGTTTAGGCAAGATTCTCCAAGCCCTTCGATTCCCCGATTTTCATTCGTTAGAAAGTAAACTCGTAAAACGCGTGGGAGAGGAGGCTTAAAATGAAACCAAAAAACGAATTAGCTAGCCTGAAGCCTGCAATTCAGTTTCCCACATCATAGTAGGCTATTGGTGCCTGCTTGAGGGAGAAGTTACAAGGTTCAGTTAGGCTTTGCCCGACAGGTAGACTTTTTGGTAAATACTGGTTTTAAGGTAAGTGGAAACCGTCACGAGCAATTGTCAATAGAGCTGTGCAGGATATGTGTGTTTTTAACTATGTTATAGCTTCAACTTTTGTACATTAGAACTCGAAACGTAGAAGGTCTGACATAATGCTCAAAGCAAGCCAATTCCTTTAACATTTCGTGATATCGTTTTGAGTGATAACTGATGAGTTCTTACTCAAGGAAATACTCAAAGAATAGTGAAAAGATCTTGTGTCCCAACTTTTGTGCTGTGGTCTTTGCGTTCCCTTTAAGTGTAAGTGTTATCTGCCTTGGTTTACATTTTGCAAGGCGGGGATAGAGAAAGAAAGGGCCATGGTATTTTTCATAATTACATCATTGTTTAAGGCTATGTTATCACACATTTTAATTTGTGACAGCAAAATGACTTACTTAGTTACTTAGATTGCTTTATGCACCTGAATGTATAGTAGACAAATTACAACCCACTCATTTTGGCTGTGTAGGCCTAAATCTGGACTAAAGGGATGAGACCAAGGGAGACAACTATCTTAAAACTATAGTTCAAAATTCCAGAGGTTACCCAGCGGCAGGGTTTAAATACTTAAGTCAACATTGACAAAGCCCTTATTTTGCCCATGCTGAAAAGTTTGACATTGAAATAAAGTTGATGCCAACGCTTAAAATATAAACAAAATTCAACAGTGATTCAGCTTTGATCCATGACGATGATTCGACCATGAATAAACGTTGAAATGCCGACTGGGTTTTCAAATTTCCATTATAAGCCCTTCTTCTATCATTTAGCTCCCTGCTGTTACACACTGTTCTATGCATGCCAAGATTGAAAGATATGTAAATTAATGATTGAAAACTGGTTGGCTTTAACTGAGCAAGCTTATCACAACTCACTGTCGGTTTATTGACAGCTGTTAGGATGTAGAGGAATGCGTCCACTATGTTGTGCCCAATGCTACAGTGTAACCTAGAGCAGAAAACACTGTCTCGAGATAGGGATTTTTGCATTTTTTACATTGTTTTCGCTGTTGTGTATTATAGTCAAATCTGTTTGATATTATTTAATATGTTGATTTTATGATTAAGCAATTATTGTATTTATGGTTTACACCAGGGGTTCCCAACCTTTTCGACTCCGAGGCCCAACTTTTCGTATTTGTAACAGGTCGGGGCCCAACACCCCGCTTATTTAAGCAAATCTATATTCCATTAGGCTAATTCAATCTATAATCCATTCATTCTAATTAATAAGCGATTGTTATGTGTGAGAAAAAGCAACATCAGCACCTGCCACAGGTGGAAGCCTATAAATAAATAAAAGAAAATCTAACTCTAGATATTGCATCAAAATTGTATTGTGCACCAGAAAACAGCAAAAATACACACAGAGAACTTAATTGCAGTAGGCCAAGGCCTATTTGTGCACAGCGAACAAGCAAGGAAATCAAACCAGAAAAGACCCAAAAGATAGCATGCACTCAAAACAAGTGATGGAACATGCAAACAAGACCACTCAGCTAGGCCTAATTAAAATAGGTGATGCTTCAGACATGCAAACAAATAGGTTCAAATAGGTCAATATAATGATCAGAATAATATAAATAATGAATTAAATCTGTGGCTGCAATCTATTATCAACATAAATAGCACCAATCATTCCTGGGCAGTCGTTTGAGTTGGTAGCTGTCCACAGAAAAGCATAACCACTCCAATGATGATGATAACGCACAAAAACAGCACTAATGCAACTTTACTGACGTCCGTCGAATCGTATACATTTACGAGTAATCACTTCAGACAGCGTGTATAAACCCAATGCATTAAATGAGATAGTGATAAGCTAAATATATACAAAATCATCATTTATAGGGTACTTTCTATTGGGAAGTAGCTGTCCCCAACACTGTCATCTAAATTTCAATGCCTTTAAATTACACTTTTCAATTTTTTTAGATTTTTTTGAATGGTTTAATTTCAAATAGATTTAGATTTATTGTGGGTTTAATTTTTAAATCAATTAACTATACTCAAAAAATCATGTCCCTAGTTTTCATGTCACTACCGAAACACAAGAGTTTTAGTCCAATGGCTGAGCCTGTGTTTTAGCCACGACCCTGCATTTTTGACCATGCAGTGACACTGTATCCCTGTCCCTCATGGTTGAATTGTAAGTAGCTATATCCCATAGTTTTTATATAAATGTGTTCCAAAGTCTGAAAATCGACGTGTAACCTTAAGAATTGTCACTACCGAAACCAATGTTTTCTTCAATTAAGTAAACCTTTTGGGGTTTCATGCAAAATCTTATGTTTGTATGTGTGTACACCTCTTCAAAGATTTGTTTGCAAGCCGTGTGCTTGCTAGAATTCTTTATTTATGCTTAAAGTTAGCTAGAATTGTCACTACCGAAACAGTCACCACCGAAACATATGGTAGTGACCAGATCATTTCTGTAGTGAAAAAATGAAATGGTAAGTAGTTCAATCCCATTAATTTTAAATAAATGTGTTGTGTGGACTAAAAGGCGGCCCAGAGCACCTTTTGGAAGATTTTTGGAGAGAAATGAACATCCATCCAACAGTGCAGTCACTACCGAAACAGTGCAGTCACTACCGAAACAGATACATTAAACTTGAAAATGTGGTAAAAATTTCATTTTTATGGATTTCATTGTGAAAACCTTCAGGAAATATTTGTAAAAATATTCTTCAGAGAAGGGAAGGAAACACAATCTGAACAGGTCAATAATAATACTTTTTTACTATAGTAAATGTGATGTTTCGGTAGTGACAATTTTTGGAAGAGGAAAAACTTTCCAACACATTCTGAAAATACAATATAAAAATTGACAGTTCTTTTTTGCTAGATATGTGTACTTTAGATATGGTACAATATACATACGGACAAAGTTTTGGGAATAAAACATAAAAAAATTCAAAATATTTCCGACGTGACTTTGCACCATTCGGTAGAATGGCCCATATTGTATATAAATGCTAGCATAGGGTATGGGGTAGAGTAAGTTTACGACAATGTGGTGGTGGTGGGTGCAATTGGCCAAGGGTTTCTACAGGTAGACCAGGTGGAGAGACTACAGCAGCGTCCCATGGCGGAGATAGTCTAGATTAGGAGGGAAAGAAAAGGAACAGAGTGAGTAGGTAGAGTTCGGCTGCCCGTATGCGTAGATGAGGAGTGGTGGGGGTGAGGAGCAATGTTTCCACTTCCATCAGCAATTGGAACATGCTTCAAGGGAGAGAGAACATTTTTGTTAGTAGACATCAATTTCATACTACCTTTGGGTAGTATTTTTAACAGTAGGCAATATGGCTATTTTGTCAGTGTTATTATAGGCATTAGCAATATAATATGAAAGGAGAGAGAGAGAGAGAGAGAGAGAGTGAAAGGGAGACGGTATGTTTAGTAATGCTGGCATTTAACATTTTGTTTGGTTTTGTACATATGGAGACATTAGTCGTAAGCTTTAGGGTTGCAGGGCAGCATTGCCCAATTGGCTGGTGACAATCGTAACACACGCCGTATGCTGTACCCGGGATCCGTAAAGGCCCTCCTTCACGGTACAACATGCGCTGTCTGTAGCCCAGTTTTGTTGATAAGGGGGGTATTGCATGTGTTAAGATATGTTTAGTAATGCTGGCATTTAGTATTTTGTTTGGTTTGGTACAATATGTAGATTTTAGTCGTAAGCTTTGTTAGGGTTGCAGGGTTCACAGCAGTGCCCAATTGGCTGGTGACAATCGTAACACACGCCGTATGCTGTACCGGGCATCCGTAAAGCCCCTCCTACACGGTACAACATACGCTGTCTGTGGCACATATTTTTATTTTTATTAAACATTTTTTGTATTCCGATATGTCTGGGTGGCGCAAAAGCGTCAAGGGTTGAGTGGAGCGCATGTATGACGCCTTAAGTTAGTAGGTCGATATGAGGTGGGGGTGTGCGTACGCCATTTACTTTGCCAGTGGTAGGAGCTGTGGCGAGGGCGACGGGTAGTTTTGATATGAATTCAGCTGTAGTCCTGTCGGCTAGACAACGGCTGTAGAAGTGGGTTAATTCCGATGTTGAATGTAATTGGGTGGTGATCTGAAGGGTAGTATTTTGGGGTAGAACTATAGGGCGGTCAATTTCTAGGCCATGTGTTAATACAAGGTCAATGGTGTGATTATGGTAGTGAGTTGGTGTGTTTACATGTTGTGAAAACCGGATATAGTCTATTAGTGATTGAATTTGCAATTGTAAGGCTATTATTTTCATTATCCATGTGGATACTAAAATCTCCCACTACGAGGATTTTATCAGAATTTACAACCAGGGCGAATAGGAAATTGGAAAATTCGGATAAAAATTCAGTGTAGGGACCTGGTGGTCTATATAGTGTCCGGGTGAGTGGCTTTTGAGTTTGGATGCATAAGATGAAGTACGAGGACTTCAAATGATGCAAATTTAAATTTGGGTCTTGGGGAAATACATAGGTTATCGAGGGAAATTGTAGCTACTCCACCTCCACGTCCTGTGCTGCGGGGCATGTGGCAGTTAACATGACTTGGAGGGGTAGATTAATTTAAGGCTAGGAATTGATCTGGTTTTAGCCAGGTTTCAGTTAGGAAAAGTATTTAAATGTTGTTGTCCGTTATCAGCTCATTTATAAGTGCACCTTTTGATTTTAAGGACCGAATGTTAATAAGGCCCAGTTGAAGAATTGTACAAGTTTAATTGTGTGCTGATGAAGTTTGTATCTTTATTAGGTTTTCCAAATTAACACTTATTTTAGTGTAATTTGAGTAGGGTTTATGTATTCTGGGTATAGATACCGTTTGTATATGGTTTAATATGGGCAGAGTGTGTTGGAGTGTGTTTGGTTGTCAGTAATACGTTTTGGCGAGGTGGTGTGTTAAGTTTTGGGAAAGGAGGCTAGCACCCTCTTGGGAGGGGTGGATGCTATCCTTCTGTAGTAGCCCAGGCTTCCTCCAAAAAGTTGGCCAGTTATTTATAAAATCTACGTTATTGCGTTAGCACCATTCTGCTAGCCAGTTATTAAGTGCGGATAGTCTGCTGTACATTTCGTCACTGCGATTTATGGGCATAGGGCCAGAACACACTACAGAGTCTGCCATTTGATTAGGGGTAGTGAATAATGATGCAAAGTTTAGCTTGGTGGTTTCCGATTGCTGTAGGCGGAACTCGTTTACGCCTGTGTGAATAATAATTTTAGAGAATTTCCGTTATGCGATTCGTTTTAAGTGGGATTCGATGTAATTTGCTCTAGCTCCGGATATATACAGTTCACTGTTTGTGACGGGGTTGCAAGTTGAATATGTCTCAGGGTGGAGTCAGCATCGGTGGTATTAATGGGAGAGAAACGGTTTGAAGTTGAGATGGGCTGTGAGTGTGATACGGACTTTGATTTTTTTCCTACTACTTCCTTGTTTTACAGTCACCCAGTTATCATGAAGCCTACACTTATTGCAAGTATTGTGGCCATTGAAGGATGTTGGGGAGTAGCTAAACATGTTACATGCTCGGCAGCACACAGAGGTAGTACGAGAAGCCATGGCCGTGGGGGTCGACTAAGGACAGTTAGCATAGGCCGATAGCGACCGAGAATAAGGAGGGAGAGAATTCCTAGATTCGATGTAATGTGAAGGTAAAGGTAGTAAGCGCAGTCACTGGGATACTTAAGTACAAAAGCAAATAAGCAGCGTTCCGGGGCTAGAGAGTGCGGTAGGTAGCAACTCTATCGGCAGGAAGTGGCGTCCAGAGCATATTCTGCCTATATCACTTGAAACTCTGAAATTGTCAGGGTTGATCTCTAACCACCGCTGCCACGCCCCCTGTTATTTTAGCCTGCCCTGGAGCAGGTTAGTGCTAAGAGATATGTTACTATGGCAATTTATCAGAAATTGCTTCGCCGAACCCGATAAAGGGGCCTTCTCTTTTTTTAGCCTGGAATCTAGCTTGCTAAACCGATTAGCGAGCGTCGCCGAACAGTACCCAGCAGAGGTAAATTATGTATTTCATATCCATGATTGTATATTTTGAGGTGCATTTTCTGTATTGGCGAAGAACATGTAGGAATAATATGGTAAAAGTTAGAAATGTAGACACAACATAACTAAACGTTTTGCCCCTCAGAAAGAGGAGGAAAACAAGGGTTCTCATGAAATGGAGTCCAAAACACAAATAAAGGTACGTTTATGTATTTTCATATCCATTGCTATATTTTTGAGATGCATGTTCAATATGTGCAAAGAACTTGTAGGAATAATGTGGGAGAAGGGAGAAATGTTGACACAACATAACTAAACATTTTCCCCCACAGGAAGAAGAAGAAAACGATGGTCCTCATGAAATGAAGTCCAATCATGTCCATGACCGTATACGTTTTTTTGAGGTGAATTTCTGGTACCCTTGTTATCCATGACTGTTTTACTGTATATGTTGACAACATAACTAAACATTTTCCTCCGCAGAAAAAGAACAAGATTCTTAACGAAATGGAGTCCAAAACACAAATAAAGGTAAGTTTATGTATTTCATATCCATGACTGTATATTTTGAGTTGCATTATTTGTATGTGTTAAGAACTTGTAGGAATAATAAGGGAGAAGGGAGAAATGTTGACAAAACATAACTAAACATGTTCCCCTGCAGAAAGAGAGGGAAAACAAGGGTTCTCGTGAAATGGAGTTCAAAACACCAGCAGAGGTAAATTATGCATTTCATACCCATGACTGTATAATATGAGGTGCGTGTTCTGTATGTGTTCAGAACATGATGGAACAGGGACGTGCACAGGAATTTTGAAAGGCCATTGCTCTGCCCTGGAAGAAGGGGCAACACGTACATTTTTGTTACCGCCACGCCCCCTCCCCCTGGACGCATATTCTGCCTATATCACTTGAAACTCTGAAATTTTCAGGGTCCATCTCTAACCACCGCTGCCACACCCCCTCCCCCCGCGCACAGATTCGAGATTATTTTATCTAGTCCTACATGAAGTTCTGCAGCCGTAATACTATTTAAAAATATATATATTTCCTTCGGAGGGGCAAGTTCAGTCGTGGAGGGCAAACAGGCAGTTGCCCGAGCAACCTTAGCCCCCTCCTGTGCACGTCCCTGTGTAGGAATAATATGGTAAAAGCTAAAAATGTAGACACAACATAACTAAACATTTTCCCCCGCAGGAAGAGGAAGAAAACAAGGGTTCTTGTGAAATGAAATCCAAAACACCAGCAGAGGTAAATTATGTATTTCATATCCATGACTGTATATTTTGAGGTGCATGTTTTGTATGTGTGAAGAACATGTAGGAATAATATAGCCTGACGATGTCATACTCATAATTCTAGTCAGAATATGAGTCTTATACTGCTCAATTTGAGTTGTGATTATGGGGCGTGTTTCATTGAACCAGGAAAGAAAATGCCTCTTCGCTCAATCGGATACTTAGAACCAATCAGAGCAACGTAGCATGACCATCTTATACATTAAACTTTTACCGGATCCCGTAGGAAGGACATCAAAAACAAAAGACCTACAATTCTTTGCAACATTTGTGTTGCACATACACAACTAACCGAGTCAATGAAGACATAAAAAAGTCGTGTAGACTTTTGTGGGCGGGGTTCGGGCTGGTATCCAGGCTAGGAATAATATGGTAAAAGGGAGGAATGTAGACACAACATAACTAAACGTTTTGCCCCTCAGAAAGAGGAGGAAAACAAGGGTTCTCGTGAAATGGAGTCCACAACACCACCAGAGGTAAATTATGTATTTCATAACCTTAACTGTATATTTTGAGTTTCAT
Source organism: Sprattus sprattus (assembly GCF_963457725.1). Taxonomy (NCBI): domain Eukaryota; kingdom Metazoa; phylum Chordata; class Actinopteri; order Clupeiformes; family Clupeidae; genus Sprattus; species Sprattus sprattus. The sequence continues at coordinate 69,139,213 of NC_137921.1, read as the reverse complement.
GTTTTGTATGTGTTAAGAACATGTAGGAATAATAAGGGAGAAGGGAGAAATGTTGACAAAACTTAACTCAACATTTTCCCCCTTTAGAAAGTGGAGGAAAACAAGGGTTCTTGTGAAATGAAGTCCAAAACCGCAGCAGAGGTAAATTATGTGTTTTCATACCCATGACTGTATAATATGAGGTGCGTGTTCTGTATGTGTTAAGAACACGATGGAACAGGGACGTGCACAGGAATTTTGAAGGGCCATTGCTCTGCCCTGGAAAAAAGGGGCAACACGTTCATTTTTGTAACCGCCACGCCCCCTCCCCCTGGACGCATATGCTGCCTGTATCACTTGAAACTCTGAAATTGTCAGGGTTGATGTCTAACTGCCGCTGCCACGCCCCCTCCCCCCGCGCACAGCTTCACGATTATTTTATTTAGGCCTACATGAAGTTCTGCAGTCGTAATACTATTTAAAAATATATATATTTCCTTCGGAGGGGGAACTTCAGTCGAGGAGGGCAAGCGGGCAGTTGCCCGAGCAACCTAAGCCCCCTCCTGTGCACGTCTCTGTGTAGGAATAATATGGTAAAGGCTAGAAATGTGGACACAACATAACTAAACATTTTCCCCCGCAGGAAGAGGAGGAAAACAAGGGTTCTCGTGAAATGAAATCCAAAACACCAGCAGAGGTAAATTATGTATTTCATATCCATGACTGTATATTTGAGGTGGATTTTCTGTATTCGCGAAGAACATGTAGGAATAATATAGCCTGACGATGTCATACTCATAATTCTAGTCAGAATATGAGTCTTATACTGCTCAATTTGAGTTGTGATTATGGGGCGTGTTTCATTGAACCAGGAAAGAAAATGCCTCTTCACTCAATCGGATACTTAGAACCAATCAGAGCAACGTAGCATGACCATCTTATACATTAAACTTTTACCGGATCCCGTAGGAAGGACATCAAAAACAAAAGACCTACAATTCTTTGCAACATTCGTGTTGCACAAACACAACTAACCGAGTCAATGAAGACATAAAAAAGTCGTGTAGACTTTTGTGGGCGGGGTTCGGGCTGGTATCCAGGCTAGGAATAATATGGTAAAAGGGAGAAATGTAGACACAACATAACTAAACGTTTTCCCCCTCAGAAAGAGGAGGAAAACAAGGGTTCTCGTGAAATGGAGTCCACAACACCAGCAGAGGTAAATTATGTATTTCATATCCATGACTATATATTTTGAGTTGCATGTGTTTTATGTGTAAAGAACATGTAGGAATAATAAGGGAGATGGGAGAAATGTTGACAAAACATTACTAAACATTTTCCCCCTTTAGAAAGAGGAGGAAAACAAGGGTTCTCATGAAATGGAGTCCACAACACAATCTGAGGTAAATTATGTATTTCATACCCATGTCTGTATAATATGTGGTGCATGTTCTGTATGTGTTCAGAACATGATGGAACAGGGACATGCACAGGAATTTTGAAGGGCCATTGCTCTGCCCTGGAAAAAAGGGGCAACACGTTCATTTTTGTAACCGCCACGCCCCCTCCCCCTGGACGCATATGCTGCCTGTATCACTTGAAACTCTGAAATTGTCAGGGTTGATCTCTAACTGCCGCTGCCACGCCCCCTCCCCTGCAACCTAATATGGTTAAAGCTAGAAATGTGGACACAACATAACTAAACATTTTCCCACGCAGAAAGAGGAGGAAAACAAGGGTTCTTGTGAAATGAAATCCAAAACACCAGCAGAGGTAAATTATGTATTTCATATCCATGACTGTATATTTTGAGGTGGATTTTCTGTATTCGCGAAGAACATGTAGGAATAATATAGCCTGACGATGTCATACTCATAATTCTAGTCAGAATATGAGTCTTATACTGCTCAATTTGAGTTGTGATTATGGGGCGTGTTTCATTGAACCAGGAAAGAAAATGCCTCTTCACTCAATCGGATACTTAGAACCAATCAGAGCAACGTAGCATGACCATCTTATACATTAAACTTTTACCGGATCCCGTAGGAAGGACATCAAAAACAAAAGACCTACAATTCTTTGCAACATTCGTGTTGCACAAACACAACTAACCGAGTCAATGAAGACATAAAAAAGTCGTGTAGACTTTTGTGGGCGGGGTTCGGGCTGGTATCCAGGCTAGGAATAATATGGTAAAAGGGAGAAATGTAGACACAACATAACTAAACGTTTTGCCCCTCAGAAAGAGGAGGAAAACAAGGGTTCTCGTGAAATGGAGTCCACAACACCAGCAGAGGTAAATTATGTATTTCATATCCATGACTATATATTTTGAGTTGCATGTTTTTTATGTGTAAAGAACATGTAGGAATAATATAGCCTGACGATGTCATACTCATAATTCTAGTCAGAATATGAGTCTTATACTGCTCAATTTGAGTTGTGATTATGGGGCGTGTTTCATTGAACCAGGAAAGAAAATGCCTCTTCACTCAATCGGATACTTAGAACCAATCAGAGCAACGTAGCATGACCATCTTATACATTAAACTTTTACCGGATCCCGTAGGAAGGACATCAAAAACAAAAGACCTACAATTCTTTGCAACATTCGTGTTGCACAAACACAACTAACCGAGTCAATGAAGACATAAAAAAGTCGTGTAGACTTTTGTGGGCGGGGTTCGGGCTGGTATCCAGGCTAGGAATAATATGGTAAAAGGGAGAAATGTAGACACAACATAACTAAACGTTTTCCCCCTCAGAAAGAGGAGGAAAACAAGGGTTCTCGTGAAATGGAGTCCACAACACCAGCAGAGGTAAATTATGTATTTCATATCCATGACTATATATTTTGAGTTGCATGTGTTTTATGTGTAAAGAACATGTAGGAATAATAAGGGAGATGGGAGAAATGTTGACAAAACATTACTAAACATTTTCCCCCTTTAGAAAGAGGAGGAAAACAAGGGTTCTCATGAAATGGAGTCCACAACACAATCTGAGGTAAATTATGTATTTCATACCCATGTCTGTATAATATGTGGTGCATGTTCTGTATGTGTTCAGAACATGATGGAACAGGGACATGCACAGGAATTTTGAAGGGCCATTGCTCTGCCCTGGAAAAAAGGGGCAACACGTTCATTTTTGTAACCGCCACGCCCCCTCCCCCTGGACGCATATGCTGCCTGTATCACTTGAAACTCTGAAATTGTCAGGGTTGATCTCTAACTGCCGCTGCCACGCCCCCTCCCCTGCAACCTAATATGGTTAAAGCTAGAAATGTGGACACAACATAACTAAACATTTTCCCACGCAGAAAGAGGAGGAAAACAAGGGTTCTTGTGAAATGAAATCCAAAACACCAGCAGAGGTAAATTATGTATTTCATATCCATGACTGTATATTTTGAGGTGCGTGTTCTGTATTCGCGAAGAACATGTAGGAATAATATAGCCTGACGATGTCATACTCATAATTCTAGTCAGAATATGAGTCTTATACTGCTCAATTTGAGTTGTGATTATGGGGCGTGTTTCATTGAACCAGGAAAGAAAATGCCTCTTCACTCAATCGGATACTTAGAACCAATCAGAGCAACGTAGCATGACCATCTTATACATTAAACTTTTACCGGATCCCGTAGGAAGGACATCAAAAACAAAAGACCTACAATTCTTTGCAACATTCGTGTTGCACAAACACAACTAACCGAGTCAATGAAGACATAAAAAAGTCGTGTAGACTTTTGTGGGCGGGGTTCGGGCTGGTATCCAGGCTAGGAATAATATGGTAAAAGGGAGAAATGTAGACACAACATAACTAAACGTTTTGCCCCTCAGAAAGAGGAGGAAAACAAGGGTTCTCGTGAAATGGAGTCCACAACACCAGCAGAGGTAAATTATGTATTTCATATCCATGACTATATATTTTGAGTTGCATGTTTTTTATGTGTAAAGAACATGTAGGAATAATATAGCCTGACGATGTCATACTCATAATTCTAGTCAGAATATGAGTCTTATACTGCTCAATTTGAGTTGTGATTATGGGGCGTGTTTCATTGAACCAGGAAAGAAAATGCCTCTTCACTCAATCGGATACTTAGAACCAATCAGAGCAACGTAGCATGACCATCTTATACATTAAACTTTTACCGGATCCCGTAGGAAGGACATCAAAAACAAAAGACCTACAATTCTTTGCAACATTCGTGTTGCACAAACACAACTAACCGAGTCAATGAAGACATAAAAAAGTCGTGTAGACTTTTGTGGGCGGGGTTCGGGCTGGTATCCAGGCTAGGAATAATATGGTAAAAGGGAGAAATGTAGACACAACATAACTAAACGTTTTGCCCCTCAGAAAGAGGAGGAAAACAAGGGTTCTCGTGAAATGGAGTCCACAACACCAGCAGAGGTAAATTATGTATTTCATATCCATGACTATATATTTTGAGTTGCATGTGTTTTATGTGTAAAGAACATGTAGGAATAATAAGGGAGATGGAAGAAATGTTGACAAAACATTACTAAACATTTTCCCCCTTTAGAAAGAGGAGGAAAACAAGGGTTCTCATGAAATGGAGTCCACAACACAATCTGAGGTAAATTATGTATTTCATACCCTTGTCTGTATAATATGTGGTGCATGTTCTGTATGTGTTCAGAACATGATGGAACAGGGACATGCACAGGAATTTTGAAGGGCCATTGCTCTGCCCTGGATAAAAGGGGCAACACGTTCATTTTTGTAACCGCCACGCCCCCTCCCCCTGGACGCATATGCTGCCTGTATCACTTGAAACTCTGAAATTGTCAGGGTTGATCTCTAACTGCCGCTGCCACGCCCCCTCCCCTGCAACCTAATATGGTTAAAGCTAGAAATGTAGACACAACATAACTAAACATTTTCCCCCGCAGGAAGAAGCAGAAAACAAGGCTTCTCGTGAAATGAAGTCCAAAACACCAGCAGAGGTAAATTATGTATTTCATATCCATGACTGTATATTTTGAGGTGCGTGTTCTGTATTTGCGAAGAACATGTAGGAATATTATGGTAAGAGGGAGAAATGTGGACACAACATAACTAAACATTTTCCCCCGCAGGAAGAGGAGGAAAACAAGGGTTCTCGTGAAATGAAATCCAAAACACCAGCAGAGGTAAATTATGTATTTCATATCCATGACTGTATATTTTGAGGTGCATTTTCTGTATATGCGAAGAACATGTAGGAATAATATAGCCTGACGATGTCATACTCATAATTCTAGTCAGAATATGAGTCTGATACTGCTCCATTTGAGCTGTGATTATGGGGCGTGTTTCAATGAACCAGGAAAGAAAATGCCTCTTCGCTCAATCGGATACTTAGAACCAATCAGAGCAACGTAGCATGACCATCTTATACATTAAACTTTTACCGGATCCAGTAGGAAGGACGTCAAAAACATCTCTTCGATCAACAAAATAATCGCGTTTCTCTGTTCCTCTTTCAAAATGTATGTGCTCAATATCTGCGAGATATGCATGCCCACGTTATACGTATTAGCAGCGAGGCTAGCTAGCTACTATGTGTTTCAATGGATTTTTGGTCTAAGCGTAAGCAATAACCTAACAATAATGGTCTAGAGCTTCAGTTAAGACCTACAATTCTTTGCAACATTCGTGTTGCACATACACAACTAACCGAGTCAATGAAGACATAAAAAAGTCGTGTAGATAGCTTAATTCACATAAAATATTTCCCACTAACAGGCTCCCGAGACGCCGCCATCTTGGTACTATTTCGAATCTACAGGTTATTCAACTCAAGCGTTGGTTGATCATCTGTCCATCAACGTATAAAGCTCGCCCTTACAATTTGATTGGTCAGATCGTTTTTCCGAAAACTGATACTGTCTCCCCAATCGAGCAGCGCCAGACCGAACTTCCCAGAACAAAAATTTTGTGGGCGGGGTTCGGGCTGGTATTCAGGCTAGGAATAATATGGTAAAAGGGAGAAATGTAGACACAACATAACTAAACGTTTTCCCGCAGGAAGTGGAAGAAAACAATGGTTCTCGTGAAATAGAGTCCAAAACACCAGCAGAGGTAAATTATGTATTTCATATCCATGATTGTATATTTTGAGGTGCATTTTCTGTATTTGCGAAGAACATGTAGGAATAATATGGTAAAAGGGAGAAATGTAGACACAACATAAATAAACATTTTCCCACTCAGGAAGAAGAAGAAAACAAGGGTTCTCGTGAAAAGGAGTCCAAAACACCAGCTAAGGGAAATTATGTCCATGCCCGTATACTGTTTATTGAGGTGAATTTCTGGTACCCTTGTTATCCATGACTGTTTGACTGTATATGTTGACAACATTTTCCTCCGCAAAAAAGAACAAGAGTCTTAACGAAATGGAGTCCAAAACACAAATAAAGATACGTTTATGTATTTTATATCCATGACTGTATATTTTGAGGTGAATGTTCTGCATGTGCAAAGAACATGTAGGAATAATATGGGAGAAGGGAGAAATGTTCACACAACATAACTAAACATTTTCTTTTTGAAAAAAAAATCCTCCACAGAAAAAGAAGAACAAGGGTCTAAATGAAAAGGTGCCCAAAACACAAATAAAGGTATTTGTGACCACACAAGGAAATACAATGAATTCCCACAGAGAATTTCTGGATCGCCTTTCTTCACAACGCGAAATAGAGTATGTGGACGTTAATGATTGCCTTGTAATATTGGCATTCTGTCCAATTATTTCTCGAGCGGGAACTGACATTGAAGCCGCGCTTGGAGACTTAAAAGGTACCTAAATGCATTTTCACTCAGTCTTAGACAGAAACATAGACTCAGCCTAATGACAGCTCATAGCATGCAGAGTCTGTCGTCTGTCTGATTTACACGAACATTACCCTATCCCTTATACCACACAGCTTGTCTTTGTGAAAACACTTTAATGCACACTGGCAGTGTAGGGGATGCAGACCCTATATCGCCGTAGCATAAACTTTCATTGAGAATGGAGAAAACATATACAAGGGGTTCATAGACAAAATTCATCATACAGTTGGAACATCAGAGAACACAAAGCCAGCCTTTGTTTACTAATCTGCCGACAAAGACTGCTGTCTGTAGATCGATTTTAACCTGGGAAATATTAAAGCAGTGATTCTTGGATCTGGTACAAAACATGATCGCCATATAAAACAGTTTTTGGATGATAAAATGCTCAAAATATTATTCAAACAGATAACCAATAGATTGACCGCGACAATGTTAGCACAACAATATATGATTTCATGTTGTTTTATGTATTATACATTATGGAACTACTTGCACTACACACTCCTGCAGCCCAAACCCAAATGGTTTTATCTTCCATCTTCAAAATATATCCTGTAACAATGCTCATGAAAGTCTCCCTTTCCCTTTTATTACTGGCAAGGTCTATAATCTTCATCCTTGAAATATAGCAACCATAATTTTAAAGCCAAGGTGGGAGGAGCTTATCAGCAGGAACTCCTGGAAGAGAGGTTGATAAAAGATTGAGAATGAGCCTGTTCCAGATTGCATGATGGCTGCGGCTGGAGGGATATTGACACACTGGGCCCTATCTTGCCGATCAGAAACGCAAGTAGGACGGCGCCAAACGCAAGTAGCTGTGTGGGCGGCTCTATGGCGCAGTTGCTATTTTAACGGCGGAAAAAACGCACTTGCGTCCAGTGCAAGTGTCAAAAGTTTTGGTCCAAAGGAGGTTACTTAGCCATAGGTGTGGTTTGGGCGTAATATGCCATAAACCAATCAGAGCGTCATCTCACATTCCCTTTAAGAGCGAGTAGCGCATATTGCAAAGCGACTTGTTATCGTGATGGCGGAATTACCGGGAGGAAGACCGTGTGTTACCAGAAACAATCACGGCAATATTTTCCCATGCTTGTTTGGAGAAATGGTTCTTCTTTTCATTTGTCCTTTGTATTTTTTCAGTTACTAGCATTCGTTTTTTGGTGGCAACATATTTGAAATAAAAGTCACAAAAACATACTTTCCGATGTTTTGGGTTCACCCTCACTGAATCACTAGGTTATGTATGCATGGTAATAATATTGCACCCATCGGCACATGCAGTTCAACCTCACGTCTTCTAAAGTCCTCTAATCTATCCTCATTTATGCCATTGACACATCCATGATTCATGGCAATGTTGTGTAAAACACTGGGGGGGGACACGTATGTGAATATGGGTGCAGTCTAGAGCCAAGGACGCCAGGGAGCCCATACTTCTGTACCCGATTCAGCACCCTCGCTTGATCGGAAAGGAAAGCAGTTCGCCTAAACAAACGCAGGGGAAAATACTATACTACGATTTCACTATTTGTGAAAGAGATGGAAGAGAAGAACACAAGTGATTACAGTCTTTAGAAACGTTCTAAAGAGTACAAACAACCGATGTTTTTCTTCCAAAAACCTCGGATAATAGCGAACGCAAAAGAACAATTTTTTGTTCTGTGGAAATATATAGCCTACCCCAGCCATGACTACAAAATTAATTAACTTAATTTTCCTTTGAGCAAGTTGAATGTATTTGACACGGTCTTTCACAAGACTTAATATCTGCGGAGGGTGCTGAATCGGGTACAACACTCATTACAATTAACCTGAATCATTTGGGTCAATGTGTAGGCTATGCTAGATGTATGCCTATTTTAAAAAAATCTTGGATATGGATATCACAATGATTTCCTCATGTGGTAAATACTTTATTTTCCTTGTAATTATATATGGCTTGCCAAAAAATCTTTCGTGTAGACGACAGAAGTAAAGTGTAGCCTATAGGTCCTATACTGTGCGGGCAAGCACATGCGCCCTTAAAATAGCGTTCTGAATACGCGTTACAGACTTTAGACATTGCGCCTCTCATTAGAACAGCTTTTTTCTGGTCAATGGCGAACGGCGCACGGCGTTGTTTTGAAACTGCAAAATACCACTTGCGCCAGAGAAACGCCTTCTCTGTTCCGCCCCCGCCCATGTCGACGCAAGTTCATTTCGAAGCGCTCCTCTGGAGGGAGAATCGTGCTGTGCGCCGTGTGCAAGATAGGAATGATACATGCGTCGGTGACAATGTCAATTGCGCTGGGTGCAAGATAGGGCCCACTATGTCTTTGCATGTTCTTTTGGTTAGAGATGACCTTTCTGGTTAAAGAGTTAATGTCTGACTATATGAATGAAATTCATTGAATTATCTTTCTGTTTCAATGTAGCTCGCCATGGATCTGGAAAACCAGTCATTGTAGTGGGGCTCTACAACACATTTGACAGAGAACATGTTGTACCAGCCAGTAGGAACTATGATGAATCTACATTCATAGTAAATTGTCTGTTCTATGAAGACGGTATTCTCAACTGTGATCAGAATACCGAAGCAATCGATCAAACATTACAGAAACTAAAGACATTCAAGGTATGCACTCATCAGTTGTGTTGGACATTTCTAGAAGTAACATCCCTTTGTAGCTAGGAATGTTAGTAATTGAGACATTGAACTCCTGGGAGAAGGGAGAAATGTTTACACAACATAAATAAACATTTTCCACCGCAGAAAGAGAAGAAAAACAAGGGTTCTCGTGAAATGAAGTCCAATACCCCAGCAGAGGTAAATTATGTATTTCATACCCATGACTGTATAATATGAGGTGCGTGTTCTGTATGTGTTAAGAACATGATGGAACAGGGACGTGCACAGGAATTTTAAAGGGCCATTGCTCTGCCCTGGAAAAAAGGGGCAAAACGTACATTTTTGTTACCGCCACGCCCCCTCCCCCTGGACGCATATTCTGCCTATATCACTTGAAACTCTGAATTTGTCAGTGTCGATCTCTAACTGCCGCTGCCACGCCCCCTCCGCAGGGGCGCAAAGATTTGTGATTATTTGATCTAGGCCTACATAAAGTTCTGCAACCGTAATACTGTTTAAAAATATTAGTATTTCCTTCGGAGGGGCAACTTCAGTCGAGGAGGGCAAACGGGCAGTTGCCCGAGCAACCTAAGCCCCCTCCTGTGCACGTCCCTGTCCATAACTGTATATTTTGAGGTGCATTTTCGGTACCCTTGTTATCCATGACTGTATATGTTGACACAACCTAACTAAACATTTTCCTCCACAAAAAAAGAACAAGAGCCTTAACGAAATGGAGTCCAAAACACAAATAAAGGTACGTTTATGTATTTAATATCCATGACTGTATATTTTGAGGTGCATGAACATAGGTGCACAGAACATAAATAAAGATTTTCCCCGCAGGAAAAGGAGGAAAGCAATGGTTCTCGTGAAATGGAGTCCAAATCACCATTAGAGGTAAATTATGTATTTCATATCCATGACTGTATATTTTGAAGTGCATGTTCTGTAGGTGCAAAGAACATGTAGTAATAATGTGGGAGAAGTGAGAAATGTTCACACAACATAACTAAACATTTTCCTCTGCGAAAAAAAAATCTTCCACAGAAAAAGAAGAACAAGGGTCTTAATGTAAAGGTGCCCAAAACACAAATAAAGGTATATGTGTATACCACACAAGGAAATACAATGAATTCCCACACAGAATTTCTGGATCGCCTTTCTCCACAACGCGAAATAGAGGAAGTAGAGGCTGATGAGTGCCATGTAATATTGGCATTCTGTCCAATTGTTTCTCGAGCGGGAACTGACATTGAAGCAGCGCTTCGAGACTTAAAAGGTACCTGCACGCATTTTCACTCAGTCTTAGATAGAAACACAGACTCACCCTAATGACAGCTCATAGCATGCAGGGTGATGCAACTGATTTACACGAACATTACCCTATCCATTATAACAAACAGCTTGTCTTTGTGAAAACTTGAATTGCACACTGGCAGTGTAGGACATGCAGACCCTACACCACCATAGCATTAAATTTCTTTGAGAATGGAGAAAACATATACAAGGTTTTTATAGACAAAATTCATCATACAGTTTGAATATCAGAAATCACAAAGCCATCCTTTGTTTAGTAAATCGGCCGACAAAGACTGCTGTCTGGAGATCGATTTTAAACTGGGAAATATTAAAGCAGTGATTCTTGGATCTGGTACAAAACATGTTCGCCATATAAAACAGTTTTTGGATAATAAAATGCTCAAAATATTATTCAAACAAATAACCAATAGATTGACTGCGACAATGTTAGCACAACAGTATATGATTTCATGTTGTTTTATGTATTATATATTATGGGACTACTTGCACTACACACTCCTGCCCCCCAAACCCAAATGGTTTTATCTTTCATCTTCACAATGTATCCCACACTATGTCTTTGCATGTTCTTTTGGTTAGAGATGAGCTTTCTGGTTAAAGAGTCCATGTCTGAATATAGAAATGAAATTCATTGAATTATCTTTCCGTTTCAATGTAGCTGTCCGTGCATCTGGAAAACCAGTCATTGTAGTGGGGCTCTACCACACATTTGACAAAGAACAAGTTGTACCAGCCAGTAGGAACTATGATGAATCTACATTCATAGTAAATTGTCTGTTCTATGAAGACGGACTTATCAACTGTAATCAGAATACCGAAGCAATCGATCAAACATTACAGAAACTAAAGACATTCAAGGTATGCACTCATCAGATGTGTTGGGCATTTCTAGAAGTATCATCCCTTTGTAGCTAGGAATGTTAGGTAGTAATTGAGAAATTGAACTCCTGGGAGAAGGGAGAAATGTTTACACAACATAAATAAACATTTTCCACCGCAGAAAGAGAAGAAAAACAAGGGTTCTTGTGAAATGGAGTCCAAATCACCAGCAGAGGTAAATTATATATTTCATATCTATGACTGTATATGAGAAGCATGTTCTGCATGTGTGAAGAACATGTAGGAATAATATGGGAGAAGGGAGAAATGTTAGCACCATAAATAAAGATTTTCCCCCACAGAAAGAGGAGGAAAACAAGGGTCCTCGTGAAATGAAGTCCAAAACAGCAGTGAGGGTATCTTCATGTATTTCATATGTACCACTGCAGGAAGAGGAGGAAAACAAGGATTCTCGTGAAAAGGCGTCCAAAACACCAGCAGAGGTAATTCATGTATTTCATATAAGAATTTAACGATGCAGTATGCAATTCCAGTCCAATACAGTGCTCAATAGGTGTTCACTGTGCATGAACCACATTTTGTTGTGTTGCTGTTACTATGGCAACAGTGGAACTGAACAGAGGTTGCATTGGAGGAGAAATGGCAGTGTTGCTATTATACAGGGCAGGACTACTAATTACAAATATGCCATGTTTAGCGTTACGGATTCCCTCCTATGTCCCCCATTCATTATCCTGTCAGAGATTTGTCTCTTCTTATAATGTCTGGCTCAAATATCAGCAATGTTTCACGGGAATCGTGGACAGCAGGTGTCATAGTTTTAGTTTTTTTTCCCACTTCCTGTTGAATTAATTAAGTGGTACAATATTATACAAACAAGAATACAAGACATTTCAATGTTGTTTATGAAGGCTTGAAGAAATGTTTAATTCTAGATTTCTAGCTAGGCTTTGTTAATACTTGCTTGAAATATTTGCTCACGCAGCTTCCTGTATAAAGTTCGAGTTCAGTTAATCTTGATTGTTTTGGGAAGGAAAGACTAACCGTGTGTGAATTATATCTGCAAACATATCTGAATTTTCTTTAAAAAAATGAAGAGTTGGTGATGTATGTCGGTAACTCCTTACTACATCCACCACATCCATTATTTGAAACCTTTTCCATAGAGAACTTCCAGGATGGAGGAGGTCAATGCAAAGAGTACCAACTCAAACGGCAGAGATCAACACAAAGGAAGCAAGAAAGGATGTTCAATCTCAGGATGTTGTCCAATCTCAAGATGTTGTACGATCTTATAATGTTATCTTAGCTTTAGCATAAGAAAGTTCACTGTACATACAAAATGTATCAGTTGCAGTTTCTATACTCTGATATATGTTGATACAACAGGAATGGAGACCTCAGTCAGGCAATTGTAGAAAAATAAAGAACAAGAGTTTAATTACAAAGATGCACATTCAGGAAGAGAGAACATGGGTTCACACAATGACTCACCAGCTTCTCTGATTAGAAAAGAGAAAGTCTCATTTGAAGTATCCTAGGTCTGATAAGAGAGTTTATCTCAGAGTTCGGATCACGTGGGCCACCCTGAGTCCAGATACCAACTGACGCAGGATATGCACTCAGGAGTTAGAGCTGATCTGATGATCTTTGAGACGTAACCAAAACACCCCAGTGCTTATCACTGAGAAACACAGAGGCACACAGATAAAAATGGCACATTCAGGAACACACAGCCGTCTGCTTAACCCTACTGGTAATTCTGGGAAACATAAAGGCATATGAGTAGAATAATGAGACATAGTAATAAGACTTCTCTCTCAACTCTGAACGTAAAACGTACTGATATAGTCATTGATATCACAATGATCATAAAATAATAATAATTACGGTGATTAAAACTAATTCCATAAAACTTTAACACACTCAAACAAATAACCACAATATCTCAATATCACGTTATTACAGACATTAATAGACAAGGCAATTAGGGCTGAACGATTTGGGAAAATAATCTAATTGCGATTTTTCCCCAAAATATTGCTATTGCGATTCGATATGTGTTTTTTTTTCTCCATTTTCTCCTCTTTTATTCAACAAAACGTACTGAATGATTTAAATATGACCAACATAATATTAGATACATTTAGTGTAAAATATTCTTTCCCACATTTTACATTTTTATTTAACTGCTCATTACAGAAACAAATCAGTGGCTTTGCCACTGTGCATTTAAGTCATTTAAACAAAGTCAAGTATAAATACAAGGCATGCACTTTTCAAAGTGGCCTTATGCAGTAATTGTACTTCAAGGTTAGAAGTTTTACCTTAAAATAACAGCTTTGAAAAAATTGGGGCGCTACAATTACTTTTAATATGGAGAATCGCCTCTGTGCCATTGCCATACCAGGGTCCGTAGGCAAATTACTGTGTTATGTAGGTGTGCCTGAAGCCGCCCGGTTTTTACTGTCTGCCGAACTAGTAAGTAGCTTATTTGCCGTCTTGTGTTGCACTTGCTTGATGTTTGACTGTGTTAGGACAGTTGTTGACTAACTAGTTGGTCATAGTGTCAAAGTAAGCACATTTCAAGAGATTTTGCTAGTTTGAGCCACTAGCATCTCGTTAGCGATTAGCAATTGATCCGTTATGCTGCTTTAATCACTGTGTGCAAAATGTTCCATCTTTTGTAAATGGAGAGATTTTATTTATTTTCTCTTATGTAAGTAATATCTGTGACTCACCTTTGCCGGGCCAAGTAACCGGTATTAATACATAGTAGCAAAAGTGTTTTTAATTTTTTTCAAATAGTACATGACAATGATCAGACATATTGGTCAATAAATATGTTATCCTTTCTTAATCAATGCCAGTCTCTTCGACAACAGCTTCATCAGTGTAATGATGTGGTGTGGTGTGTATAAAAATGATACCTTTTCATCTCATTTGTGGTCTGTGTGTGTCATTTGCACAAAGCATATCTTGGTCATGACCTTGAACTCTCAAGCACATGCAGTAAGAGATGAATGCGAAAGACACTGAATCACAAATATGATTTAAAAACATAAGGCATGAAACATTCTTTTAAAAATAAAATACCATTTCAAAATGAAAATCGATACATGGCTCTCAAGGATACTATTACAAAGAACTTCTGCAATGAGAGATCTAGAAATGGGTTTCAGATAAAGCTAACCTCTTCCATTAGTGCATACATGTACATTTCCATTGATTTCATGTCTCTGTTGTTGTTCTTCCTTAAACCTGAAAACCGTTGCAAACTCATGAAATCAAAACATTAATGTCAGATTACTGTTGCATGCATGTGTTTATACCATCAATGCTGTAAACCTGAATAGGCAGAAATTAGTACTTTCTACATGTAAAAAGCCTCCTAGAGTACCTGTCAATCTACTGCTCAGAAGAGATGTTTATGGGCTTGTTTATCTCCACCTGATTACAAAGATGCAGACCTTCGAGACCTTTAGACGTAGGTGTGATGGTAAGGGACTTTGCTTATCCGGACCAAAAGCAAAAGCAGTATGTTTTATGTTTATGGTCACTGAAGATAGTGGTGTAGCTTAGTTACAAAGCTAACTAGATTAGCTAGGCGTTGAAGATGTCTGCATAGTAGTATTGCCGCCTACTCTTGCCAGCCATTCTGGGTATTAAATAAAATTGCTTACTGCCTGGATATCCTTTTATAGTCAGAAGCAAGAGAATGTCTCCTGCAGATAATCAGTCACCAGGGTAGAGTCTCAAATACAAGGGAGTCCTGTATTCAAATTTGACGCTTGGGAAAGGAGGCTTAAAATGAAACCAAAAGCCTGAAATTCAGTTACACTCCTCGTATTAGTGGTGCCTGCTTGAGGAAGAAGTAACAACAAGGTTGTGCCCAACAGGTAGGCTAGACTTTTCGGTAAATACTTGAAACCATCAGGAGTAATTGTCAATAGAGCTGTACACGGGATTACCTGGGCTTAAGCCCAGGGCCTCGGCCAATCAGGGGCCTCTTACTTATATTACAAAATAATAATGATGATAAACGTCCGTATTCGCGGTGTCATTACACTGCTCTAAAGTGGCATTTTGGTGGTGGATGTGGAGGTGGAGGGAGGCCCCCCCCTTTCAAACAAAATGTAACAAAAATAAATTCCATTCGCAACGTTTTAGAGTTCGCGGTTAAACAGTAATTGAGCAGGTTTGTGGTGAAAAAAAAATTGCGCAGAAAAGGAAGAAATCAGACGGCTATATTATTAAGAAACTTTGCCAAAAGTTAAAGACTTTGTTTGCAAGCGATCAGAGGATAGCACTACCAAAACACTACCAAATGAAGTGGAGGATACACTTGATGAGGACGAGGTATGCCTATATATCGGATCAAGCTTCTCTGTTTAGAACTAAAATGTAGAACATCGTCGTTCATTCTTATGACTCGTGTGAATATTGCCCCTCCAGTCAAAAATCAGATATTTCTACACTAGTATCATGTGAAAAGCTATTACGATTGTGCTGTTAGAGTAAGCTGCACAGCTGGAACCACCTGTAAAAAACTAGCTATACCGCTAGCTGCTAATAGATGTTTATAGTGACAGGTGCTAGCCATAGCTATTCACACGTTTTTATGTGCAGTTAGCAACGAAATATTTCTCTGTGTCGTGCGTGCATGTTGAATAATAGCCTTACTGCAGTGTGAGTCTAACCTGTTATATTGTGCAAGGTTGTCTTGTTGATTGTGATTCTGTCCATTTCCATGTGTACCGTTTTATTCAATAAATGGCAGAGAGCCAAAGATCACAGTTCTCAAGTCAACTCGTTTTTAAGATTGTTAGTTTATTTTAGCCTCAAAAAATGAAATAAAAAGTCCATAGCCCAGGGGCCTCAAGTGCTATTAAGACGCCCCTGTACAGGATATGTGTGTTTTTAAAGGCACCCAGTGCAACTTTCGAGGCTTAAAATTAACATTCAATTTCTAGTGTTTTTTACACCTAGTAAGTTTCAATAACTCGATACCATTACATATGGACATTCAAGGGGCAAAGATGAGACGTCGTTGTGTGGTGAGAACTGATAGAAAATCGTAAACAACAACAATCGCCGCCATTTTTTTTTCAAATCTTATTTATTGGTTTATTTAAATAAATAAAGCAGGATTCCAGTCAATGGAGAAAAGGCCTCTCCCCACCGGCGATTGTTGTTGTTTACGGTTTTCTATCAGTTCTCACCAAGTTAAGGGATAGACAGTGGATTGCCAAGATGGGGATCTTCCCAAATAGTGAGCCTGCATCAACGTATAAAAACTGTGATTATAACTCATTTACAAGGGCTTATCAATGACTTACAAAGGGTTTACAACCTAACTGATAACCTATTTATAAACCATTTATAAACCTTTTATAATGGAGTCTTATTGTAAAGTGGTACCCAAAAATGAGTACTTATATGCAAAAAGCCTCCTAGAGTACCTGTCAATCTACTGCTCAAAAGAAATGTTTATGGGCTTTTTTATCTCCACCTGATTACAAAGATGCAACACTTTCATTTTGTCACCCACATTGTATACATTAACCATTAACATTCATTTCATGGCCTTTAGACGTAGGTGTGCTGGTAAGGGACTTTGCTCATCCGGACCAACAAGCAAAAGCAGTGTGTTGTATGTTAATGGTCACTCAAGATACAGACATAGTGGTTTAGCTTAGTGACAAAGCTAACTAGATAAGCTAGGCGTTGAAGATGTCTGCATAGTGATATGGACGCCTACTCTTCCCAGCCATTCTGGGTGTTAAATAAAATCGCTTACTGCCTCAATATCCTTTTATAGTCTGGAGTAGGACAATGTCTCCTACACAGATAATCAGTCACCAGGGGAGAGTCTCAAATACAAAATTTGAAAATACGGCGCGTGGGAGAGGAGGCTTAAAATGAAACCAAAAACCTCAGTAGCTAGCCTGACGCCTGAAGCTCCTTTCACTCCTCGTATTAGTGGTGCCTGCTGAAGAAGTAACAACAAGGTTGTGTCCAACAGGTAGGCTAGACTTTTTGGTAAATACTTGTTTTAAGGTATGTGGAAACCATCAGGAGCAATTGTCTATAGAGCTGTACAGGATATGTATGTTTTTAAGGTTATAGCTTTCACTTTTGTAGCCTAAGCCAGTGTAAGTGTCTTCTGCATTGGTTTACATTTTGTAAGGCAGGGATAGAGAAAGAAAGGGCCATGGCATGGTCTTTTCAATCACGTCTTCATAATTCATCATATGTTTGAGGCTATGTTATCACACATTGTAATTTTTGACAGCAAAATGACTTACTTACTTACTCACTAAGACTATAGATAAAGACACCCGAATGCATAGCAGAGCAATACCAACACACTCATGGCTGTGTATATCTGGACTGAAGGGATTAGACCAAGGGAGACAACTCTCTTAAATTTAGTTCAAAATACCAGAAATTGCCCTGCGGCACGGTTAAAATAGGTATTTAAACACTGACAAAGCCCTTAGTTTACCCATGCTGAAAAGTATAACATTGAAATAAAGTCGCAATGTCAACACATTTTCAAAATCTAAACAAAATTCAACAGTGATTCATGATCCATGACGTTGATTCGACCATGAATACCAACTGGGTTTTCCAATTTCCATCTCAAGCCCCTTTTGTATCCTTTAACTCCCAGCTGGTACATATTGCCCTATGCATGCCAAGATTTACAGATATGTTAATTCATTCTTGAAAACCGGTTGGCTTTAACTGAGGGAGCTTATCACAACTCGCTGATAGTCTGTTTATGGACAGCTGTTAATGGATGGAGAGGAATGAGTCCACCGTGTTGTGCCCCATGTTTCTACAGTAAAAACAAACACTGCCTCGAGATCAAGCTTTTCGCATTTTTGACATTGTTTTGTGTATTAGAGTCAGGACTGGTTGATAATATTTAGTATGTTGATTTCTTATCATCTGTCATGTATGCATGGACATGACAGTATCTATTTAACTACGTTACATTATTGCTTGTTATTTTCCAGAGGAATGGCAAGGTTCAGTAACTCACATTAACATTCATTTCCATGTCATTATACAGAATAAAGAATGGCCAAAGTATTTTTCGTCTTTGCTGAAAACACTCTGAACACCCAGGCAAAGTTTTGGCAGCGCCTGGTCAAAAGAGGTACCAAAGCGGTGAAAGTGGCCAACATTAAAGACTGTGATGTGACCCTCACATTCTGTCCAATCGTCTCACGAGTTGGAACTGATGTAGAGGCAGCCGTCCAGCTGATACCTAGTGAGTGCTTGCGGAAAGGAACACACATGCGGAGAATATATGTTACTGGCATTTTCACATAATTATCTTGACACTTTTCGACTTATTAGGGTTATCCAATGTGTCTGTGTCTTCTAACTAAGGTGAACTTTTTGAAGGCTTCATTATGGTGAGTTCAGCTTCAAGAATGAAGTCAAAGAACAGCAACAAATGCATTAATAGAGCATAGCAATGGGGGATGTAAAGAAAATCCCTCCTGCTACTTTACTGTTAGACTCTTTGGCCTCATTTACTAAGGATTGCGCCCATGTTATGCACTGAAGATTACCGCTTCTGGGAGTGTACAAAAGGAAAGTGGGTGTTCGTTGCAAAGAGATGGGAGGAGATGCGTAAAGTGCACCTTATTATGTATTAGTAACGAACCAAAGAGATGTTTAAGACATATCAGCTATAGGTAACTAAATGAAAACTATGCGTGTGCGCGAACATCAGAAATGTTATTTGTTTAAATGTTTATATTTGATTCAGGAAAAGTACTTGTACTCGAAGTACACTAACTACACTAAGTAAATTGTAGAGAGCAGCATATTCATTTCACCTTCCATGTTTATTTGGAGTTATAACCAAAATAAGTGCCATGCCAACCGAACGTCTGAACTGTTTCCCATGCCCTGTCCACACTACAAGTCCAGTTTTCAAATGTATCCGCCTAGGGCAGCGTTTTTGAAAAGCATGATTTTCAGTGTTGGAATACACCGTTTTAAAGTAAGGGGTGTTGTCTATTCCTACCAGACTATATAACGGGATGCTATGGGCAGTCAACCTGGCTATTAACTATCCTAGCTATCTCTCGCTTAGGAAACCATCTTAACAGTTTGCAGTTGCCTGTGTGTGATAGACTCATGTTAATATGTGTGAATATGAACTTGTGAACGTACGTTAATGTGTAGCCGCACAAGCATACTGAGGGGTAGCCATAGAAACCCAGAAGCTCAATGTTAGCTGAAAAGTATAATTTCCCAAAATCATCTCATCAATAAAGGACAGTCATGAACTTAAAGTGATCACAATTTTTAATTTGGACGGAAGGGCTAAACGGAGGAATATTTATGAGTTTCTATATTTAGTTTGCTGTAACCTCGTGAACCAAAAGCTCTTATTCTGATTTTAACTCATATTCCATGGTTGCCGGAAGTGGACTGCAATTAACACCATTGGGCGGGCTTAGGCGCAGATGATGCAACAAGCTTCTTGCTTGATAAATAGGATGCAAAATACCGTGCGCTATATGCGGTTTGGCAAAGGCGCTAATTGCGATGCGGTCACAATGTTAGTAAATGAGGCCCTTTGTGTCATGTAGTGTGTCTCATGGGGTTCACAAGCTATGCACCTGAAAACAAGTAGTTCAGCAGAGCAAGGGATTTCTAATGCACTAGGGATAATCTTAACTCTGGTGCCTTCTTCTACTATACTGTATTTAGGTCTCCGTACTTAGGCTTTGTCATCATGTAAAACTCCCTTTTAAACTCTATTTTTCTTCTTGTAGAAACTAGACCTGGAGTCCTGGTATTACTGCACCCAACCTTTAACCCAGAGGAAATCGTCCCAGACGCCAGCAGATTTGTACCCCGTGCTGACATCCTGACTGTCAACTGCTTGTTTCACGAGAGCGAGCTACTGGACAGCGAGTGCAATGACAAAGCGTTTGAAAGTGTTTTCCATTACTTAAATCGCTTCCAGAGGAGAACTGCCTCCCAAAGACCAACCTCTCATGTTGTCGATGATTTTCCTTCTCCACCTCAGAATTCAATATCACAAATACTCCCCTACATGCTGCTGATAGCTGGCATAGTATTAATTATAATCTCAATTATCCTCTTGCTAAAGTCATATTTTTAAACAAGCGCCATTAGGGACATCTCATTTAGTTAAATGCTCTCAGAGGAGCTGAGGAATGAGGTGAGATGTGAAGAAACAGTGGAGCGTTTTTAATTGGAATGCCTGACATATGGCCAGAGGTGGAGATTCCCCTCCTCTACACATCTGGCAACCTACAATTTAAAATGACACATAGTGGATTATGAACAAAAATAAATGATCAATCAAACCCAAGAAAACATCTTCGTACTCTTCTTGAATCACACACTCAAATAAGTAACCTCAATAACACCCTATTACAGACATTAATAGATAATGCTTTCCCAGGCTGTCTCTCTAACAGTAAGTTATAGAACAGTTAAACAGGAGTTTCACATCAGATATCACACATCAGATATTCCAATCAGCTGTGGCCAGGACCAGATCTTTCTTCTGTAAATGTTTTTTTTTTCACAATGATCCTACACATTGGTCAATAAAAATGTGCATACATGAATTATCCTTTCTTAATCAATGTCAGTCTTTTTCGTCGACAGCTTCATCAGTGTAATGATGTGATGTGGTGTGTATAAAAATTATACCTTTTCATGTCATTTGTGGTCTGTGTGTGTCATTTGCACAAAGCGTATCTTGGTCATGACCTTGAACTCTCAAGCACATGCAGTAAGAGATGAATGTGAAAGACACTGAATCACAAATATGATTTAAAAACATAAAGCATGAAACATTATTTAAAAAAAGAATACCAGTTCAAAATGAAAATCGATACATGGCTCTTATGGTATACACTATCACAAAGAACTTCTGCAATGAGAGTTCTAGAAATGTGTGTCAGATAAAGCTAACCTCCTCCATTAGTGCATATATTTCTACTGTATTAATTTGATGTCTCTGTTGTTCTTCCTGAAATCTGATACATCAGATCACTGTTGCATGAATGTGTTTATACCACAAATGCTTTAAACCTGAATATGCAGAAAATAGTAGGCTACTTATACGCAAAAAGCCTCCTAGAGTACCTGTCTATCTACTGCTCAGGCGAGATGTTTGTGGGCTTGTTATCTCCACCTGATACCAAAGATGTAGCCTTTTCATTTTGTCACACATTGTATACTTTACTCGTTAACCTTCATTTCGAGACCTTTAGACGTAGGTGTGCTGGTAAGGGACTTTGCTCATCCGGACCAAAAAGCAAAAGCAGTATGTTGTATCTTTATGGTCACTGAAGATACATTGATAGTGGTTTAGCTTAGTTACAACGCTAACGAGATTAGCTAGGCGTTAAAGATGTCTGCATAGTGGTATGGACGGACGCCTACTCTTGCCAATCATTCTGGCTATTAAATAAAATCGCTTACTGCCCTGATATCCTTTTATAGTATGAAGTAGGATAATGTCTCTTGTACAGATAATCAGTCACCACGGGAGAGTCTCAAATACAGGGGAGTCCTGTGTTTTTTAAATTCCCTATTTCATTCGAAGTGAACCCACCTTCACACAAAAGCGAAAATAACTACTAAACAAAAGATCACACGAATGACTTATGCCTCTGGTCATTTGTGTGTAGACTAATAGTGAGCGGTCTGTTTATTTAACATTCTCCTAGCCCTTCGATTCCATGATTTTTTTTTTTTTCATGCCGTCAGTTTCGCTTTCACATACAGTGCTGCACTTTCTAGAGGAGGATCCAATAACACCATGAACCCCATTAGCTAGCCTGAAGCCTTGCATTCAGTTTCACTCCTCGTGTTATTGGTGCCTGCTTGAGAAAGAAGTGACAGCAAGAATCAGTGAGGCTTTACCCAACAGGTAGCTTTTTGGTAAATACTTGTTTTAAGGTATGTGGAAACCGTCACGAGCAATTGCTGATAGATCTGTGCGGCATGTGTTTATGGCGCCTTGTTTTTAACGAATGTTACAGCTTTCACTTTTGCACATTACAACTCGAAACGCAGAAAGTCTGATATATTGACATAAGCAAGCCAATTACTTCAACACTTCGTCATATCGTTTTGAATAATAACTGAAGGAAAAGTGAAAAGATCTTGTGTGTCTTCTGCATTGAATAACATTTTGTAAGGCGGCCGGGGATAGAGAAAGGAAGGACCACGCTATTTTCAAATCACATTTTCATTATTGCGAGTACAAATAGTGAATTCAACGTTGACGAAAGCCCTTACTTTACCCATGTTTTAAAGGATGACACTGAAATAACGTCGTGATGTCAACATTTTCACATTTCCAGCTCAGGCCCTTCTTTTATCAATAACTTCCAGCTGTTACACACGGCTCTATGCTTGCCATGATTAACAGATATGTATATTCATTTCTTGAAAACCGGTTGGCTTTAACTGAGCAAGCTTATCACAACTTACTGATCGTCTGTTTATGGAGAGCTGTTTGGATGGAGAGAGTCAGTTTGTATGTTGTAGGCCTTCTATGTATGAAAACGATACAGATGCATGTGTGATTTAAAGGTGCACTTTGTAGTTTCAATTGTGTATAAGTAGAAATGGAGTATAGCGTTCATAATTATGTTTTCATTAGTGAACAATTACCTGTACCTAAGAATGGTTGTTTTTCGTTTGCTTAAAGTGAGCCCTTGGCTTGATTGGGACATAGAGATCGGGTCCTCTTCCACAGAGTCCACCATGTTGTGCCCCATGTTTCTACAGTAACACAGAACGGACGGACCAAAACACTGTCTCAAGATAGGGCTTTTCGCATTTTTATGGCTAATTCCATTTTTTCCCTGTTATCTGTCTCTAGCAAATAAACTCTGCCATCAAAAAGTCTGTGTCTCGCCTGAAGTCCCTTATACACGTCAATGACGTCATATACTCTTTTCCCCCTCAGGCGTCTATGTGACTACATTACATTATTGCTTGTTATTTTCCAGAGGGATGGAGAGGTTCAGTAACTCACATTAACATACATTTCCATGTCATTATACAGAATTAAGAATGGTAAAAGTATTTCTCATCACGGCTGGAAACACTCAGAACACCCAGGCACAGTTTTGGCAGCGCCTGGTCAGAAGTACCAATGCGAAAAGAGTGGAACACGTAAGAGACTGTGATGTGACCCTCACATTCTGTCCAATCGTCTCACGAGTTGGAACTGATGTAGAGGCGGCCGTCCAGCTGATACCTAGTGAGTGTTTGCGGAAAGGAACACACATGCAGAGAACATTTTGTAGCTGGCATTTTCACATTATTATCTTGACACTTTTCAACTTATTAGGGTTATCCAATGTGTCTGTGTCTTCTAACTAAGGTCAACTTTTTGAAGGCTTCATTATGATGAGCTCAGCTTCAAGAATGAAGTCAAACAACAGCAACAAATGCATTAATAGAGCATTGCAATGTGGGATTTTTAAATGTTAATGCTACCTAACTGTTGGACTTTTTGGTGATGTAGTGATGTCAGATGTTCACAAGCTATGCACCTGAAAACAAGTAGTTCAGCAGAGCAATGGATTTCTAATGATCATACTGTCACTACCTGTACCGCACTAGGGAGAAGCTTAACTCTGGTTCCCCCCTTTACTATACTGTATTTGTGTCTCCATACTGAGGCTTTGTCTTCATGCAAAACTCAATTTGAAACTCTCTTTCTCTTCTTGTAGCAACTAGACCTGGAGTCCTGGTATTACTGCACCCAACCTTTAATCCAGAGGAAATAGTCCCAGACGCCAGCAGATTTGTACGCCGAGATGACATCCTGACTGTCAACTGCTTGTTCCACGAGAGCGAGCTACTGAACAGCGAGTGCAATGACCAAGCGTTTGAAAGAGTTTCCAGATACTTAGGGAGAATTGCCCCTCAAAACCCACATACTGGCTATGAGCGTCCTCCTCCTTCTCAGAATGGTTTCATGGTGTGGATTACTGTCCAGTTATTGGCTTTAATCTTTAGTATTTATTGTTGCCTTATGACATCGCTCAAAGCCATTGGAAGATTTTCCAGATACTTATGGGAAATTGCCTCTCAAAGCCCACATACTGGCTATGAGCTTCCTTCTCCACATCAGAATCGTAACCATGGTAAGCACTCTATGCGCATGGTTTGGATAACTGTCACCCTATTGGGTTTAATCTTTATTATTTATCTTTATCTTATGCCATCGCTCCAAGACAAGCACCATGCAGGAGAACTGAGCTCAACCGTCCCTGACCAAGACGGACAGTTCACTTGACTTGGTCCCCGGCTGCCCACTGCTCCTGGGGTCCTGGAGGAAGAACAGTCCCGGATGGGAAAAATGCAGAGGACAAATTCACGGCGACCTCGGCCTGTGTGTGTGTGTGTGTCCCGTGTCGCCACCTAATATGCACATATGTGTTGCTCTGTGTCGTTGTGCTACAATAAACTGACTGAAGTAAGCCTTGTTTTTGTTTGTTTGATTAGGGACGTCTCATTTTGTCAAATGCTCTCAGAGGAGCTGAGGAATGAGGTGAGATGTTAGGAAACAGTGGAGCATTTTCAATTGGAATGGCTGACATATGGGCAGAGGTGGAAACTCCCCTCTTCACGTCTGTCAACCTACAATTTAAAATGACATGAAGTTGTTTTATGAACTCTTTTGCACTATAATATATTCTCTTATGCTGCATCATGTTTACTTTGGAACACATTAAGTCTAGTTTACGGATTTAAAATGAGACCTCAGCAATTGAGATGTTGACATGTGGCATAAAGGAAGTAATGATGAAATTAAATACCTATTATGGGAGAATTGGTATTTTTTGCTATTGAGCTCCTTCTAAAGTTGCAGAGTTTCAGTTTCAGTTTTCAGTAAACACTAAACAACATCATAAAAGGCATTAACTTTTATATCAAATATAACATTGACTAAAAAAATCAAATAAGTGAAAAAAAAAATCCCAATATACAAGTTCTGTTGCTTACCCACTAATGATCATATTTTTGGTTATTTATTAACCATGTTTTAAGATTTCTTTTAAAGCTGTTGAATGAGGTTGATTCTCTAAGGTTCTGTGGGAGATGGTTCAATCTTTTAATTTCGTAAGGATGTAGCCTGGTAACGAGAGATTTGCTTAAGGACGAACCCAGCCGATTGGGATGAACCAGCTGTAGAACATCCCCCACGCCTGCTGGTGGCGCTCTAACGGTGGTACTGACTGTGGTACAAACTGAAAAAACGCAGAAGAAGACAGGAGGACACGGGTAAGTGTCGCTGCCAAATGTGAGTCCGCTGCCTAATGTGAGTCCGCCGCTGCCTGATGTGAGTCCGCATGCGCAAACACAAACGGTTTACGGCAGAAGGCTCAGGAGCAAACTATCCAAGACGTGCATGCTCATACATGGTTTAATATCAACGTATCTGGCTTCTCTTAACGCATAATGTAGGTTTATTTAACGTAGTGTTTTATAATTTTGTCAACGGTTTACAGCATAAGGCTCAGTGTCAACATATGGGGCTATGTTGTATTACTGTTACTAGTAGGCTAATGAATGCACTGCTTAACTAATAATTCAATAAACATGAAGCTTAATATCATAAACCTTGGTGGATTTCAAACGTAAACAAATGCGCTTGTCATTCCACTTCATGCTGTAGCCTACACCACCAGCATTACCTGGCTCGTTGTACTACAATAGTGTCGCAAAGTTTGCGCATGCGGACTCACATCAGGCGGGTCCTCACATTTGGCAGCGACAGTAAGTAAGCCAGCAGAGAAGCTACAATTAGCAACCTTTAACCGCATAGCCTACATTTAATCTGCACAGTGATACATTATGGTGGTTAATAAAATCAGTGGTCAGAGCAGACTATAGGTTATGCGAAAATGAATTATATTTTCTATTGATAATAAAGAGTTTGGAACAGTGCAACATGACATGTCTGTGAGTTGTGCCTCGAGCGCACCTCATTCACAAGGCGCCCAGGCGAGATGCTGCAGATCTCGTTCTAGTTCTTACCTGTGAGGTCGCGATGCGATCACGTGGGACAATGACATCATCTGGTTGCGTGAATCCGTGCACACGAACACCAGCCCCCGTACCGAATCAAATCGAATCAAATCTACTCACTTTCTACCCCCGATTCGAATCGTTGCAGATACCGTGTGCGGATAGAGAGTGTTCGTCTTAACGATAGGGCTATCTGTATTAGTTTCATTTCGGACGCAGACAAACTCGACTTCGTGTAAATGGCACTTGAGAAAACCGACTGTCCAAATACACTTTTTTTTTAAGGAATATCACAGTCTCCTCTTGCTGCCCCTCAAGTAGCACTGGTTGCTGCTGTTTTAAACTTGACTAGGCTGCATAGTGGTGGGGGGGCCAGGTTAAACCGGATTTTGAACATTAAACAGTAGTTCTTAAATGTGATCAGGTTGTCCCAACTTAAAAAGTCTGTACCTATGGAGGACTAAACAGTGATGGTGTGATTTAGGTTTTTTGTCAAGTATTTTGAGAGCCTGTTTGTAAAGAGACATGACTGGTTTAAGAGTAGTGGAGTTGGCAGTAGACCAGGTGGGTAAGCAGTAGTTAATGTAAGATAAAATCTGCGAGAACATATACATTTTATCAGCTTCGTGGACATGGGATTTCTAAGATGCCTAAAGTTGGCCAAGGTGAATTTAAAATGTTTGCATATTTTTCTTACATTTTTTTCTTTTTGAAAAGTAAGTTGATTATCAATCAAGAAACCAAGATATTTGTATTCCTTCACAATCTTGATTCTTTGTTATGAAATAATCACATCGGGTTCAGTGTTTTACAAAAAAACATAGCAAGTAGAGTATAGCTTTCTATTCATGGAAAGGGTGTCTGCTTCTTGGATGTCTTGTTTTAGTTTGGGAAATGGGATAAAATATACCCCATTGCCTATCCTCTCATGATACCTCGTATCAGTGTTGAATCTTTTCCATGCACATCGTTTGACCATTTTTGTTCAACTTACATTACAACAAACCCCATAAAACAAGGGAAGAAACACAGGTTTGTAATGCTACTCTATGGAGCTGTAAACTCAAGATGTCCGAGTGCAGCTGTTACTAAACTGCCATTGGCTCGTCTGCTTTCTAGGGACGGGACTTAGCAAAAGGTCAAATCCCAGTTGCCTGAATGCTAGTTGTGGGAAGTTCGGATAATTTTACTGACTCAAATCTTTGAATTTCGTTCAGTAAAATGAGGGGGGGGGGGGGGGGGTTAAAGTTAAAATAACGAGCCTATGCATAATTTGCTGAGCCTATGCAGGTCACGTAAAAAGGATCAAATCGTTCACCTCTCGACCGTGTCTTTGGATCAATGTTTCGTTCTTTTGCCAACCAAGTCTTCGGATCAATGTTTCGTTCTTCTACCTATCACTACCGAATGGTAGTCCATTACCGGATCGTAGTCGCACATGCTCAGACACAAACGGTTTACGGCAGAAGGCTCAACATTAACATATAAGGCTTGTTTTAACGCATAATGTGGGTATATTTAACATTATATCTAATAATGTTATAAACGTTTTACAGCATAAGGCTCAACGTCAACATATGGGGGCTGTCTTCACCCATAATGTGGGTATATTTAATGTAATATTTAAGTATGTTGTAAACGGTTTACAGCATAATGCTCAAAGTCAACATGAGGGTTTTCTTCAAGCATAATGTGGGTATATTTGATGTAAGATTTTACAGCATAAGGCTCAACCTCAACATATGGGGGTTGTCTTCAGGCATAATGTGGGTATATTTAATGTTATATTTAATTTTGCGACAGTGTCGCAAAGTGACGCATGCGCGCGACTACCATCGGGTAGCGACTGATTGGGTAGTGTGCATGCGCGACTACCATCCGTTAGAGGACTACCATCCGGTAGTGACTGTCGCTGCCCTATCTGAGTCGGCTGCCATATCTGAGTCGCGCATGCGTAGTAGTTACCGGATCGTAGTCGCTTGCTTCACTTTGCGACACTGTTACAACGAGCCAGGTAATCCACCAAGGTTTATGATGTTAAGCTTCATGTTGAATTATTAGTTAAGCAGTGCATTCATTACTAGTAACAGTAATACAAAATAGCCCCATATGTTGACGCTGAGCCTTATGCTGGTAACCGTTTACAACACAATTAAATATAACATTAAATGTACCCGTATTATGCGTTAAGACCAGCCCCATATGTTGGCGTTGCCTTATGCTGTTACCATTTACAAAATTATAAAACATTACGTTAAATAAACCTACATTATGCGTTAAGACAAGCCAGATTTGTTGATATTGAGCCTTCTGCCGTAAACCGTTTGTGTTTGAGCATGCGCGATGTGTGGGACTCAGATAGGGCAGCCGACTCAGATAGGGCAGCGACAGTGACAACAATGTCTGTGAACAAAAACAGATCATACGTTGCAACAGTTTCAGTTTCATTTCTTCATTAAAGCCTCGCCACAGAGTGGAGCAATTTTAAGTTTCATTCGTTCCTTTCAGCAAAGGGCAAATTCAGTTTTCGATGTACGGGAAGGTAAGTTTGGGAAGATTAAAAACTGTTGTACCTAGTTGCTTTATCGAATATTAATGGAACCAAAAAGGTCTAGCACAACCTTGTCCACACACAAGTCGATCTACCACAACAGACAGAGGGCGCTAGCCATGGATGGCAGAGGGATGTTGACTTATATTCGTGATAGCGCATATTCGCTGTTTTCGATATCCGGAAAGGTAAGTATGTGAAGATTAAGAACTTGAAGTTGCTTTACCGAATATGTAGTACCAAAATGTTGGAGAACAACCTCGTCCACACTCAAATCTCACTTCCACAACAGGGAGCAGGTGATCTGTGCGAACAAATCCTACTTCTCTCAGATGAAGCAGCTCGTGTATTTGATGGTAGGTAGCCTAACACCTGTGCATAGATGCAGACTATCTTCTTCTCATAAACGTTTACACAGATTGCTATTTGCTTGCGTAGTGAGCTTGGAAAAACAACTATATTAATTTATTTTCCTTAGCCGCAGAACTTAATGAATCAGACATCCTCACCTTGACAAGGCAGGACCTAAACGACCTTCTCCCTGGGCCTCAGCACTTCAAGATTAGAAAAAAGATTGCGGAGCTGATCAGCTCAGCTGGAAGGGTGAGGAAAGCTACAAAGCTAAAATAGGCTCATGTTTCGTCAACATGTGCAGATTAAGTTGTGTGTAGCCTATCTTATAGTGAGCATTAAACACGATCACCTGTAAGAGAGCTTAGTGTTAATAATGCAAATGATGTTTGCTGACTCATTCAATTTCACCATGTGTTCCTAATGTAAGGGTGTGGTTAAATTTGAAGTAGGCCCACTCTGATTGCCAAATTGTCATGTGGATTGGTTTGAGAATGACGTTCATTACTGTAATTTCTGTGAGAGAAATGTTGATTTATTAAGCACATTCAATCGAGAACCACTGGTAAATAGTGGCCTATCTGAAATACATTTTTAGCTACAACCTTTGAAAAAGATTTTGACTGTACAATTGATGCGTTTAGACATTAGCACAAGTAGCCTAACTGGTGTTTGTGGGCAGTGGCTTCTGAATTAGATGCTAGTATAATTATAATCATCTTGCCTAATACTAGGAGATGTCGTCTGGGGTCAGTTGTAACACACAATACTATCGCTTGCAGCCATTAAGCATAGCTTGCAAGCGAAAATGTGACGGCATTGGTTTGTAAGAGACTACTTCAACGCTGTAAAGACTACAACTTACAGAAAAACCCTTATCCACCACCACTAGTCTGG
Organism: Sprattus sprattus; assembly: GCF_963457725.1. Lineage (NCBI taxonomy): Eukaryota > Metazoa > Chordata > Actinopteri > Clupeiformes > Clupeidae > Sprattus > Sprattus sprattus. The sequence goes on along the minus strand of NC_137921.1, from coordinate 69,108,737 downwards.
TTTAAGTAGCCCAATGCAAAGCTGTTGCATTCAATTTCACTTTAACCCTCGAAATGGGCATGTACAATTGTCCTCAGCCATAGTTATAACTGCCCCCAAGGCACTCACTGTATGTATGATGCAGATATGTTTAAATGAAAGGTGGACTTAATGCCATTTTTTGCACCAAAAGATCAAAAAGTACAGAAGTGTTGCAACTTACCTACATGTAAATCATACTGTATATTTGTTTTATTTATCATTTGGGAAATTAAAACAATATCTGTCAATGGTAGTTGTATTCATTTTTGTATAACATTTTTTTTTGTGTTTCACTTTTTACTTTTCTGTGTATAACATACGTTAGGCCTAGTATAAATTGGTGGGTGCTGTGTAAATCTGTCCACATCTGGGTTTATTTGAATCAAATTAGGCTCATGTAAATTTTAAAAATTTTGTAGACTGCTTTCAAGGAGCCACCTGTGTGTTCGGATTCCTTACCCGAAACACTGAAGGATGTGTTTTCAAGAGAGAATTTAAAGAGTAAGTTTCTAATCAAGTCACGTTGTAAGAAGGTGTAATGTTATTGTTCTCTATGATTTTCACAGGGAAAAAAAAGATGAAAAAAACCTGAAATACTGGAAAGACCCAACTTGCATGATTTGTAGGAAATAATCTTGTTTGATGTTTAAACGTACCTGATATACATTTTATCAGTACATGTGTTGTTTAAGAACCAAACCCATCACACCCATAGTCTCAGCACATCCATCACTTGAAGTTACTTCCTCTCTAGATCTGCCTGTGGCTTGCGCACCCCTGGAGGACTGCCTTCGCATTCTGCGTGACACTGAGACACACCTGGCATCTTCTCTGGACTCTGTGAGGCATCATGTGAAACTGCTGGAGAGCCTGCAACCTCCACCCCCGGAGCCGGAGGGCCCCAACACCGACGAGGCAGCTGCTGGGTTCTCACACCCTCACATTAAAGATGAAAGTGTTGAAAAACGTCCTAATCTAAACAGCAACAGCTTTCCAGGTAAGCAACGGTGCCACTCATTCAGACACACCATGGAATAGAAATATGAAGATTTTTTTTATTGGCAATTGTCAAGAGAATATCAATGAGATTTGCACAAGAGGTTGGCTGAGACTATTCTGAAAGATTAATGAAGGGCCCCTTGGCATAAATTGAAGAGCGTTGTCTTGTTCCAAGGGAAATGAAGATATATTTAGGGAACTTTAAGCACTCCCAGTGGCATTTGTACATCACGTGTTGTCATAAAACATGGTGTCATTTTAGAACTTTAGTTGCTATGCTTAGACCCTTTGCAAGCCACTCCTAGTAATTCCTGCCTGTACCGCATTTTCTTTTTTTTAAACTTGTTTTACTTAAGCTGAGTATTCATAGTGTAAATTTGTATAGGTTATATTGTATATATTTGTATTGTTTTTGTTTTTCAATAGCACTGAAGTCTGAGAGCTGCCCCTAACCCTAACCTCAATTTCGTTGCACTTGTGCAATGACAAATAAATATATTCTATTCTATTCTATTTGATGTGACTGAGTGCTTTATGTGTATTTGCTCTTGGGTGTCTCCATACAGTGAAAATCCACTCACTGGTGTGTGGGAACACCATGGGCTACCACGATGATCTGATCAGGCGTGTGGGTGTGCCAACACTGGAGGTCGGTGTGGAGGAATGCCAAATAATCCTTGTGTTTTGCCCGGTGTGGTCACGAGCAGGGACAGACATTGATGCAGCACTGAGTAAAGTGCCTGGTAAGACTCACGCCCACATTTACTGTACATAGCTATACTGTACGATAACCATCTTTGCTCCAGCCTAAAATGCATCTGGGAAGGCCTCTCCTATGTTAAGGACTTTTTGGACTTAACAAAGATTTGTATCTCCCCCGTTTATGTAAACTGTAGTTGCTACACTTCTTACCTGTGCTAGTTTGATCGACACATTTCTGACAAATTAGTTGTGTTTTTCTCTGCCAACAGGAAACAAAGATGCCATCTTGGTGGTAATGCACTATACTTTTAACCCCCTGCAAAGTCTGACTGGAACGAGACCTACTTCCCAAGCGAATATTAGAGCTGTTCACATATTGTTCCACGACCGCGCCGGAGGCCTTCTGAACTGTGAACCTAACAAACAAGCAGTGGCTGTTATTGAGGCTGCCTTGAAGAAATATACCGTGCCAAACAGCTTTACATGAGAGAGGATGAATTCAGCCTCACGTCACCAGTCTCCACAGAGAATAGATACTAAACACCAACAGCTATTATACATACAGCTAAATCTGATGACTCGGACATTAGACCGCATTTACTGATGTTAACGTCACGTGTCAGTACTTGCGAGCCGCGGTGGTCATGTTGCTTTTGTTGTGTTTGGCACTTTTTTCTCTGAAATGTGTAACTAATTGGATATCACACTTTAGTAATGAGTCCCAGGACTAAGTCAGAAAGGTGTTTCAATGCAAAGGTTTAATATCATTTCTCACAATGCTTTGTAAGAATTCCATCAACGCTGTAAGAAAATTAAAAACCATTCTTGCCCACAATTTCCTTTTGTGTGTTTAGTCACATTGACCAAAACTTCAGCAGGCACATTTTTTATATATTTTTCTTTATCTCACTTCAAACATTAGAGTGGACAATACAACAGCCAGTTTTGTTGTTTTACCTTTTGTTGTTATATTTCATGACTACTTACAGACAGTTTTCTCATTGGTTACATAAATCAAACACGCGAAACAAGCACATTGGTTGCTGATGCTTGGTACAGTAGTGTTTGTCATCACATAACAATTTCCAAACAAACAAAAAAAAACAAAGAAGATCAGAACAAATACATCGGAAGGAAGTCTGTTGTACTCTGGAGTACATAGGGGTGGGTATCTTTCACCTGCAGAAGACACGTGGACAGCCATGGGATTCACATCTCTTTTCAGATCTGTGCTAAAGAACGGCATTAACGTAATCAACAAGGGTTGTTTCAAAAAGGGAAGTCAGACACTGGTAGAAAAGATACCCCTACTCCCTCCTGCACCATCTTTTATATTTCCCTCTCCGTTACTCTGAGAGAATGCACAGAAATGTCAGAGTTTGGCCGTTTGGTGCCGAAAAGGAGGTTGCACCCACACAAGCTGGAAAGGGAGGGTGTACGTTTCATTAGGAACTGTGATAGGCCTCCCTGTCTCTTTCTCCACGAGAACTTGACCATTACTCCTACAAACACTTTATTTGTGCGCAGATTCAGTAAATAAGGAGAGACAGAACAATATTCTCCCTCTCCTGAGTCAAACGGTCCGTCCTTATAAGAAAACCAAACCTTTGGAAATACCAGCCCGAGGTCCATATTGATACAGACAGGGATTCTAACTTTTTGAAAGTGTTAAAATATTCCCCCACCGCAATTAATCAACAACTTGTTTTTAACTCTGTGAAAGCGTGACCCTTCGCTTTTAGGCACATCGATACAAATTCCGAAACACCCTTTCATTACCACACATTGTCCAATCACACAACGAGGTGTCAAAACGTCGACCTGCACCGCAGAGCATAATGTGCTGCTCCCCAACAGCACCTCAAACACACACACACACACACAAAAGATAAAACAAAAAAAAAGGTAATGATTAGGGGAGCCTAGGAAAGGAAGAAAAACGAGAAAAGTGCCATCTCTATACATTCAATTCACAACCAACCCTCTTCGGCGGGTCCAACAGCATTCAACCCCCGAACCAGTCTTCCCTCTTGGGATGGGAGTCGCTCACGCGTCGTGGTGCTTCGTGACGATTGGTCTGCCTTAGCTGTCGCTGCCGGCGGTCACTGGCTTGGTTCCGTCTGGCGCTGGGCCCAGTAGTTGCTGTACATGTTATTGAACATGTCCTTGCAGCACAGCTTGGCGTCGAGGCGCGAGCAGATGAGGAAGGAGCCGCCCATCTTGCGGTGCAGGGAGTAGGTCTCCTCGGGCGGCGGCGTCAGACGCTGCTTCAGCATGACCGGGATCAGGTTGTGGATGCGCTCCGTGGTGCTCTGCGCGCCGAAGTTGAACGGCTCTTCGGAGGCGAAGGCCTCGCCCAGGATCATCACCGCGTCCACGTGGGCGTTAATCATGGCCTGGGGGAGAGGGGGAAAAACCTTAGATGGGTAAATCTGTAAGCAACATTGGGTATGTATGTGTGTGTTTATAGCGGATGTCAGAGGGATATATATTTGCAACATTGGTTATGTGTGTGTGTTTGTAGCCTGTGTGTGTGAAGGAAGTCTACATGAAGGAAGTCTACATGCACCATTGGGTATGTCTGTGTGTGTGTGTTTATAGCCCATGATCAATGATCAGCCCTGCAGTAAGCAGCATTATCCTACTTTTTGGTTTAAACCTCTAGATTTGCAGATTACTAAACGTAAAACTGGAGTCACATGAAAGATTTCCCCAGCTCTGCATAGGACTCCGAGACAGACATACTGTACGTAAAACCCCTTACTCAGTCAGCAGAACAAGAACATTTAAGTGCTTATGAAAACAAGCGTTCTTAATTCCATTAAACCCATCTCCTGTGTCAGTGAAGACATGTTTGTTTGTGTGTGTAGCCTATATGTTTGTGTGTTCGTCAGGTCAGTTGGGAGTTCTCGCGGTCCTCTGTGTGAGTCCTGGCAGTATAAACGTGTGTGTGTGCGTGTGTGTGTGTGTGTGTGTGTGTGTGTGTGTGTGTGTGTGTGTGTGTGTGTGTGTGTGTGTGTGTGTGTGTGTGTGTGTGTGTGTGTGGTTTATAGGGAACTGCTGAAGGATCAGCCTCTGTGTGAGTCCTGTCAGCGTAAACGTTCCCGTAGACTCTTCACTGCTGTGGCCTCTGACCTTTGACTCGTAGCCTGTGAGGAACTTCATGTCTATAGACTTGGACAGCACACCCTCTCTGTTCCCGTCGGCTGCTGCTTTGATTATCTGTGGTATCAGAACAACACCGTCATGCAGAGTCAACCATTTTCACACAGCTATAGACAAAACGCCACACGGGGACCTCATAACTGTATTTACATATACATTACTATGTATCAATACTTTGAGAGACTTTAAGTAATGAGCCAACATAATAAAACCCCACACATTCTACTAGAATGCATTAGCATTTTGGGAGAGTTTAGGGAAGTAATTGTACCTCGATATATGCGTCAGTGAAAGTCCGGTCAAAGCCTCTCGTTGCACCAAAGTCCAGTAACGCAACCTAAATTAAGATATTCATCAGTGTTACTTACTCATCCACTCTTTAAAAAAAAATAAAAAAAATCCAACGATTAGCTTTAAAAGGCGACGCGCTACCATGTGAACAAAGCCTTACCGTGTGTGTCTGTGGATCGTAGAAGAAATTTGACCAGTTGGGATCTGTCTGCATGTACCTGAACTCAAACAGCTCCCGAAGACAGAGGTTTAAGATGTTCTGGCAGATCTGCAAGGGGAAAACAATAACTAAGGACCAAATAACCAAACAGGCATCAGATCACCTCTTTATTTTCTATGTAGCAATACATTTAGTTCACCACAAGGTGGCGAACACTACATAGTAAAGTCCCTTGCCTGCACTCATTTACTGAACACGCTGCGATCACGATCACTTCACGTGTGTGCAGAAATCTCACTCACACACATGAGAGTGCTGTGGTGTGGTATGATGGAATCCTGATAGGATATCTGATCACCCTGACCCTGTTGAACCGTGTTAAAATCTGTGCCAAGATCCAAGTTCCATAGTTTCAAGCTCTGGTCCCAGCTGTCCCTCCAGGGTGGTGTGCAGGGGCAATGACAGGGGCATGAGGAGAGCACCCTCCCTGGTGTGCAGGGGCAGTGATGGGGGCATGGGGAGAGCATAGCCACTTATTTACTGAACACACTGCGATCACTTCACGTGATATGGGCATGAGGAGAGCACCCTCTCTGGTGTGCAGGGGCAGTGATGGGGGTATGGGTAGAGCACCCTCCCTGGTGTGCAGGGGCAGTAATGGGGGCAGTGATGGGGGCAGTGATATAGGCATGAGGAGAGCATAGCCTGCTGCCTGGTATTGACTTTGAGGGCCATCAGTGTGGTTGAAAGGGCCACAAACTATCTGAGAGCGGGGTGAGGAAATATTCATGGTGGTGTGTGTGTGTGTGTGTGTTTGGGGTCGGGGTGGCATGGGGGTGAAGTCAAGTTTTTGGCCATACCTCATGGAGGTGTATGTGTGTGTGTGTGTGTGTGTGTGTGTGTGTGTGTGTGTGTTTGGGGTCCGGGTGGCATGGGGGTGAAGTCATGTTTTGGCCATACCTCATGGAGGTGTATGTGTGTGTGTGTGTGTGTGTGTGTGTGTGTGTGTGTGTTTGGGGTCAGGGTGGCATGGGGGTGAAGTCATGTTTTGGCCATACCTCATGGAGGTGTATGTGTGTGTGTGTGTGTGTGTGTGTGTGTGTGTGTGTGTGTGTGTACCTCGTTCTTGAGCTCCTGAGGGAGGTTCTCGGCCTGGTCGAGGGGGAAGCCAGGCACCAGCTCAGTGGTGAGTACGTGACGGCCACTCAGCTCGTCCACAACGTTAGGCACGTAGAAGAAGGGCTGATCCTTCAGCAGCTCCCTACACACACACACACACACACACACACACACACACACACACACACACACACACACACACACACACACACACACACACACACACACACACACACACACACACACACACACACACACACACACACACACACACACACACACACACACAAACACACTCCGAGTCATAAAACCACAGGAAAGTTGGCAGCAGAACCGCTTTTTTTCAAAAGAGGGGAAGTTTAGTCAATCTTTCCAGATATTTCATGACAAGGGGGGGGAATTTAATGAATTTAAATCAAGGATGTGATCCTCTCCAGCACGTGCGAGTGTACACGCACAAACGCACACATGCGTGCACACTGATACACACACAGACAAGCCCCTGTACTGGCCTAGTAAGGAGAAATCAGTGTCAGGCTAAGGTAGCTCCAGGCCTCAAAGACAACATGTCTGTCTGTTTCAAAGCCATGCTGGCCTGCGTCTTACTGAAGCACCGTGCTCTGAACCCCAAACCCCACTCCCTCTTCCAGTCATCAGAGACTACTGGGCCTGGGACAGTGGCACCCTGTGTGTGTGTGTGTGTGTGTGTGCGTGTGCGTGTGCGTGTGCGTGTGCGTGTATGTGTTTGGGGGGGGGTTGACGCAGGGTTGGCAGGCACACTGTCCTCTGTCCGCTTCTTCAGAGGGCTATATTGAGGAGCTGGCACAGTGCGAATGGTTAGTGCCGTTATATCTCCTGGTGGAAACTCAACACCACCACAGGGGCTATATCTGGTGCTCAGCTGCAGGAGCTTGGCCGAGGCCTTGGAGTCAGACAGGGAGCTGTAAGTCCATCATTGCTAGATCATGGTCCATGTTGTGGTGTTTATTTTCAACTTCCAGTGACGGGCTATTTGAAGGCCTTAACACTGTAAACGGCTAAACCACAGAGAGAGAGAGAGGGACAAGGAAAGGGAGAGATGTTGAGAGGATGAAAGAGAGAGAGCGAGAGAGAGAGAGAGAGAGAGAGAGAGAGAGAGAGAGAGAGAGAGAGAAGGACAAAGGAAGGGAGAGAGGTTGAGAGGATGAAAGAGATAGAGAGAGAGAGAGAGAGAGAAGATGAGACGATTCACTGTCTCGTTCATGACTTACTTGAATTTTTTGGAGCATTTGGCCTCCCTTATGTAATCGCACTCCAGCGCCAGCTCACGTCTCATGACATCGATCAAGTGCTCCGGGAACAAACCTGCTCCATTCAAACACACACACACACACACACACACACACACACACACACACACACACACACACACACACACACACACACACACACACACACACACACACACACACACACACACAAGTAAAGGGCATAAGCAACAGGTATACTTAGTTCGCTACAGAAAACGACTCACCATCATACAGTACAGTTGAAATCCTCAGAAAGGTGTAGTTTTATACAGTGTGAAAAAAATAAATACGAAACTAAATACACTAAGCCTGCTGTGCTTGTGATGATTCTGGTGAAAATGATGAGCGGCTACACTGCTGGGCCTTTCAGACCACTCCTGAAGAAGAGCTTCTCAGAGACCAAGCGTCACGAAGAGGGTACAGTCAAGCCACAGGAGATGACAGGTGGAAAGCATACAGTACACCCCTGTCTCAGAGGATAGGGCCTTCAGTTTCAACCCTGTTTACAACCTGGAAAACTGATTTGTTTGCAACCCTGTGTGTTTAGTTTTTTTGTCTGGGGGGGGGGGATTTGAGTAAAGCCAAGATCAGAGTTAAAACAGTGAAAATTCTTTCACTGCAGCTGTTCAAGTGGTCTACAAACAGGGACCCCTGACTTCAGCAGCACCCGCAGTGAAGCGAATTACTGTAGCTAGAGAATTCGCTACGATGCATGGAGACTCCAGATAAGGATGAGGTCATCGTCCCCAGCGGTCATGGCTGTGGAAGTACTGTAGCGCCCGAGGATAAAAACATTAGGTCACGTGACACTGTGGCAGCCTGCGCATACAGGTCTTGGTTGGAGAGTCTGCGGCTGACCTCAGAACAGACGGAAAGGCCTTGGCGTCACGTGACACTGTGGCAGCCTGCGCATACAGGTCTTGGTTGGCAAGTCCGCGGCTGACCTCAGAACAGACGGAAGGGCCTTGGCGATTGCCCGAAGTGATCATGAGTCATTGCATCACTGTGTGCATGGCTGCTGACTCAGAGCAGTCAGAGTGTTGAGGTGAGGAGATCATTGAGGCTTAATACCACGTTGGTACCATTGGCATCTTTAATGGCAAGGCTATTCTCATGGGTACATTGTAGAATCACATCCATAGAGTACAGAACAAAAAATAAGTTGATAAAGTAGTAAATAAATAAAACAACCAAATAACTATAGAAGATGTGTAAGAGAGTGCACTGCATGTGTGTAAAACTGTGAGAGGTCATCACCTTCAGGTAAAGCGTTGCTCATACTGAGGAGGGTCATCATGTTATTGACGTCGCTGTCGATGCTCTGGGCCACTCCAGGGTACTAACAAAATAATAGAGAACACAACATAACTCTCTGAGACCTGGAGAAATAAAAGCAAACTAGAATATTCCATTAATTCACTCAAGATTACACTGTCTCAGCAAGGCACCACGTGTTACATATTTCTCTAGTATAGCTTTCTCTGCACTGCTGTATTAGGGTTCTCACAGCAGAACAGAGAAGCACATTACAGACACAGCAACATGCCCGGTCTTGATAATGATAAAGTCTATTTATTGGTGTACTCGAAGCTAGGCCCAAATCTGCAGGGCTGTGGTTGGAGCTGCGCCAGAGGGAGGAGCCCTACTGGAGCAGAAGACATGAACACGACCGTGAAGAACTAGTTTATGTGAGCAGAACTGAGTTTAGATATCGTGGCTGCGTAGCGTAGCCGCAAGCGATTAAACAGATCCCACCTCCATCTGTGGTATGTAATCTGTGGTCATGTCATTTCATTCACTGTAATCTGGTAGAGATACTACACAGTGAAGCACAGGTAGATCCACCTGCACCAGGTGATAACAGTCCTGTACACACCAATCTGCTTGGCATAGCTATAACGGACACTGATCAGCTACACCACTTCAGTCTTATACTTTCATAGTTAGGGATGGACCTTCGGGGACACGTTGGCCTCACCTGGATCTTCATGGCCACCTCTCGGCCGTCCTTCAGCTTGGCCAGGTGCACCTGCCCAATGGAGGCCGCGGCAAAGGGGCGATCCTCAAACGACTCCAGCTTGTCCCTCCAGTTGGGCCCGAGGTCGTTGTTCAGAGCTTTCTGCCAGGGAGAAGAGGGCAGGACAGAGATGAAGTCTGACTCCGATCTGACTGGACACAAGTCACTGGGTTCCTCATCTAGCAGTATAATAGTCAAATGGCAAGCACCTGGTAGAAAGGTCTACACACTCATACTTATATCATTAACGTGTTTAGTCTACGATTAGCACGTTTGATTAGTAAGTATGAGGGTATTCTGATGGACTGGCTGGAAGTACTCAAGAGCTCCATTCATTTTGTTCACTGTGAATACTTGCACCACTTCCAGTCGGGAGAAATAGACTTAACCTACGGCCATAGTATTTCACAGCATAACTCTGAAGTGACAGCACAGCCAAGATTACCAGCAGGCCTTACCGTCATTTGCTTGATTGGCATGAAGTCGGCGCTCTGGCGAACGCGCTCGAAGATCTTAGCCAGCTGTGGGTTAATGAAGGCGTCATCTGAAAATGACCAGACACAAGAGGGCAATGTCAGTAAGAACAGCCACCAAAAGCCATAAGATAGATCAGGGGTTTCAAACTCAAATACACAGAGGGCCGAAATAAAAAAAATGTGTGTAAGTCGAGGGTCGGACGGTGGGGCAAACGCTCCCTAAATTGAGTTTGGGCCTTGAGTTTGACACATGTGAGATAGATGCAGTCAATATACCATTCGCCATTCTAGGCCTCTAGCAATACTCTGGACAATGGATTGGATAACCTTGGATAACAACAGTTAATAACAGTAATACCTATGCTAAACTTTGGCACTACACGGCACATTAAAAAGGAAGCAGTACCATACACAAGTATATTTAGGTACAAAAAAAAACATGTAAGCTATGCCTTCAACAAACAGGAACACATGACACAAGACATGAGCCAGCACAATAGCCTAAAGGCTGATTTATGGTCAGAGACGTAAGCGCAAGCGCAAGAGGCAGCGTAAGCCCCTTGTGCGACCCTTGCACGACTTTTCACGTCTTGCGTGCGTCGTCCCCTTTTTCTAGACTTGCGCCATTTTTTACGCAAGCCTATTGTTCTGGGTGTGAATTGCTTGGCAACATCCGCAGCCATTCAGGGAGCATGAATTGCTATGAGTAAATTTTGCGCAACAATGTGACACCAACGCAGAACCAAGCAGCCGCCTTTAGTTTCTCCAACTATCCATACGGGGTCTACCTGTGACACCATGTGTTCCTAAGCAACAGCTTGATATGACTGTGTGACCTCTGCTCTACCTGTAACACAGGTATGTGTTCCTAAGCAACAGCTTGATATGACTGTGTGACCTCTGCTCTACCTGTAACACAGGTATGTGTTCCTAAGCAACAGCTTGATATGACTGTGTGACCTCTGCTCTACCTGTAACACAGGTATGTGTTCCTAAGCAACAGCTTGATATGACTGTGTGACCTCTGCTCTACCTGTAACACAGGTATGTGTTCCTAAGCAACAGCTTGATATGAATGTGTGACCTCTGCTGTGTTAACCCAAGCAGGGCTGACCTCTGCACAGAACGCATGTTATGATCTGAGCATGTTGACACAACCACAGCAGATGCAGGCGTTCCTGGAGGAAAATGTGGGACTGCTCTTAAGGGCGTACAGATAAACATTATCTACCATGAGGGGGTCCATACTTCAGGACAGCGACATTGACTAGACCCAACATGCGAGAGGTGTTCTTCAACAGTGTGGGTTAATGGACAGTAGACAGCACAGTATTTTTTAGTAATCACACAAAAATTATTTTGTCCACAAATTCTTTTTAATGGACAGTGTGTTCCCAAATGTTTAATTTCAAATCTGGCAAGAAGCTTGGGTGGTGCTCACGTTATTGACATGAACTAAGTCCATCCCCCTAGCGGAGCTCAAAGTGTCCGATGATCGTCTGTAAAATAATAAAGACCTTGAGGGTTTTTAACCGATGTTTTGACTGCATGCAGTGCACATGTTATCTTCCTGTGAGGCTGAATCCATGACCTTGGTTTCGCCTGGTGATTTACACTCACTTAGCTGCAGGGGCCCTGTGTAGCCTCCCGCATGGCCCACACATTGGTGTGTGTGTGTGTGTGTGAGTGTGTGTGAGTGTGTGTGTGTGCATGGCCCACACACACCACTCTGTTTGTTTGTTTTTCTTCTTCTCTGTGTGCATGTTTGCAATGCGTGGATAAGATCAGATGAGAAGGTCACACAATCCTTGCATGGCTGACAGGCGTAGAAGCCGGAGGAGATCTCTAAATAACCTGTCGCTGCCGCTGTCCCTCAGCTGGTTAAGCCTCCACCCATCACACAACGAAACATGACAATGTTGGAGGCACGCCAAGGGGACCTGGGCTTGTTTACCGTAAGAGGTGTTGTTTCTTTCTGAGACATGCAGAATGCAGAGCACTGTGTGTGTGTGTGTGTGTGTGTGTGTGTGTGTGTGTGTGTGTGTGTGTGTGTGTGTGTGTGTGTGTGAGCGATAAGAGCCGCCTGTGAGTGCTGTTGATTTCCTTTCCCAAAACTGAAGGTCGTGAACAGCCACACTTAGTGTTAAGTGTCCTGAATGAACCTTATATGTAGTTAGTACATTTATATACTTACCCTATCTGCTTTATATATAAAAGGTATGTATGGAGTATACTAATGTGCTTAACACTTGACAAGTTTTAATTTTGCAAATTGAATGTAGAAAGTGCAACACACTAATATATGGCTTCTAGGGCCCATGGGATTTGTGTTAGGGGTAGGTTTGTAATACATACAAATATGTATATGGTTGACAATACACAGTGTTACAATTACGACTCAAAGGGTAGGCCTAACAATATCATTCTAAAACAAGCATTCTTGATGCACGGTGCATCTTGATGCATCTAGGCTTTTCTGTTTTCCCTTTTTATATTTGTGGTGTACTCTATACCATTTGTATTGTTTTCACATTAAACGCAAAAGGAGCCGTTTCTGAAATTGGTTCAAATTAGTTTTTTTAACGGCCATTTAATTTAGTGCATGGATCCAGAATCTTTCATGTTAGCAAACGATTATTTTTCAAGCCTCTAGTAAACATTTGAATAAGTACACTACACACATGAAATGGGACCTAGTGAACTTCTAGTGAACCTCTCCAGAGGACAGACAGACACTGTGAAACAACAGAGAGAAGACTCAAACACTAGCGTCTCCTTCTCACATTCCAGTCAATCCAGCCTGAGGTTAATGTCGGGGGTAACACTGAGTCAGGTTTACAGGAGCGCCTGCATAAGGGGTGAGGAATAAAACCATTTAAATGATGACCTGCCACTCAGGGGAACGCAAACTACATTCAAGGCTGGCAAAGATGACAACCAACGCTTATTCTTCCGTCAGGAATCATCTTCCCATTTAACATCGCTCTCTCATTCTCACTTCAAACTAATTCACTCACTCGCCCACTTACTTAATCACTCACTCACTCTTGGGTGAAAACGGTCTCAACGGCTCCGGTAATAATAACCTATGACAGAGTGAATGACAACACGACATGGCGGAAACATGAAGTACATTCAAGGCTGGCCGTCAAGAGTACGATGTCTTTCCGTCTGATCATTCTGTCTTTGTCATCATGTCCCTCTCTTTCTCTTTCGCCCGCTCGCTCACTGTCCCACACCTGTCAGAAGACACCACCTCAACGGCAGTAGCAGGTCCAGTTCCGATGACTTATGGCTGGCATGATGCTGGGAAACCAGTCATGAACTTGTCAGGCTGGAGCAGTGCCACGCAAACAGTTAGGAAACAGGGCACGCATGATAAACGAGGCAGGCGTGACCCTGCGGTGTAACGTGCTGGGTATGGCTTTGAGGACTAGGCTAACACAGGGCAGTTAGGAAACAAGGCACGCATGATGAATGCGCTTCAGCTGTACGGGGTATGGGGTGAGATGTTTGTGTAACCCAGTGGGGACCGCAGCCATTATAAATGGAACTATTCCATATGAGGACTCTTGGTGCGCTAGAGACAACTCGGAACTCAGGTAATTCAGACTTCCCAGTTACGACTTTAAATTCAGGGTAGATTGATTACTTTGCGTGGTGTCGCACTGTTTTTCTAGTAGGAGGTCAGAAAATCCCGACCTCTGACTTGTCTTGATCAGCATTAGTAAACACATGGTCCATGATAAATGAACCTATACCCTGAAGCATAGGCCAACACGGGGTCCATGTTAATAAAACATATACGATGATGCAAAGGCCAACACGATGTGCATGAAACTCTATGAAACCAGCATGTCAAAGGTAAACTATTTGTTTTCGCCACTGACAGGCTTGTCATTGTTATTATAAAGGTCTGGCGACACGGAGAGGACCCCTACAGAAATACACCTGTATCTGTTTACTTCAATATCTATAAAGAAACTTTAGGAAATAACTTTTTTTCTGGTAAAAGGTTGTTGATATTTGAGCTCAACAGTCAATCGAATCACATCCCTTCTTTCCATGCTCCTGAAGCAGCGTGCTGATTGGCTGGAATTGTGTATGGCATGTTTTCCATGTTTCCCATTCACCAAGGCAGGAATGGTGAATAAACACTGGAGGTCACCTTTAAGAAACCTTCACACTGGGCACACCCCTGAGGACTAGGCTGATGGGACACAGAAGGTCCCCACAACAACACCAGCCACAGCATACACAGAAGGTCCCCACAACAACACCAATGCAGACCTAGGGTGATGGGACACCGAAGGTCCCCACAACAACACCAATGCAGACCTAGGGTGATGGGACACAGAAGGTCCCCACAACAACACCAATGCAGACCTAGGGTGAGGGGACACAGAAGGTCCCCACAACAACACCAATGCAGACCTAGGGTGAGGGGGTAACAAACATCAGCCCCAGCAATGCAGACCCAGGGTGAGGTGGTATGAAACTCACACCTGGAGATCGGACTTTAGGACTCACCTTGGATGCTGAGCATCTGGCCCAGCTTGAGGGCGGCGCCTCGCACCTTACACAGGGTCCGGACGATGCGCTCGGCATTCGCCTCCGATAAGAACGGGCTGGAATCCATCACTGACTTCTTGTTCCCTGAAGAGAGGAAAAGATGTCCGTCTGGACTGTGTCATCGTGTCAACCCACACACACACAAAAATGAGCCTCAGAGAAAACACAGTGTTACACGGTGCTGTTTTAATCAAGGCGCACATAACAAACACTTAAGAAGTCTCTTTGGATGTCAGCAATAAAGAAGCAGTTGAACATGTTAAGGTATTATGGAAATGCATGTTTTCTTTGGGAAACCAGACTAAACACATCTGTATTTTCGTAAAGTTCTGAAGCATTTGCAGAGGTCAAACGCTGCACATTTCCATAAATGACTAGACAGAGTTGCTGTAGCAGGCAACAGTATGCCGTTGTTGCAGTGTGTGTCGTTGCAGTGTGTGCCTGTTATGCAATGCCAAATGTGCATATTAGAATGTTTGCATAAGAAACCTCTGTACTAGTAACACTTAAGAGGAAGTGTATTTCTCCCCTATAGAGACAACACTGTTAGTTGGTAAACATTACTTAAGAGCAATACGAGCCCATGATGACTTTGACCACCCAAGGGTAACACTGACTACATGCTCTCCTGGTTGGGTTGTGTGTGTGTTTGTGTATGGGTGAATATTTGTGTATATGGGTGGGTGATTTAGTGTGTATGTGTATGTGCAGTGTGTGCGGGGCTGTGTGTATGTAAATGTCTGTGTATGTGTGTGTAACTGAATGTGTGCAAGTGTGTGTGTGCGTGTTTGTTAGTGTGTGTGTGTGTGTGTTTGTGTTAGTGTACGTGTATACTGTATGTATATGCGTGTGTGAGTGTATGTCAAGAACATCAGCTATTTTTGGATGTGTTGAAGTTACTTGTCCCTGAGTGACATCTGAAGGCCGGATCCCATTTCTGGGCAGAGTTCAGAGCATGGGAACGTCACAGATGTTTGTGTAGACAGCCACAGTTCCGTAAACACTCCCCTTATAAATACAGACTTTGAGCAAACACACCTTGCTTCATACAACTTCCTGTGATGCAGATTTAAGTGGACATCTGTAGACACACACTGGTAGCAACAATAAAACAGACACAAATCTAACTCTAGTGGCAAACGCCTCTGTGTGGGGCGGTGTGGCACCGATCGCCTCCAGCTCAGCGCCAGGCAACCGGCGGAGCGGGAGGAGGAGCCGCCCAACTCCTAACTGGATGGTCTGGAGACAGTCGGGGGGGAGAGAACTCGAGAAGGCTGGACTGTTTTTATTTGGGTTGTTTGTTTGATTCCTATCTTTTTTCTGTTGTATGTCTGATTCCTACTCTCTTCATAAATCTTGCTGCTAGGACACCTGAATTTCCCTAACGGGATTAATAAAAGTTTATCTTATCTTATCTTAAACACAAAGCATTACACAAATGTGTGTCAGTGGGCCATGGCTGACAGCATGGACTATAGGCGCAGGCTGTCAAGGCAGCATTAGCAGCTTTTTACCACCTCGAGCCCAGATCACTCTCTCCCTCCTTCTTCTTCACTCACTCTCTCTCCCTACTTCTTCACACACTCTCTCTCTCCCTCTCTCTCTCTCTCCCTCCTTCTTCTTCTCTCTCTCCCTCTCTCTCTCTCCCTCCTTCTTCACACACTCTCTCTCTCCCTCTCTCTCTCTCTCCCTCCTTCTTCTCTCTCTCTTTCCCTCCTTCTTCACTCTCTCTCTCTCTCCTTCTTCTCTCTCTCACTCTCTCTCTCTCTCTCCCTCCTTCTTCTTCACTCACTCTCTCTCCCTCCTTCTTCTTCACTCTATCTCCCTCCTTCTTCTTCACTCTCTCTCTCTCTCTCTCTCCTTCTTCTCTCTCTCACTCTCTCTCTCTCTCTCTCCCTCCTTCTTCTTCACTCTCTCTCTCTCCCTCCTTCTTCACACACACACTCTCTCCCTCTCTCTCTCCCTCCTTCTTCTTCTCTCTCTCTCTCCCTCCTTCTTCTTCTCTCTCTCCCTCCCTCCTTCTTCTTCACTCTCTCTCTCTCCCTCCCTCCTTCTTCTTCTTCTTCTCTCTCTCTCTCCCTCCTTCTTCTTCACTCTCTCTCTCTCCCTCCTTCTTCTTCTTCTCTCTCTCTCTCTCTCCCTCCTTCTTCTTCACTCTCTCTCTCTCCCTCCTTCTTCTTCACTCACCCTGTGTGATCAGAATTGGTGTAAAGTCATCCAGGTCGTTGGGAACTGCAATACGCTACAGTCAATTCAATATATGCATATGTTTACATACATATTTATGTATTTACATATGTGTTTACACCTTATCTGTTTGCAAAAACGTACGTATATGCATGTATGTTTCTAACGATGGTGGAGTGCAACTGCATTGCTTGCACAACAACTCAAAGTAATGTGTGTTGCTCTTTTCAGAACACACCCAAGATAGAAACCCTTTTAATAATGTTCCGACTGTTCATAACACAAAAGGTTCTAACACAGTTCCACAGTCTTGGTCGTGGTGACAGATTTCTGTCACAGTGGGGAGGCAAAGGTCAAATGAATGAATGGCCTGTTGCTGTTCTTCCTTGGCAGCTGTTGGCTGAACTCTAAGGACTGGCGCAAACCTCAAACATCGCGTAAATAAAAAATGGCCTGGCCCCATGAAGGAGGAGCAATCACAGGTTTGACAGGAAACAGTGTGAATGAGATGCTGCAAATGAAGTGTGAACCCGGGGGTCTTATTTTATCGGTACAGGAGTGTTTTGTGATTCATGGATGTCTACTTTAGCGGGTACAGTGAGTCTTATGAATGTCTGATTTCTCGACCCCAACAGAACACACATCTTGCTCAAGCAACTATATCAGCATATCAGACAATGTTGTTGTTGTTGTTGTTAGAGATGTCAATCTGCGGTCAAGGATAATATGTAGTAGTGAACGGTTAGAGATTATTATAAATATTATAATTAATATCTACTAGGTAATAGTTGAAGATTATTTTAAAGATTATAATCAATGTTTAGTAGTTAATGGTTGGAGATTATTACAAAGATTATAATACAAATCTAGTAATTAACAGTTGATGATTATTATTATTATTATTATTATTAAGATATTTATGGTAATTTCCCAACTATTAACCACAATTTATACCTTGATTTATTAAATGGCTGCAGCCCTGCAGTCCATACTCGGGCGCAGTCTATACCTATTCTACCTATTGTAGCTTTTTAACTAACCTAGCTCATGCTGATTTTAGTATGAACTCACAGGTACTCTGAGGGTTTCTAACTTTTCCTATTTTAAGTTTGAGGAGAGTGAAACTAACCATCATGTCATGCAAATGGAACTCTGCCATTTGAAACGTTTTAGGTTATTTAAGAGTTTCCTTAAGCTAGTTAGCAAGCTAGTTAGCAGCAACGTAGTAACACCATTTGCTGCACAACCTGAAGCAAAGTTGAATTTGAAACAATGAAAGGCAGTCTTGGGTTCAGAGTGATCACAACCACTTGTGGATGATGTTAATTGGCTTCACATAAGAAATTAAAACAATCCGAAGAGAAATAATGGGACATCAGTGGAGAAAGAGCTTACTCTGATACCAGTGAAGTGATTAAAGGGGCTGAAGTTCCCCCTCCCCCTTGCCCTTCTCAAACATGTTAATCCAGTGGTTGCCAGGGGACCTATTAATGATGCAACTTAAACACTTATAGTTGGTAAAATGCAGTAGTTGTTAAAGGTTGAAGATTATTATAAAGATTATAATTATTATCTTACCATTTTTGTCTTCACTTCGCATACTCTTCTTGGCCAAATCAGCCAGTGCTCCGATGCCCAGACCAACAGCAAGGCCTGAAACAAGACACACAAGACAACATTCGTTTAACCATGTCCGCCTTTAAAAACACACCGATTATCTATACTTACATACAAGTTTAAAGATTTGTATATATATATACACATACACACACTCACACACACAATATGTATACACAAATGGGAATCTATTTTGGCTATACACAATAATGGAGTATTACAGCAATGTATTTAAAATATAATCTAACGGAATAGTCAAGAAATCTGGGATCTCTGGGACATCGTACGGACTTCAGTACTTAAAGGTCTTTCCCTGGCCTCTTTCTAGACCTCTCTATGAATAAGCTTGTGATAAGAGAAGGATCAGAGAGAGTGAATGTGACATTGAGGTGAGAGAACAACCTTATCTGCAGCTGTCATAAACGGTCCCCAGCAAGGGGAGCGCACAAAAGGGAGTGCACATGGCCCTGACAGAAATATCACAGTATACCCCTAAATGCTGAGGTGGGGGGCAAGGCCCAGACAGATATGCTTCGAATAGGAACGACCAATAACATGGCCTCTAGCTGTCACTAAAGTCAGCACTTTCAGAGACACAATAACAACATTCTGGTGAGCGCGCTTTTGGCTGGGGTGTTACGCAACCTCAGACGTTACATAACTTCCTCCAGTTTGTGAAATTTGGAGGAGGAGGAGGAATAGTTGAATAGAGTGCAGAATGCGGCCACAAGCAACGAACGAAACAAAAGAACGAACAACAGGACTGCCTCGCTAGTTCAAGCACCCCAACCCCTAAGTGACAAGCAATATCAGCTGATAACTATTCTGCCAATATCATAAAGCTGAAGCCTGTTTGCACTCCCAAACCAGTGACCTTCAGGGCTGAGCAATACAAGCTCAAGTTCGGGATGGGTCTGCCCTAATTGGCAGGCTGGGCAGTCAATCTAGATCAATGTGAGGTAATGATTAAACCACTACTCTTACTGTTGCCCCTCGTACCAACAGCAGCTAGATCAGCAGGGCTCTGGGTGAGACATCGACCACACCTCCCACAAACACTCCTACAGTGTCTGCCCATTCTGGTGGTATGCAGTGTGTGTGTGTGCATGTGTGTGTGTGTGTGTCTGCATGCAGTTCTGTGGTTTGCGCTCCACAAAGATCCCACAGAGGCTTTTTTGCATGGAAAGAATAACAACAGACATGCCTAACCTGTTTTGCACAATGAAAGTGGTTTGTTCGGTGTTTGACCAAACAGTGTTGCTTTGTTGGCTCTCAAATAACTTTTCTACAAAGTATTATCGCATTGAACACTTCAAAAGGTGTTGCAAAGTGAACAAAAAAACAAGTTCTTGCCCTTATCAACACTCATACTGTTCAGTGTTATTTATGAATTATGCTGTCACTACCCATAGTGCTACTCATTGTAGGCAAGTCATTGCACATGTATCTCTAACTTCAAGTTTAACTGAAGGAGGTTATGTCAACTTCAAGTTTAAAGTAAGAAGTTCAACCCCCCCCCCCCCCCCCCCCCCACACATGTTCTCTCACCTCTACCCCTTGTTGCCACCACGGAGGTGACACAGAGTTGCAGTGAATAGTGAAGAGGCCATTCTCGAGCCGTCCCCTAATGCAACCAAGTTAGGACAAAAGCTCTGAGCCGACACACCACAGAGGGAGGTCAATCTCTATACCGGACTGCAAATATAGATGGACTATAAATAGACTGTAAGTGAATGTGACAACAGGCAGCTATGTCAATGATGACCAGTTGCAAACGGTCTCCACTGGTCGTTTCGATGCATCTCGAGCGGCTACTTTGATGAGACACCAAAAGTGAGATAGGCGTTAATGACAAGACAGTGGCGGCACCAGCCAATGGGCACACCTTCGCTAATCTCAGAGTCAATCCATCATCGTGTTGTTTGGTTCCCTTCCAGCGGGCTACGAGGCTGGACTTATGCCGACACCAGGCTAGAAGGCTAGATGTCGCCCGTACCCACGAGAACAAGAACTGAATATCCTGTGAGGAACTCAATCTCTGAGAAAGTCGGTGAGGCTGCAGTTTCCACAGGCAGGGTAACCAAGTTCCTGGTGGAGGCTGACCTTGGTTAGTCAAGAAGAGGGTAGGGGTGAGGGTAGGGTTCAGCTGGACGTGCATCAGACTGACTTGGCCTCCACGTGTGTGTGGGAGATGATGAAGTAACCTGCCCCCACCCCCATCCCCACCCTCACATCACCTCACCCCCTGCCACAAGATCTGCCATGCGTCCGTTACAATTCAATGATGCTCTTGGACTGACGGGCCGACATGACGAACTGGTGTTCTTGTAATGTATACGGGCTGCGTCGGCCATGTAAGGGCTGCGCTGAACAGGTGCTTGCGGGTGTTTACCTATCCGCTTTTGCCTTTTTTTAAAACCCTGTATCCAAGGGCGAGGTGAGAAAATGCAACACATGCCATCCCAATGTGTCCCGTGTGTACCTGTCTGTCACCAGGGTGTGAATTTAGCTAGTAAACCCATCCCGTTATCATGTACAGGGTATCATGTGTCAGGGGACTATTAACATGAGACAATAAGCTGAGGGAGATAGATTGAAGGGGGGATAGATAGAAGGAGAGAAAGAGAGAGAGAGACAGAGACAGAGACAGAGAGAGAGAGAGAGAGTGTAATTTTCTCACACAATTACACACAACCAAAAAAAAACGACCAGGCTTAGCTTAAAATAAATGAGAGAAAGAGAGAGAGAGAGAGAGAGAAGAGAAGGTGCTAAGAGATAGAGAGCTAAGGTGCTAAGAGATAGAGAGCATTTTCACTGGGAACTGTCCCATCAGCCTGATAATGAAACGTCCCTTCGCCACCTACCAGCCACACACAACAACACAGCGAGACAGACTCTCCCTCTCTGTCTGTGTCCAACTCCACTGAATGAGAGAGAGCACAGTAGGCCTCCTCTGTGAGGGGCACAAAGGCTGAGTTCAGATGCTAAGGTCTAATGCACAATTAGTTTTTTTTCCTTTTTTTAGCTTCCATCCCATCCCATTTTTCTGCCTGCCTTGAGGTCCGTGTTAGTGTCTGCATGTGAATCGTGACTGAGGTCCACGTTAGTGTCTGCATGTGACCCGTGCCTGTCATTATTGTGAACAGAACCTTGTCCTAAAATGACCCACAAGGGCACAATTAAAGTTAAGTGCATTTGTGATGAGTTATATGTATATACAGTATATATATATATATCTGTGTGTGTGTGTGTGTGTATCACTCGTCATTGCTTGTGCCCATATAACTGTTGTCATTTTGTTTGTTTTGTTTTTTGTTACCTGTATACGATTGTAATTTTGTGTCCGAAGCACGTTGTTGTTTGTTGTTGACACATTTGACACCACACATGTTTTATATATAAATATATTGAACTTATATTTCGATCTGACAGTTACACACTTAAAAAAGTGTATCTGAACAGAACAATAATGTGCCTGAACAGGTGCAAACAAACAAACGAACAAAAAACAATGAGGCAAATCAGAAAAGGGTCACTCATATTCTCTTTGCAGCCCCCCATTAATCTGAGAGGGGAGAGCTGCTGCGTCACAGTGCAGAGCTGTGTGCGCCCATGATGGAGCCACAACAGCTGAGGGCCAGGAGGTAAAGCAAGCCATGAGCCAGGCTTCCTGTGGGGAGACAGCTGTGGCACCGCCCCCCCCCAGACACACTAAGGCCCAATCCCATTTCTAATCTCCACCCCTACCCTTACCCCTACCCCTTTGCCCTCGCTTTTTCAAACGGAGGGGTAGTCGAAATGGTTTCAACTCTAGCCCTACGAATTGGGATAGCCCTTCAACACTTACGTATGTCATCAGTACGCTGCGTCAGCTGTTACGTTACCGGAGAGCGACAGCTGTCACTCACCAGACATAAACAAACATGGCGCCTGCAGCTGTTATTTACACAATGCAACATTTCATCAAACAAGTTTTAAAATCATGAATTACAAAGAAAATACTTTCATTTGTGTGATGCTTTCCCTGCTGTTTCCGACATTTTTAAATGGACTCGCGCGATGTTTCTTCTTCAATGATCACGGGTTCGCAATGCATTGAGGGAAATCAGTCTACCCCTCCGTTTGAAGTGTGCCCTCGGAAAATCTCCGTTTGGAGGGGTAGAAAGCCCTTCCCCTCTCCCCTACCCCTCTGTCTTAACGTGAATTGGGACAGCCCTACCCCTCCACATGAACGCGCAAAACGGAGGGGAAGGGGAAAGACGAAGGGGTAGGGAGAGAAATGGGATTCAGCCTAATCTCTCACACAGCCCAACACAGCCCAACAAAGCAGTCTGCAGGACTGGTCAAAGTGGTGATTAACTCTGAGGGCTCAATCTGGTCTTGTGTTGTGTAGGTGTCTTTGTGTGTGAGATGGATGTGTGTGTGAGTGTGTGTGTGTGTGTGTGTGTGTGTGTGTGTGTGTGTGCGTGCGTGTGCGTGTGCTATGCGGGTGCGTGTGCGTGTATGGGCCTATAATGCTCTATTATAAGGATTTCTGGTGGCAGTGGAAAAGCACCACAAGGGTAGTAGTGTAAAACATGCACTAGAGTTGTGTGTGTCTACGTCAAAGTATGAATGTGAGTGAGTGTGTGTGTGTGTGTGTGTGTGTGTGTGTGTGTGTGTGTGTGTGTGTGTGTGTGTGTGTGTGTGTGTGTGTGGTGGTGGGTGGGTTAGGGAGTGTAATGGACCATGCTTATTCACAGACACCCAGACCCAGAGCAGGACAGTGGCGAGACAGAGGAAAGAAAAAGGAGGTTGGCAAGGGTTAAGCTGCAACCATAAAATCAGCCCACTAAAACTAGACCTAAGCTCACCCTTCACACAAACACAGATCTAAAATAGAGGCAAGAGATGCTGCCAATGCAAACGCTGGATGAGTCACCAGTCAACAATGCCAACAAAGGCCGTCGAATTATAAGCCTTTATCTGACTGAGGTCAGATAATGTTGCAAATGCGCTACAACCCCCCAAAAAGGATGTACATACTGTATATAGACTCAAAACTAAAAAGGTTACAAACTAAATATTAAGAGAGGATAAATCTTAT